>NW_028258325.1:18126818-18429848 GCF_053883595.1 Heterocephalus glaber | reverse complement strand
CTTGGGCCAACTGGGTCCCTGATTTTCATTTTGACAAGAAGCTGATCAGATGTTTGCATGACAATTTAGAAACCGGTATCTTCTTATCATAGAATTAGCAGGATATATGAGCTGTGTGTGTATGAGGATATACATGTTTGAGCTGAAAGAAAAATGGGTCAGACGTTGCTTGATTGTTCCGCTAGCACTTCAGGGAAAGTATTTTGCAAAAGCTGCTTGTGGGCACTGATCTCCTGCTAACCCCTTGTCTGTGGCTGAGAAATACTGAAGTTACACTGAGATCTGAATCTGTTCGTGGCCAGAAGCCAGGAATGTCATCGAGGCCTTCTGTCTGATATGATTCCTTACACCCACTGGGCTCCCATTTCTTGCGAGAGGTGGCATGGACCAATAGATCAGATGTGGGTCTCTAATTTTGGGAGGCAAATCCCTCTTTCCTCACTTACTGTATTACCTTTAGGCAGCTCATCACAATAGCTTTTCCCATTCCATAGCTTTTCTTCCTGCATCTGTGAAATGGGGTTGGGGAAAGTGGGATGGAACACTCATTCTCTAGTGGACCATGCTATGCTGAGTAGCCATTGTGCCTGATTTTGTTGGGGATTCCTAGGCCTCCTCCTGCAGTGTACTGGGTATCGAACCCAAGGCCTTTGTTCTGAGCAATATCCCAGGCTTTTTAAATTTTTATATTTTGAGATAGGGTTTGCCAGGTCTCTAAGTTGCCCAGGCTGGGCTGAAACTTGCGATCCTTCTGCCTCAGCCTTCCAGAGTGCTCTGATTACACACATGCACCATGCTGGGCTCTTATGTCTGTCTTAGTTCACTCAGGCTGCTGCTATAACACAATATCACAGAATATGTGGCTTATGCAACAGAAATTTATTTCCTTGTAGTTCTGGAGACAAAGGTCTAAAATCAAGGAGTTGTCAGGGTTGAATTCATTCTAAGCATTCTCTCCTGGCTTGGCATCTTCTTCCTTTGTCTTTACATGGTTTTTCCTTTGTGTGTTTCTGTACCCTAATCTCTTTTAGTCATATTACATTCAGGACAAATCACATGTCCTCATTTTACTTAATTATCTCTTTAAATGCTCTGGCTCCAAACATCCCAAAATAGCCAAATTCAGACATGCTCGGAGTTAGGACTCCGACATAAGAATTTCAGGGGCCCACAATTTAGCCCACAGCACAGACCTGCAGAGGGGGGCTAATATTATAATTTCCAGGTGAAAAAAACAGGCTGCAAAAGGCTGTTTGCTATTGTTTAGAGTGGCACTGCCCAGGCATTAGTTAGGCCTTGTCTGACTTTGGGTTTTATGCTCTACTTTCTTTCTCTGGCTCTGCTGAGGCAGACCTCCCTGCTGGGGACATTTGGTACAATGACTTCCCAAGTGCAGCATTTCCATAGTCCTGTCCCTGAGGTACATCACCTTTGATGCTCATTACATATGCTCATATGTTTAGAATGCTATGTGACTCGTAGCCGTCTTGTGCTTCCGGAGAAATCTATCTACAGGAACAGAGATTGTAGAGTTTAAAAGATCATTCTTTGTGGAAATGGTGAATGGACTTGTTATTACCTTTGAATGACCTTGTTCTAGCCTAAGTTCAAGAATAAGCGCTCATTGACCCGGTTCACTATACCCTTTATGATCTTCCAACAGTTCAATTAAGTGCCAATACAACATCTCCATATGTTGGCTAGATGCGAGGTGCCAATATTTCAACACTTCTTTCTCATCAAAATGATCAGGGCATAAGCCTGGAAGATTCCAGTGTGTGCCTCACCTGGGACATCCCCAAGGGAAACGTGCTTGCCAAGCAAACCAGAAATAGTGTCAGGGAAGAAGTGCACCCCTCTGCTGGCTCCCCTCCTGGATCAAGTCATTAATGAGCACTTTTTACCCTTGGCAGGGCAGGTAAGTTTGAGAAGTGTACCTCCTGTGGTGTTTAAACACATTCCAGTTATTCCCATGATAGCGATGCATGAAGAATCAACATATTGACCCCCCCAGAGTATATATTAAATTCTGAAGGATTAATCAAAACTGCACCATGTTGTGTGCAATTAAACCCTTGAAAGGCAAAATAAATTTGCTGGAGCAGTAGCAGCTCTTGTACCACTTCTAGCTGGAATGAGGCATTTTTCAGTTCTGTTACTAACAGATGAGTTTTCGCTCAGGAGCATTTTTCAGGAGGTGGGATGGGCTAGAAGGAGCCATATACAAAGCCCTTTCATGGGTGGGAGAAGAGGGGCGAGCCAAACTCTTCTAGTGTTATGCTTTGGAACCAGGCAAATAAATACCAAGCAAAATCCTTCCATCAGAAGGAGCAGTGGATCATGTCATTTTCTTATTAGAGGAGAAAATGCCAAGGGGTATATGCTACAGGAAGCACTGAGAAGGGTAGAACTCAGCTCTCTGCCAGGGCTCTGTGGTGAGGAACATGCCCAGGAAGGAAGGCTATGAGAAGGATTGTGTTTTTCACTTAACCATGTGCCCTCTTTGATAATGGTGTTGACTTGATGTCCACTCCCAATTCAGTTAAGTAGGAACTTAGAGAAGATTCTGTTCTTCTCTCAGCTATGTCTGGAGTCACCCAGGTGGGCCCTCAGAGAGATACTGATGCACTCCATTGAAATGTCTCAGTGGTGCCAAATTGCCCATTGTGCAGCCATTTTGGTTTATTGTGCTTTTGAAGAGTCCATTAGAGTCCATTGCAAAGAACTGGGAAGCTGTGTGTTTCGTTTGCCAAGGAGTGACAAAGGAAAGAGTTGACATTGGATTGCTCTGGAGTGACAAACAATAGGCCACAGGCCACAGAAACAGTAGTTCCTAGCTGGTCCCAAGTGGGAGAGAATAGTAGCAATGTGAGATCTGCAGATAGGGAGTTAAGCAGTTCAGAAAGTCTTAATGAAGATGCAGATAAGACCAGAATTACATTTTTCTTTGTCTACTTTGGACAATAAATTTACTGTGAGGGTGGAGAATAGTGTAGGCTGCTAAGAGGGAAACTCCATTTCTATGTCTCCTGTTTCACCAGAAAAAGAATATTAGTGAATCAAAATGAGAAGTAGTTCCTATAAATAATTTAAAATTGTATTCATTGCAAGAAAAATATTATGTAGAACAATGGGAAATCCTTGAATTAACAACCTCAGAAGCCCTCACCGTGTGCAATGTAGCAATTAGAAAAATAGGATAATGTGCTTAATTTGAACAAAGTACATTTGGTTTTTTTTCCCTGAAAGTTCAGAAATAAATTTTACTGGGAGATGTATTGAAAACTCTCATGACATCTGGAATATGGAGATCTAATTGCTGATTCAATGGCATTGCGAACATGCAAACATATTTCCTTGGTGAAATGTCAAAAAGGCAGCAATCAAAATGAAGCGTTTAAGCATTAAAATGAAGAAATGATGACTGGGTTGATTTGTAAACATCTCTAAGCTCACTTTATGAAAAAGAAGGAATAAGTTCAGGAACATGATGGCAAACTTGAACATTTGAGTCCTCCTAACATGAGGGCATGGGTGTCTCAAGACATGCGGTGGGTTCAAGCGAAAGTTGTATTTCCCTTAATTTTGTTAACCCTACTTGGATTTCCATGTAGGGTTTATTAGTTTTAATGGACAGCAAGAGGTCGCAAAGGGATTAAGGAAGGAATAGGCTGGGATGGAACATTTCTATTTTTAAAATAATCACTTTATTTTTTCTTAAATTCTTTTATTGGTACATTTTAGGTATACAACACAATTACATTTCTCATTGGGAATTGTACCTTTACATGATGCATCTCAGTTCTTATTTTTTTCCCATTCCTAGCCCTCCCTTCACCCCCTCCACCCTTCCCTATTTACAAAGACTTTATTTCCATTTTTTCCATCTCTCATCATTTTTCCTTTCCCTTCTTTCCTTTCCCCTGCCCCTCCCACTACCCCTACCCTTTGGACCTTTTCTTCCCATTTTGCATTATCGATTATTCATTCTAATCATTGGTACATTTTAGGTATACAATATAATGACATTCATCATTGGAAATTTGCACCCTTACATAGTCTCTCTTGGTTCTTATTTTTCACCCTTGCCCAGCCCTCCCTTCAACCCCTCCATCCTGCTCTTCCTCAGACAAAGGTCTACTATCCCGAATCTATAAAGAACTTAAAAAGATCAGACCTCCCAAATTTAAAGATCCATTCCGAAAATGGGCATCTGAAATGAACAGACATTTCTCAGACAAAGAAGTAGAAATAGCAAATAAATACATGAAAAAATGTTCAACATCACTGGTCATTCAAGAGATGCAAATGAAAACAAGGCTGAGATTCCACCTCACCCCAGAAAGAATGGCTGCTATCGTGAAATCAACCAATAACAAATGCTGGTGGGGCTGTGGGGAAAGAGGAACACTGCTCCACTGCTGGTGGGAGTGTAGACTGGTACAACCACTGTGAAAATCAGTATGGAGATACCTCAAAGAACTAGGACTACAGGTCCCATTTGACCCTGCTATTCCACTGCTGGAGATCTTCCCCAAAGAATTAAAAGAATCATACCGCAGTGATATATGTGCACCCATGTTCATAGCAGCACAGTTTGCGATAGCTGAAACTTGGAAACAGCCCAAATGCCCATCAACTGGAGACTGGATAAAGAAAACGTGGTTTTTAAAAATAAAATGGAGTACTACTCAGCCATAAAAAATGAGAAATTAGAGACATTTATAGCTAAATGAATGCACATTGAGGCGATGCTCTTAAGTGAAATAAATAGGACACACATGTATAAATACCGAATAGTTTCTCTGGTGTGAGAAATTGAAAGTGTAAATAAGGACTAAAATGTATAATAGGTAATGTGAAATAGGAAGAAAAGGGGCAAAGGGGAAGGAAGTGGGAGGGGTAGGGGAAAGGAAAGAAGGGAATGGAATTAATATGAGAAAATGGAAAAATAGGAACAAAATAATCACTTTAGATGTGTTTGGGAGTCATATACTTATCCTAGGCTTTTGATTGATGACATTAACTGTCATTTGTGTTATAAGGTAAGGTTAGGAACCTCTGGTCTTGGCATTCCCAGACTGTGCCCTGACTGTGCAACTCTGACCATTTATGGCCAAAGGTTCTGAGAGTCATTGTCGGTGAGACCCGATTGTTTTCTGAGGAGGCTGAGTATGATTTCAGGGTACATCTGCAGGTTGCTCCTCATTCCAGTGAAAGGAGCACCTTGCAACTGTCAGCTGGGAGGTTAACCATAAAACCAAAATGTGTTAAGTTATCTGACAGAGAAAGCACATAAACTTGTCGCTAAAATAACGTTCCCTTGTGCTTGCTTGTATAAATCTCCACCTTTTGGAAAAGCAGTCTGGAAAGAATTTTCCAGTGAAAGGAGAAATATTGTTAAGTCAACAAAAATCTCCACCTGGGGAGGTAGGGATAATTATCTTGACCAATAAATGAATAATTTCCCCAAGTGAATGTTTTCTGGGTCCCAAATTATACCAGTCACCTACAATGAAACCCCTCTTCGAGGAAGACCCCATAGAGAAATAAAATGTGCTGGAGGACCAGAGTTACTTTTCCCTGAGGCAGTGCATTCGTAAGGTCTCCAATGTATTGTGCTTGCATATAACGTTTATTTCTATAGTGTAAATATGCAAGAGTTCATTTTAATAAAAAGTAAGTCCTAAAATAAGATAAAACCCATGACTAGACTTGCATTTGAAGATTTAGAGTGTATTCATCTGCTGGTTTTCGGTATAAATATTCATTGGTTTTGAGCGCTCAGGTGTTGGAACTTTTAATCTGCATTCAGATGGAGGTACTTTAATCAGACAGTTCATAAAAGTCTGCAACTCGCCCCCCCACCCCGAAAAAAACCCACAACAGAGTAACAGGGAGAATAGAAGTTACCAGGACTCCACAGTGGCCCACCAAGCTGAACTGCCTTGCTAGAGGGCGAAGAAAATAAACACCAAATGCTATTTTGTACCATAATATCAATATTCTATTAAAAATAAATCTCTGGCTGATAGACCGAAAAGTCTCAAAAACCTGTCACTTGACTGCAGTCTTCAGAGATGACTGATAATGGGTAAAAAAATCCCATAGCATCTGTTTACCATGTACTCACACAAACTGTGAGGAATGTTGTTAAATGTCAGCAGTAACGTATGTGTGTGTATTAGCTATCACAGGGCAATGTTGCCACTGAGCCGAGCCAGCACTGGGGACTGCTCTAAATTAGGTAGGTCAAGTGAGGAAGGTAGCAGAGGAACCCTCTGAAAGGATGTTGTTCATCTGGGGAAAAACAATCTGAACTGCAAATGTTAATGCGTGAATAGCTCTGAACATCTGGGAAACCCCTTACATCAGATTTTGAATGAAGTTTTAAATTACAGGAAGTTTTCTCCTCAAGACCCCACTAGGAAGGCTAGTTTTGGGAGAGCAGGCAGTGGAGGGAAAAACCGCTTTCTTTGCATGAGATGAGTTTTACATTTGCAGCCTCTCCTGTTTCTCTTGGTAACCTAAGCACATACTGAGAAAAGAAAGTCACTGAGGTCCAATCTCTGACTAAACAATGTGACGGTGACAGCGTTGTTAGTGGCTGCTGTCAGCCCGAGAGTTGTGCACTGCTTCACTACTTAAAGGGGAAACAGTGTGCCTGGTCCCAGCAAACTCATGGGGACTCCAGGTGGTCCTCCAAATGGACTTTATGGCAGGGCCTGTCTTTTCATTAAACAGGAAGAGGCTTGAGAATAGACTTTGATAATGGAGATTTTCTTATTCCAATATGTAAAGCCCCACCAAGGTAATATGGCTTACTGAGGAGGGGAGGGTGTATTTGTAGAAAGAACTGAGATAAATTTGCTTGACCACTTGCAGAAGCCTAGCACTGGGTGTATTGTTTAATAGTTGATATTGCTGCCTAAGTTTCCCCCGTTTCAAAATGGAGATAGTGACAGCACTACCCTCACAGGGCTATTGGAAGGCGTCGGTAAGATAATTCAGCAGGTCAGCATTCAGACGGTGAAGGGATTGTACCCACATCAACATGCATTCATTATTTCCCAGTGAGCATGAGATCTTGGGCTTACCAGTTCAGTGCGATGATTTATGGTCCACATTGCTGCTGGCCCCTGTTTACTTCCTGAGAGGTGTGTTTGTGTACAAAATGGTTTCTCCTAAAATGCTGAAAATAAACAGCTTCCTTTCTGATCTTTCTTCAACATTAATTGGCTTATTAAACTCCTTAAAAAAAATAACCAAAGTCACCTTTGAGATACATCATGTTTTAGTTTTTATTTTCAGTTGTGGTGTTTTAACCAATTTTGTTTGGCTAGTTATATAAATTGCAAAAGGAAAAACATTCCAAATCAGAGTGAGTGGTTTCCTCCCATTTGTCTAATCTCATTAGTTGGAGACATATTGAGAAGGGTGTTTAACTTTGCCTTTTTTTGTTGTACAGTGTGAAGTTTCTCTCTTCTTGTGTGTGTCATGTTGCAGTACAGCTACTGACCTGCTCCACACACCTGTCACCTGGCTGGCTAGCATACTCGGTCCACTGGGCATAGACCCTGTCTTACTCATTGCCATGATGCACATCCCAAGAACAGTGCCTGGCACTTCCTAGAAATTCGTTTACCTTTTGTTGAGTAAGGATAGTTGTAATAGTGGATCCTGATGGAATTAGTGCAGTCACTCTGTAATGCTTTTAGCTCAACTAATGGATTTTGGTGCTTTTGGTGCTAGATATAACCTTGGTGATCCGATTAAAGTTGTTTCAAACACTTTCTCAGACTATAATTTTTTTCTTCCAATCACTCAAGAAACATTTATCAAAGAAATGCTGTGTGGCTGGTACTGTGTTAGGTACCAATGATCCCTGGAGCTGGGAAGGTGGATCATCAATAAAGACGTACTGGAGGGGCACAGATTCTGTGATAGAATGGCAGTGAGGGGCTGGTGACCGCAAGGGCCAGCTCTGTCTACAGGGTACCGGAGACATTTCCTGCAGAAAGTAGGTGGGAAAATTGCAGGTTTTTCTGGGCGCAGAGTGGTGGAGAGAGAGCGTGTTTGGTGGAGGGGACAAAGTGTAGACCACAAGGCTCAGGACACTGGGCTGGGTACAGGAAGCAGGTGGGTGCTTGAGAGATGAGCCAGTAGAAGGTAGGACCAGTGCTTTGTCCTAAGGAGGTTGGACTTCATCTTGCAGGTAGTGAGTGGCTGCTGATGAGTCTCAGGTAGCTTGTGCGATGAGCTGATTTTCATTTACGGCAGCATAATATTAGGACTAGAGGTGGATTTAGGATAAGTCCCCCTATTTGACAGATGAGGAAATTCAGGCCTGGAGATGTGCAGCCATTTGGAGATGATAACATAGTATACGAAGCTCAGAGGGGTGACTTCTAGTAAGATAGCTTATAGTTAAAATTGAGTCTGCCCATCTTTTCTTTTTTACAAAAAAGGTCACTTCATTTTTTTTTTTTTTTTTTTTTTTTTGGTACTGGAGATCAAATTCAGGTCCTTGTGCTTGCGAGGCATTTGGTGGAACCACTGAGCTAAATCCCTGGGCCAATCACTTCATCTCTTTAAAGCTCAGTTTCTCAGTCTTTAAGATGGAAGCAGCAATCGAAGTGATGCATATGAAAATCTTTGACAGCATGATGTCCTGGAGAAATGTGCACATTATTTGGTAAAAATCTGGGCTTTGGTCTCAGAAATAGCAGTCCAGCCTCTCTTTATCACTGTTCTTCCCTCCTATAGATAGTCAAGGAGGATACTATGCTGGAAGGAAGGTTGTTCCAAATAAGGTGTAGAGACAAAATAACTTGGATGAGTGGAGTGCAGCAGAAGCATTTGGAATTTGTGTTTGCTATAAACATTAGTTTTAAATCTACAATAAGCATGGAAAGATTTTGAAAACAAATCATTTTCTGATTCTATTTTCTGGGACTCAGTTAGATGTTGAGGTGCCTAGTGGTCCTTTAAGGCAGGATTCTTATGCATTTCCTTATTGTTCCCAATCTTTCCTATAATGGCGCCCTTACTGAGGTACTAGTGCATCGGTCACGTTTATGTCACTCATTTATACATATCATAGCTCCTATCTCCTCATGCTAATGGAACACTGTCTAGTGAGACAGGAAGCAACTCTCCTTCAGGTTTAGTTTAGTACCCTTGATGATAGACATTTTCTCCTGGAAGAAATGAAAAGCTGTGAGGGAACTTATACAATTCTTGAGAATGGTATAGAGATTCTTATAAACAAAAGATGAACCACTCACATCCCCAGCGTCACCCCATCAGATCATAACATTTCTGAGCAAATTCTTGATGTTGTACAGAATCTTCAGATTTTGAAGAAAGCTTGGGTGCTTTGGTTTTTGATGTGAAAAAGCTACTGATCCCTGTGCTCCCCTTCCTAATTTTTATTTCTTGAGTTCTCTAAGTACATAGCGATTCAAAACTTTTTAAGTACTCTGGTCTTGACAGCTAATGGTGGATGGTGCCATGGTTAGGAAGTTTCTCAAGGCTAATCATTTTTCAAAGGGAGAAAAATAAAAACAAAAACCAAGTAGATTGATAAAAAGGGCACCGTGTTCTTGATGAGGCAGACAAAATCTCCAGATATGGCTCATCCTCTCTTTTAATTATCCAGTTCATTTAGTCAGCTGTGATCCAGGACTTTCGGAGGTCGCCTGCATTATGAGAGGAAGGCTGGGAAGCCACTGACCCATAGCTTGGTGCGGGCAGGCAGTGGCACCACTGAGCTAAATCCCCAGCCCCATGGCTTGGTGCAGGGATGGAAATGGCCACCCAGGCTGTGTCGTCCTTTAACAAATGGACGCTGGGGAGAAGGGCTGTGGGTGTGATGTGTGAATCGGAGAAATCCCGTTGCCCTGAGCTTCCTTGAACCTTATTATAAAAAAGTAATTGTATCTGAGAAGTTGGCCAGTCAGCCAGCGCTGTGAGAGGTCCTTCACTAGAGCAGAGAGAGCTGAGGCTCCAGAATTGAAAGTCACATGCAATGGCTGCTGGATTGCAGTTCTCAGGAAGTTGCAGCTCACATCAGTAAAACTGTCAGGCCCCTGGTGCACTCCAGCCTTTCTGCCTCTGCTGACCCTTTGTTGTTCATGGGGCAACCCTTTGGGACCTGCTGCCATCATCAGACAGCCTTGGGGACATCATCTTCGGGAAGAGGAAAAAGGCCACAAAAACTCTCTCTGAAGACACGCTTGTCCTCAAGTGACTCAGAAAAGTCCTCACCTCATTCTGCCACCAGGCTTCTACTCAGTCCTCTTGAGGTTACACATCCTGTTCATCTGCTCACCATTAGGTTCCTCATTTATGGTCAAAAAAACTAGAGAAACAAGTCTGTCTCCTTGTATGATTTTAGACTGCAAAGGTCATTACTGATTAGGTAATGTAGAAGAACTTTCAGTCAATTTGCCTATATAAAAATAGTTATGTGTATTGGGGTGGGGATGAGAACCCAGCACCAGCTAAGGCTTTAATTATTATTTCCATATTTACCAATGGAAAATAAGTTAATCATTGTCAAATGATGCACTGTTGGTGTGTACACTGGATTGCCAATGAGATCTAGATTCCAAATGGGTTGTACCACTGAACAATCTTCAGTCACTACCATGGACAAGTCATGTAACTCTCTAATCCTTAGTTTTTCCTCTCATCTGTAAAATGGGAACAATGATGACTACCTCACTAGGACACTGTGAAGCCAGCCAAAGGATTGTAAAAATTATATTTCTGAGCTCCTCCCCCTTTTGATTTAGTTTCAGTATCACAGAGGTGAGGAAGGGTATTGACTGTTGTATTCAAGGATCCTTGGAAAACCCATGTGAGGGGGGATATGGGCTAAGGAGGTATATGAACCACATCCCCCCAGCTTGCCTGGACAAACCAGAGAGCTAGCTGCGCTACTGTGGAAGCAAGCCACATTCAATACATTTGAGAAAGGAGGTCTGTCTTTCTCCCCTGTTCTTAAATGAACCTCTAATAGCAGCTGTGCAGATTTGATGCCATTATTTATAAATTGCTGCTCAGTCCTGTATAGATAAGTACAAATATAGGGGATAGACTGTAGAGCAGGAGGAAGGAGAAGGGCAGGAGTAGAATTTTTAAGGAAGCCTGGTAGCATTGTGAAAGTAGATGGGTTGCTTGACTTGCACAACTGCTTTTGCCTGTAGAGAAGGTCCCCAGCTAGATATTTTGGGGCTCATTAGCAGATGTTTTGGGGTATATAGAACTCCTCTGTAGGACTCAGAGGCCAAAGGTCAATGGTTGAAGATTGCATAGATGAGACGGTGGTAAATATTTGCTTAGAGACCACCCTAGAGATGTGGATGAAAAGAAACCTTTTGGTGTTTGCCCTCCATGACAAAAACAAATATAAAGGCATTTTGTTGGAGCTCTCACAGAAGGAGGACCTGGCAAGCTTCTCAAGAGCCCAGAATGATAATGATAAGTGGGAATTAATTATGTGATCCCCATCATGAGTGATTTAAGATGTGTAAAATACCACTGTTGGGCACTTATAACAGATCATTCATTATTCTGCAGGCAGTTTGTGCTGGTCACAAACATATTTGAAGATCTTTCTACCCTCCTATTCTCAGTCTCGGGCTCTCTAACCCAGCATTTTCTATGAAGCCGTAAGTCCCTAACTGTGATTTCAGGAGTTTTCTGGACTAATTCTCAGCCCATGTTTTCTTCCATTCAAGGAGGAAGTGTGAAATATTTACTCCAAGGAACTGCAAGACCCAGGGAGGATTTCTGAAATTCTTGTACTCCCTTGTGTTTACCATAAATCTGAGACAGTGATATAATCAGCAAGCTTATTTATGCCTGAATACAAAGCACGAATAAAATTTAAACTGAGCAGTCTCCCTTTCCAGCTTCTCCCCTCGTAGACTTGAGAATGACTGTGACAGCAGCGGTGGACAGTGTGTCCCACTATCAGATATTGATTAGTAATTTGGTTTGCAGCGAATTGTTCTCTGTGCTAACGTTTGCATCGCTTTCCTTATAAATGTGCTCCTACCTTCAGCTCCCTCTCCAATGTCACTGTCATCTGAAGACTATATCTGGCCAGCAACCCAAGGCTCTCCCTCCCCTGCTGTTAGAGAACAAGTCACTTCCGGTACAGACATGGTGCTTAGGGTTCCCAGACTGCTCTGAAGTGACACTCGGATTGCAGGTCATGCCATAGACTGTCAACATGAAGTGTCTGTTGGCATCAATAGGATGACTCTTCAGGAAGTGATAACTGTAAAAATGTATGATGAGTACCACTGAATTAAGACAGATGGGCTGATTTGTGTTATTCCTGAAATAACTGGCAAGTAGGTGTTTATCTCATTTTGCAACAGGACAAAATTGCTTTTGGAGTGATTCATTTGTGATCCCAGCTAAGCCATACTATTAATTTACTTTACTTCTGACTGGTGTATTTGCCTCAGTATTTATTGTGTTTCCCATCAGTATTGCCAAACTGTGGTGCTACCGTGACACCTCGACATTTGCATTTAGATTATGGGGTTATGGGTTAGCATTGTGAGATAGCATATCCAGCTATAGTTTGGTTTTTGAAGGCCGTATTTGTAGCTATTTCTGACATCTTTCCTTAGGTTCCGCATGTAGAATTTTGATGGTTATTACAACCTTCCAACAGGTTCTTCTGCCTCTAATCTTTCCCTATCCTATCCCCCATTCTCAACATTGTTCCTCCAGTGAACTTTTTAATATGCAAATTTGATTCTGTGGCAGCTGTTTTTTTTTTTTTTAAAGCAAACTTAATTTCCTTCAGGGATCAGGTTTAACAAAGGCACGAAGGCATGAAGCTGCAAGGAGTGGCTGTGCCTATGGACACTAGGAGAAAACACTTCATCCTAGTGGGGCAAGGCTAATTTTACTGTGGGAAAGTCAGCCCCACTTCTTAAGGGAAGCCAGAGATCCAAGTTTAAGCAGAATGGCTTGAAAATCTTTCACAGGCCAAACTGCATCTGTGAACAGTCTTAACTTTGATCTCCTAAATTATAAACCACTCATTGGCTCCCCATTGCACCCAAGATAATGTCCAAACGCTTTAGCATGAAATATGCATCTCTGATTAATGAGGGCTTCAATTGTGTGCTTATCTCTACCTTGCACTCCATCCACACTGCTCCCTATACTATTCACACTGGACCAACGAACAAAACCTGACACGATGCGAGGAATGGGTTCTAAAAAGCCAACAGGAAAACAAGGTGGGAGCAAGCATGAGGTATGAGGTACACAGTATGACTGGGGAGACCCTGTGGAGCCAGGCACTCCAGATTCAGAGATTTTGCTGCAAGAGCCAAAGCCATCCCAATCCCAGCTGTAGTTTGGTACAACTCAGAGGTAGAGGTCTGCTCTGGCTTATTTGGTAGAGGAACCCTTTGGGTTGCCTGGGACTTGCAGGATAGCTCTAGTGGTTCTAGGAATCTCTAGTTTTCATCTGTTTTACTGGCTTACTCTGGAGGAATTAGATTGGAGAATATTTGGGATCCCACCTGTCAGCCTCTCTAGCATACACATGAAACATTGACACCCCCCCCCCCCAAGAACTTTATCCTTCCTCATTTGACATCTGGGGCTGGACAGAGGAGGTCAGGAGTCAATGCTTTACTATAACCAAAGTAATATTATTGTGTGACATTATCTTAAGGTGTTCTTGGACCTACAGTTCTTAAAATGCCAGCTCAGTTACCTTTAGCCTCTGGGCCTTCATAAGGGGTGCCTTTTCTGGTGGCCTCACTCTGGTTAACTCCTCTTAATCTTTTAGGGCTCATCTCCTATTTAACCACATTCTTGAAGGCCTTTCTAAGCCCCTAGTAGGACGCAGATACTTCCTCTTTAGAATTCTTGGTGTATCTGAACAACTTAGCCCATCTCTGTAATTGGCTCATTCCACTTTTATGTCCCAGGTTTGTTTTGAGGTGCTCAGAGAGACCATATTCTCAATAACCCTTTTTCTCCAGTACCTTGTGGTTCCTAGAAGATGCTCATTATATATTTATTTAATGATTGGAAGAATTATTAAAATAAATCCCGTGTCCACAAAATACAGCGTGGCTCCATGGTGGCAGAAAAGTTTTTCAAGAAATAAGGAAGCAAAAGAATGAGATAGATAGATATAAACATGGCTGTGTAGCTCTATTTCTCTCTTTCTCCACATACATGTAGGGCTAAGAAGTCAGTGTACCTTAGACCACCTTTCTCTCTGCCCACATCCACCAGTGACATTCTTCCCGTTTTAGTGTTTCTCTAAACTTCCTGGCCCAGAACAAAGTGCTCCATGAGGGAGCCCTTTCTTGCTGCTTCCTGGCTTGGCGTGAAGTCAGGCGTAGCAGAAAGGAACCTCACAAATAGGTCTGCTGTCCCTGGATTGCCGGCCAAGTCGAGCTGGCTTGCTATGCACACTGAAGTTCTCAGCACACCATCACACCGAGGCCAGCCCTTTTGCCATTTCTTGCTCTACTGCTCCCTCACCAATTATGAATATGAGTGCTTCTTCTGGCCCTTTCTTTCTCCCTTGACTTTGCCACCTCTTTGAGTCAGCATCAGTGACGTGCTCTTCCCAGGCATTTTTGGTCTTGCGTCTTGCTAAAACAAGGTTCTCGGGAACAAAAGGAACTCGAGTTCAGGGTTAAGATGCTAAAATCAGATTGTTCTCTCTGGCAGTAAATTGGTATGCCACTCTCACCACTGCTGCAGATAAAATTAACCATGCGTTGAAATCATTGCAATAGGCAGTGTCATCAAAGCTTATTTGTAATGAAAATATGATGTTTCAAACCTAAACTCAGGAGTATAATGAATGTAGGACCATATGTTCCCCTCCCACATAAGGCTGCAGAGAGGAGATGCTATTTAAAATATATAGCTGTGGATGGGGCTCCTGGTTTTCTCTGCAGTGCTTTCCCTTATCCCGTGAGTTGTTCCGAAAGAATGCAGGGAGGGCAGAGGTGACCCACCCTGGCAGGGACATCTGCTGGGACTGAAGGGACCTGAGAGGGTGTTAAGCTTGCATAGCCTCCCATTCAGTAGCCCTTGCTTGGTCCTTAATGATCTTCCTGTGATCTCACTCTCACCCTAGCAATTGTGCTGGGCCAACTCCTGTACCAAAGAGTAGGAGGAGGAGCAGAGGTAGGCTCTGGTGAGGGGGACCCCAAGACCCATGATTGTGCTCAGAGGCTCCTGAGGGCAGGGTCACTTGGTGTTTTGGCACACTGAAAAAAGAGGGATGGTGACTCCAGTCCCCAGAAGCCCCTCTTCCTCTGGAGAGCTTTTTTCTGGCTAATGCTGCTTTTCCAGAGGGGCTGGTCACTGTCAGTGCCCTAGGGTGTTGACCATGCAGGTGCTGGGGCTTCTGGGCCAGCCACACTGAGAGTCCCAGAGCAGACGTCAGGAGGTGTGAGCTAGTGGCTAGCTTGCTGGTTTACTTCATGCTGTTGCTACTATAGAGAGGAGAGCAGGGGAGGCCAGTTACTGGCTTCAATCTCGGCTTTGCTGCCATCCAATCCAGGCATCTGTAACAAATATCACAGAGTTGGTGGCTCATGAACAGCAGAAATTCGTCATACTTCCGGAGCCTGGGAAGTTGAAGAGCAAGGCAGATTAGGTGTCGATGAGGGTTCCTTCCTTTGTATGGATGGTACCTTCTTGCTGTGTCCTTACCTGTGAAAGTAGGGTCGTGTCTCTCTGGGGCCTTGTTATTAGGGCACCAACCTCACTCATGAGGCCCATGAACCAGTGGCCTCCCAAAGACCCCCCCTCATATTGCCACCACTTTGGGAGTTAGGGTGTCAACCAACATATGCATCTTTCGGGGGAACCTAGACATTCTAGTCACAGAAGACATTTAATAGCTGTGAGATCTATTGGACGTAACTTATTTTCTCTGGCTTTTGATTTTCTCCCTTGGAAAATGAGAGCAATGCTTATGTCCAAAGTCTTTAGTGGATTAAATGAGATATTGAGTGTTGAAGGGGAATCAAAACATAGTAAGTGATCAATAAATATCAATTATGAATACAGTGCTGTTGCCTTGGATGGGGTCTGCAGAGTTGTCTCCTTGCTATTTTGAGCCATTCCTGTCCCCTCCCTGCCTGCCAGCCTGATGTCCCTGGGACATGGAGTAGGCAACCAGACCGACGTGGTGCAGATCTCACCAACTGGCTGAGCCTTGGAGCCTCAGTTTCTTCCCTACAAATTGGTAACACTAATGTCTAGTTTAAAGGATCTTTTTGCAAAGATTATATGAGACAATCCTTCCCCATACATCACAGGCATTTTATGTCTGTGAGATGTTTTGTTTCCTTTTCCATTCTTAAATGCCTTGCTCTGGTTCTTATATTATTCTTGGGCCTGTTAGGGTGTCATCTGTCCCAGAGATATGTGCAACCTAAGAAGGATACTTGTGAGAACTAAAAAATGGATTGAAGATTCAAGGAATATGTTTCAGATGGAGGGATTCCAGGCACCTTTTATAAGTATGAGAAGATGATTTTAGATGAGTATAAGAGTATCCAAAGAGGAGGTGGGATTTGGTGGGGCGTATGGAGTAGAAGGTGACTCATACAGTCACTTACATCTCAAGTCATCTTGATAAATGACTGCATTCCTTCCTTCCTTCCTTTATTTCTCTATTAAATCATGCATCATATTATCCAAATTAAAATCCTCCAACCAGTTGCTATATATAATTTTCTTTTTGCCAAGTGTGTACTATATTATTGTAGAGTCAGGCAGGCCTGCAGCTTTTCTTCAGGCTTGTTAAAGTAATGAGGTGCAAATGAGAGAGTGGCCCTCCAGGGTTCCTCCCCAGAAGCTGATTCGATCTCCTGACAGTTAGATGCTTAGCGACCACAGAGGTGCCCCTTATCACTTCTCCCTCCAGTCTGTAACTGAGAAATGGGAAGTACGATTCCTGCTTTCAGTGAGGAGGACTTTCAGGTCTAGCGAAAGAGTTAATTTTTGAGAAGTATTGTTCTGGCTGTGCTTCTGGTGAAATGGGGCCATGAAAGACAAAGGGGGTTGGTCCTCCTTCAGGCGTGATGCCTGGCTCCTCCACAGAGAGGTTTTGTTTTCCAAAAGTGGGGCCTGCATTTGGGAGAGAGAAAAGGGAAGTGTCCATGTCTCACCTCCTTCATTTTGATCAAACATCTTTTAGAAAGGTTTCCTGACAAAAGAGCCTCCCAGGCCACATCAGGAAAGCAGGCTTGGCATTACGTTTTATGTTGAGACAATGCAAAACAAAATCCCTCTCCAATGACTGCCTGATAAAGGAATAAATTGACTGTACAAGGTGATGTGTTTGATAGGTCATTCTTGCCAATGCGCTAGAAACACCTCCTATTAAGAACAAAATGAGGACAAATTTGTTATGCACCTTTTGTTATTTTTAGATTGCATTGACATTTTTTTTTTCAGGTTGGAGCCTATTATTCTGAACTTCCTAATAAACAGCAGTGACTTAGAAAATGTTTCATTCCATTGACCTCTACTTGATTTTCTATGCAAGTGGAAAAAACTATTATGAACGACCAATCAACACTTTAAATATCCCAAGTGTATATGTTATGCTTATAAATAGATGTGGATATAGCTTTTAAGCATATTTTTATCAGCCTGTCTGAAGGGAAAGGGTCTATTATATATATAAATACATATATATATACACATACACACACACACACACACACACACACACATATATATATATATATATATATATATATATATGTCTCTATATTTATCTGTTTCTGAGAATAGGAGAAATGGTTCATTTAAGGACCATTGTGGTTCTAGGGATCACGTGGCTGGCAAAATGTTAAAACCGGGTAGTGTTCTAAAAATACTAGTATTCCACCGTGGTTTGCCTTTGCTGAGAGCTGTGTAGGGGAATTAGACAAGGGTGATGTTCTACTGCCATGTCCCTGTTTAGCAGAGGGAGGTGGTGGAGAGTTGAACTGAAAGTGTAGGGTCGAGGAATCACCACAAAGAGACACACATGGAGGAGCAGCACCTTTGCACGTTTGGGGATTTTTCTTTTAATTTTCTTCAAATGTTCCTACTGTAGGAGGGTGGGTAACAGAGCTGTTCTTTGCAGCTTCTTTCTGGCAGGCTGACAAGAAAATCAGAGAGCTGCTGGAGTCCCTGACTTGGCTCATAAATAGCGGCCGGCCAAGTGCTCAGTTTTGAAATACCTGTGTAGCTCACTGGCTGTACGTTATGGCTGGGATGCTAATGGTTTATGTGGCCTGCAGGTGACAGGAAGATTTCTGCAGGCAGGGCTTTGTTGTAAATTCAGTCTGCCACCGCCTCCAATGGATAAGAGGTGGTTTCCTAGTGATCACGGGCTTTTTGAGTTACTGTGGGCAGAGCCCAGATGAATGATGGACCAGCTGAACACAGCTGTTGCTCCCTGTCGTGTGGAATTCCAGAGGCTGCATCAAAAGCGATTGTGCTGCAGCAATCTGGAAATCAGAAATGAGGCCCCACGGGTGTGACAAAATGGAGACTTCAGCAAGAACACTGTAAGCAATGCTTAGAACTTTTAGCTGACTATTCCAGAACCAGGAGAATAATTCACCCAGCACTTATCAATCTTCCTCATGATTACTGGTGATTATGAATAGTTATCGTGTCTTGTTGCTGCAAAGGACTTTTTAGTTCTCCAGTATCCTCGTATCTGTCATCTGGTCTTATCCTCATACCAAGTGGTGGATATTTATGGATGGGGCAGTGCATTTTTCCAAGACCACTGCGCTCCTGTTGTGCGTGCCATGATGTACAGATGCTGTTGAAAGTTAATTCGCAAGAAACACTCCCTGCCTACTGAGCACATGGGCAAGAGAGAAAGCAAATCGCAAATGGGAAACATGTCGAAGCTGTCCTCCACAAGGTCCTTCAAAATTAAGGCAAGCAAGAGAGGATTTTTTTTTTTTTGCCTTTGCTCTTCTTGGTGGACCTTACAACAACATCCAGGAGCTCAGTGTGCACTTGGCCCTGTCTTCCCTAGCACCTCACATGATTTTGTGCCCTTAATGGTCATGGAAACTGTGCACCTGCTGTTAGCTCTGCTTTGTGAAAGAGGAAACTGTGGTGCAGCATGAACTCAAGGTCATGTAGCTGGTGAAGGTGTTGGCGGGACTTGAATCTAGGCCACTTGATCTCCTTGGAAAAGTAGAAAGCTCTTTATTTATTAGGATATTATTACCATAAGATTCCAAAAGCCTTTTAGGATAACCTTCGCTCAGTACACTTATTATCCTTTCAGAGCAGTCTAAACCTTTTTCCCCAATGATTATCTATGAACTTCACCATGTGAGATTATAGTCATTGATTTTTTTTTTTTAACTTTGTGCAGGCCAGAGAGAACCCAATTGGCAAACACAGTGCCCTTCTGAGGGAGGATTCCTCAAGGGTTGCTAGGACTCTGTACTAAAGGATACATAGGAATCTCTTAGTCTAAGAGCAGAGTAGTGGTGTAGGGGAGAGGTAGGGGAAAGAATCTGAGCATCTGAGTTTGAGACGCACAGAATCTTCTCAGGGCTTTGGTTTCCTCTCTTGTCAGATAGGAAGCATGAAATGCATCTTGTCTGTGTCTCAGTGTTCCTCGGACCCTTGCTGAATTTGTGCTTCCCTCCAAGCCTTGGCATGGGCCATTCCTTCTGCCAGGATTGCCTTTCCTGGGTCCTTGCATCAGCTGCTCATTTTTTTTATCATGTTCACAAGTGAGCTTCCAGAAAGTCTTCCTTGACCATGTTGTTCTTGAGTTTCCATCACAAGATAGTCATTCATATTCTTTGTAGCATTCATTTTTCTTAGAAATGAGCCTTGCATTTTTTTACCTTATGATTATCTGTGATCTCAAACATACATTGTCAGGTCTGGAAAGTGGAACTATGATAATCTTGTTAATGACATGATACCCAATCCTTAGAACCAACCCTGGAGTAGACATAAGTGTTTCTTAAAACAGTGAAAGAGAAAATGAATAAGAGAACTATCTAGTTGAGGCTTAAACAAGATAAAGTAAATGAAAATCATCCACTCAAATTACTATAAATATCAGGCACAAATACAATGAAAACAAAGGTGCAGATCTGCTTAGGTTATTTCAGTGCACCGATGTGCTCTATCAGAAAACTTGCTTAGGTGGCTGCGTGGGGTCTTTGCTCTCATCTGGATGTGTCAGTTCCAATAACTGGAAGGCAAGGTAATAGCTAACTCAGAATTAAGAAGCCTCTTCCTCCCATTACCCTCACCGTAATGCTGGAATCGAGTAAGTAAATTCTTGGATATATTCTTGATTGGAATTGAATAAAAATCAATGTCCAGTGAAGCCCAAAGCTACCTTTAGATCTCTCAAAGTCTCACGTCTCTGATGTTATCAGGGATGACAATCAAAGGGAGGATGTGCTGGGTCAGTTTGTGGATCAGAGGGAACCAAAGAATAGCCATTAATGAGTTTCTAATACTTTGTCAGTACGAAAGTGCTAAGTCATTGGTATAGGAAAATAACTGCAGCCGTATAGAGCTCTCCTTTTACTGGGAGCTGGTGGAAGAGCCTCTTAGGTGCACTGCTGTTTCATATTCAGTTTTAACTGGAATAATAGAAAACTTGGTTGATAATGCTCAGAATCAGAAAGTCCTCCAAAAGTGTTATAAACTTTCAAGATAAGATTGAAATTGAGATGTTTGTTTTCATGTAGTATCACATGGAGAGAATGATGTATGCCGCAGTCCTTAGTGTTTTGCAAGCCACAGGATTTTCCCAAGCATGTATGATTGTCATTGCTACCTAACCTTTACCAGAAAAATGTTTATTTAAATATTGTACCATCCCCACAAGCACTTTTATTATTTACCGATTTAAAAAAAATGACATCATTACTTTTCTTCTGAATTTTTTAAAGCGACAATTGTGCAATTAAATTACTGAATTCATTTATATTTAATTGTGCTTTTCGTTTTAATGTGCTATTGGAGGACATTTCTTTCGGAGGCTGTTAGTTTTCCATGCAACACAGAGAATCTAAGGCTATATCAAGGAAATATATTACATGGGCAAGACAAAGTCTCATTAGTGTTATTTATAGCATGCTTAAACCTCATTAGGGGAAGGTATGGTGGATTCAAAAATGCATTACCAGGAATGCTTTATTTTTGGTACAGGAGAAATTGCTTTTATTGTATTTCTTTGTCACAAGCATACTGGCTACTGGACATTTTGGTTTCTTAAAGTATGAAATAAATTAAGTTAGAAGAAAAGAGTAATTAATCCACTAGCAAGTATAGCCTCATCATATTAGCAGAATGGCCTATGCAGAGTTCTGAAGAATTTCTATTTACCCACGCACATTACCCTCAAACAACCATTCATGTATAACTTGTTTCACCTAAGGTAAAAAGCAATATTTTTCAGGGCAGTAGTTTGCATCTTAAACAGTAATAATGTGTGTTTAGGGCATTTCAGATCAAGGATGAGTGAAACTTGAGGTACAAAGTCACAAATGGCACAATTTAGGAAGTTTTATTGATTTTTAATGTGAGCCATCTCTCCAGCCCTGTGCAGACCTTGTCCAGAAGGCCTGGTGGAGGATTGTGATTGGAAGCAGAGGGCAACAAAAGGAAGAGTCTCTGAGTTGACAGTCTCAGGAAGGAAACTCATTTGGAGCTGTGGCTGCCATTCCTTTCCACCCTGGCTGGAGACTTCGGGCTATTATAGTTAAAGCTCTGCTTTTATTTCTGGGTCTTCGGCTTGCTGCAGGGGGGATAGTGGAAGTAATTCAGACCTGTTCACTGGTTTCTCTGCTCCATTACCATCCGGTCTGTGGTTGTTCATTATCATCTGTCTTTGGGTGAAAGGCTGTATCACTGAGGAATAATTTCCACTGTAAGATTCGGAGAACTCAACCACAGTTGTGTACTACCTAACTACATTTATTATTTACCTAACGGGAGCTGGGTGTGCCCAGAGTTTGTGAGCTCAGTAATGTCATGAAGAATACAGGGTATTCCTCTACTGCTTCTCTATTATTCTCAGGTGTTTCTGGTCATGCTTACTGCCCCATGGTCCCAAGACCAAGAGCTCCAAGTATCATATCCTCAGATCTTAAGTGTTGTACGCAGAAAGAAAAAGAAAGGGCCAAAAGACTGGTAGGATTTTATTTTATTTTTTCCACTGAGAGCCTCCAAACTTTCAGGTTCTTCTTAAGTTTCATTGGCCAGAACTGGGTCATTGGACCTCCTCTTCCTGCTCCAAATCACTAGGGAAGAGCTATTAATTACCAGAATCAGAGTATGGCATGGAGAGGGGTCCTTGTTTCAGGCTTCTCTCTTCAGGCAAAAAGTAAGGTTACTGATTAATGAAGACCCAACATTTGTTATCTGCCCTCTTGGCCGTAAAGCAATGTATAAGGCTGATTTTGGACAGTAAATATTCTTACTAGTCAAACTTGTTATCAGGCTGTCTGGGCTAAGGCACACAAGGTTTTTGACAGCTATCTTCCCTGTTTCCTTGGGTCCATCCATCTGACCATCTACCCACCCACCTACTGGACACTTGAAAAGTAGTTCCCACTTGCTAGGTACTTATGGATTGTTTTGTAGGAGAGACAATAAGTTAGGAGTGGCTTGTATACTTAAAGTAACCCTGATAAGTTTTGGAAATGATACGCATGTCTAAGTGATTGTCATTCAAGGTAGAGAGTATAGTTTGAACTAGGAATTTGGGGGGGCGGGTCAGGGGAGCTTTCTGGAATAAGATCGGATTTGAGCAGTTTATGTCTAATATCCATGTTAAACACAACAGCCCTTTCGGCAGCTTTCTCATTGGAAAAAATCTCCATGTTTCAGTAAGGAGTTATTTTTTGACAGCTTTTCTTGCCCAAACTTCTTATGGCTGCCAGTGACACATCTCGTGGTGCAGTGATCTCTGGTTGAGGAGGGAGAGAATAGGGCAAGGGATGGCCCTTGACATTCTTTCACCTCACTGGATAATGAGTACATTTGAATCTGTGGATGAATTGGGTGACTGGTTTTGATGAGATTGCTATTGGAATTATGTCACCAGTGACTCTAAGTGATGCATCCAGGGCGAGATCACTTCAGCAAAAACCAAGGGAAGAAATAGAAATCATCAGCCACATTAACAGTGATGAATGACCATGACATTGATGTTGTCTAATATTCTTCTCCCTTGGAAGCAGACAGCCCCGTACCTGACTACATTTCCAAGACAAACTCACACAAGTAGCTCTAGATGTACATCTACAAATGGCCCTCCTTCCTGCTTATCCTTGATGTCAGAAGCCATTTAGGCCAAAGGGGCAAACTAAGGCTTGTGGGTCAAACCCAGCCTATGATCATATTTTGTTGGGTATACATGGTATTTTAATAATCATGAAATTTAATGATAAATCAGATTCCAGCTTCTCTTTAAAAAATAGAAAAAGATGTAAAGATTCTAGTCCACATTCCTATGATAATTTCCTTGAACTAAGAATTCACAGCCTCCTTCGGGCACAACCTCTTCAGCTTGCCATAGTTGCTACCATTCCTTTTGTATAACCCCAACTCTATTTGACTCCTTTATTTCCTTGACTGACAATGGAAATCCTGGAGTTTGGTGTCTCGGACTTAGAGTTTTTTTCTTTCTGATTTAGGCAAAGCAGAACAGATACACTTACTCATTTAGAAATTATTCTACATTTTTCTTAAAGTCATCATAGAAGAGATCACCACTGTCTTCTAAAAGTTTTGTTGTTTTGTGTATTTTATTTAAAGTAAAGAATAACTTTGTATTTAAATTGCTAATAGCCTTCTTAGTAATGTGTTGATATTTAAGATAGTTTTAAATGAAGGAAAACTATTTGGGCACAGTCATTCCAGCTAAATTTCACACACACACACACACACACATATAACATATATGTGTCTCTATATATGAAATATTGTTTTAAATATGTACCATATTTAGGGAACACACAAATATGTATATTGTATAAACATGTAGATACATATACAGTATACATATATACGTAACACAGAACACACACGTATGTTGGTATGAATTCTCTCTATTAGAAAGCATTTTGGAACAAACTGACTGTTTTTAGAACTCTCATTAAAGAATCCCAGGTGGCTTGAAAGAGTTAACCCACCTCCCAAGAAAGCAATTAATTTCTTTGGGGCACTGCAAATTACAATCTTGGAAAATTTGGTTGAGTTATTGCGGTTGTTACCATTGCTGTTAAATAGTAGTAATAATGGATTTATGTAGTACCTTGACACCACAGACCTAAAAACAATTACATTTAAATATCAATTTAATTTAATGTGGAACCATGTTTTGTCTAATCATAGCAGCTAATTGCCATCCTTTAGAAGCAGTTTTCACAACATTTTTATTAAGTCTGGTGGCAAGTTAGCTGTTTGGAAATTTCTTGCATGAAGTATCCTGCAATGTGAATTTATGTGTGTCAAAAATACCTTTTAAAATATATTTACTAGCTGATGTGCATATAATGTATGGACTACTGAAGATTAGAAACATCAGTAGAGAGAACAAGTCTTTGAATCAAATATTTCTGGGAAATGTTCATAAGGCCAAGATGAAGGCCTCAAATAACGAAGAAGTCAATATACACAACAATGAAAAAAGAAATGGGCTTTTCTACTCCTTTCATCAACTAGTACTCTCTATTAACAATCAATAGATGTTCAATAAATACTGAGAGATCAAACAGTATTATAATCAGTAGTGTTTGCAATAACCTCCCTAGGGTAAGATGTGTGATCTTGGAAAAACAACAAAGAAAATGAAGTATCTTAAATGTTTTCTTCTTTCAGCCTCTAAAATAAGATATGATCAAAAAGTCAAAGTTAGTAGGAAATAAAACAATATTCAAGTTGTTTATGTATAATGACCAGCTCAAATGATATAGTGCTGAACTTAAAAGTCTGAGGGCCTGGTTTGCAGACATAATTCTTGCACTTTTTAAATTGAAGGAATTTAAACAAGTTGCTAAACATTTATGAGCCTTTCTCGCCTTCCTCTTTTAGAATGAAGATAGAGATGACATAACTCACAGATTTCTTAAAAAATTTAAGTCAGATGATGTAAGTGTGGAACTTGCACAGTTCTGGGCACGTTGGAAGTGCTTCATGAGCGTGGCACATGTTCTGTTTCCCTTTACATGAGGAAGAGCTTTCCTTTACCTTGTATCTTAGGAATTTTCTAGAAATGGTCAATAGTGTTGTACCGAGTTAGTGAAAATGTTCCTACCTGGGTATCTCGGTTTATCTGAAATGCCTACATGGGTACCAATATCTAGACCTTTCTTTTTGTTCATCATTTTCCTGATTGGGTGATTCCTATTTAAGCCACTTTCTTGTCACTGGGACAAAATACCTGACACCTAAAACTTAAAGGAGAGGTTTATTTTGGCTTATGGTTTTTAGTTCATGACCAGCTGGATCCAAGGAAGAAACAGCATGGCAGAGGGGCCTAGTGGACAAAAAGCTGCTTATGTTATGGCAGCCAAGACACAAAGACAAAGAAAGAGGAGCCTGGGACAAGGATACACATTCTAGGTTGTGACCCCTCTAACCGGGTTTCATCTCCTATCTGCACATGGACTCATCCATTGATGAGTATAATGCTTTCATGATCCAAACACTTTCCACACACATGAAAATTCTGTGAGACAGGCTAAACTATAACGTCAGAGAAGTGTTGGGAGGGCTGGAGCTGAGATTTTCATGTCCCACAGCACCATATTAAGTGATTCAGAGAGGGATTGATTTTTTAAATTTAAATTTTGATTAGTACATGTTTGTAATGCCTAATGATTGCTTTCATTGTTGGGAGTTGGTTCATGTGTATAATACATTTGTTTAGTATGTGGAGGTCAGACAGAATAACAGCATCTAGCTGATGTCATCATACTCAAGGGAACCTCTTCTTAAAAACCACAGGTTGAGATACTTGGAAGCATAACAGAGCATACTGAGCTCAGGTTAAAATCTAGAGTCGCTTTTACCTGGTTGGGTCTCCTCTATTCACAGTGTACTCATTGGTCTTCTCATCTAAGGCTAAGCCGTGTAGGTGAAATGGTTAGGGTAGACCAGATGGCTGTGTGAGTGCACTGGAATCCAGGCCAAGAGCTTGGGCTCACTGTGTTTGACAGCTGAGCACTAGGGCAGGGCAAAGATCAGCAATCTGTTCCCCACCTGTAAAGATGGAGCACTCAGAGGGCAGAGTGAGACTCTTGCTGGGAAGCCCTCCTCCCTCATGTCTCACCTCCTCTCTATGCTCCTGGGGCCTTTTCCTTTTCTTCCTCCACTGTGGGGATACTGAGCTCTTCTGCAGCATCTGGAGAAGAGGATCTTTGGCTCTGTGCCACCACTTGGCAAAAGTAGACCAGGGAATGCACTTTCAAGACAGGCCTCTGTGTGCCTTGCCTTCCCGCCCCTCTCCTCTTCTCCTACAGTTTTGAACTTGCTCTTCCTTCCACCTCCTTGCTCACATTTGCATATGGGCCTAGAGAGGGAGGTGTGGGTCATACTACTCCTTGACATCTATCTTCAAGGTCGACTGCGGGGATCAATAATTGAACAGTGAGTTTTAAATGTGAAGTGCCATATAAATGCTAAATAGGCTTGTAATTGATGGGGACTCTAATGTTTCAGGTACCATATGGTGGGGTGGGAATGAATAGATACAAAGTCTTATTCCTTAAATATCTTGACAAAGTAACACATTCATTTGTTCAGCAAATATTTATCCAGTGCATCCTAGGAGCCAGATATTGTGGAAGGTGCTAGAGAAGCAGAGTGCTCCAGGGTGAACCCTTTCTCCACCTTGAAAAGGCACATCTCTTCTAATAGGGTGAGACAGGGAGTGAGCAACTGAATGACTGAGATACACAGTAGGGACAAAATGTTGTTAAATGTCATAGAGAAAAATAAAACACAGTGGGTGGGGAGTTGGGAAGAGGTGACATTTGAAGTGGAGTAGACCAGACAAGGCCTTATTGGTGCCATATTATAGTAATTAATTTTTACCAAAGAGATTGCATTTTTCAAAATAAAATCTACTCCATCATGGAGTAAAGAATGCTTTTTCTATTAACTAGGTGTCTTTTCTAGGAATGACATTTAGAGTGGCAGGTGTGTATGGAAATGTGTGTGAGTGTGTTTTTGAGTGTGTGCTGGTGATGATGTGTGTGTGCTTGTGTGATTTTCATAGCTCAAGATTTAAGATTTCCGTTCTGACCAAATTTCTAAGTTCCATAAATCCATGACTTCTTTTTCTGTTCTTTCCAGTTTCTTCAACCTATGTCCTCCCATGTCTGCCTCTCAACATCTCCCTTCTGGCCCCTAAATTTAGCAGCATCTTCTGGCCAAAGTTATCCCTGCATGAGATTCAGTTCCCTCTAGAAATTCAAATGGGGAAACCATTTGCCTCATGTATGAGCCTCGGGCTCCCAGGGTGTAGGCACGAAGTTGCACAACTGTGGAATAACTGTTGAGAGGGCAGGTTCTGGAGTCAGGACCGAGGTCTTGAGCAAGGGGTCAGTGCTTCTGGGCCTTCATTTCCTCATCTGATGAGGAATGATTTCTTCTTCAATGAAATCAATGAGAGAATTCCTGGAATGTGTTCAGCATAAATAGCACCTGGCTAGTTTACAACCCGTTCAGGAAGTATTAGTTTTTCACCTCCTGATTTTTTCTTCATTCTAAGTTTTGAAGCATAATTAGTAACATATTATTACTTTATAACTAGAAAGGATCCTGGAAATTAAGTGGCAAAAGTTTTCAAATTAGCTTTTATTCAATAGAAAGAAAGCTTTTCTTTTTCTAAATGAAATCTGGTATGGAACCCCTGTCCAGAAGGAAGGTAAATGAGATTAAGCTTGCTGAAAGGGAGCAAGAAATCTGGATCCTGCCCATTCTTTGTATGGCCCTTCAAATCTCACCCCCTTTCCCCACCAAATAATAACCACTAAGGCATTCTGGAAACACTAGGGCTTCTTATGACTTTTAGACCCAGCAAAGTAATTCATCAATATGGGGGTGTGATGATGACTCTAATTGCCCCAAATGCTGTGCATCCTTAAATTCTCTTTATAGACAATCAATCACAACTTGCCATCTTCCTAGAAAAATTTGAAGTGGAGAACTGTCTCACTCCACCTGCTCCACTCTTTCTCTTTTTGTATTCTAATTTCCCTGCAAGGTCGTAGTGGCTGTTTGGCGAACCCAAAGGCTTCCACCTTCTTTGATCTCCATATAGCATCTGCAATTGACAGTCTCATCCTTTCTGAAACTATCACTGTGGGCTCCCAGGATTCTTGGGGACTGACTCAAGGGCCTGACTCCTCCCGATGATCTTTCCTAAAGAGAGCTTTGATGACATACTCCCTTTCTCAAAAATCCTCCATTGATAATGTGAAATAGGAAGAAAAGGTCCAAAGGGGTAGGGGAAGTGGGAGGGGTATGGGAAAGGAAAGAAGGGAAGGAACAAATATGAGAAAAGGAAAAAATGGAAACAAAGTTTTTGTAAATAGGGAAGGGTGGAGGGGGTGAAGGGAGGACAGCGGAATGGGGAAAAAATAAAAACCAAGATGCATCATGTAAAGGTACAATTCCCAACGATAAATGTAAATGTATTGTATACCTAAAAGGTACCAATAAAAGAATTTAAGGAAAAAAAATCCTCCATGGCTTCCTATTACCTGCAGAATCAAGAACATACATTGCTTACAAGGCTAATCAAGGCCCTTCATGACCTAACTGGTATAAATCTTATTCTTTCTTCACTTTAAATTTTAAATCTGACCTAGATTGTTGTCTGAACCTCTTCTAGTCTTCCCTAATCGTGTTTTGAAAGTTTAAAAGGTCTACTTAATGTGGGGAAAAAATAAGCGTGAGAGTAGAGCAGATAGGAAAGAGAAAGAACTCATCTTCTGGACCTGATAAGAAGGGGAAGAGCTGAAATGTTAGCTACAAGGCTTGATAAAAAATATACTGGACATTTAAAATTTAAAAAGTTATTATATTAAAAACGACTTGCCATTAATCCCCTTCAAAATAATCACTCTCGCTTTGATCTCACTTATCCCATCATTCTTGTCATTTTCTGAAGCAGTTCTAGAAGTTCTCTTTTGTTGAGTGTCTTTAGTTGCACTGTTTTGGCTGCCTGGTGCCCAGAATTGATTCAAATTGTTGACTTCTCATGATCATTTTTACTTTGGGGAAGAGCTAGAAGTTGCACAATGTTAGATGCAGTGCATAAGGTAAATGACGTACCGCAATGATTTTCAAAAGCTTGCCTTCCTGTCAGATGGCTTTGGGCAACAGCATTTACTGTATTTTTGATCACAGCTCAAAAAGACACTCATAAAAGAGAACTTCCAAAAGTGCTTCAGAACATAGCAAGAATGATGGGATAACTGTTCAAAGGCAGGGGGAGTATTTTAAGAGGATCGATGGCAACCAGTATGTCTTTTACTGCAATATATATCTTTTTAAATTTAGATATTCACCTTATATTTTGATCACACCACTTCATATGTCAGCAAAGTGTCATATCCTCTGCAATTCATTAATGAGTGTTTGGCATATGCCTTTGTTAACCCTGATGCATGGGAGTTAAGATCAGGGAACAATGTGTTATTCAGAAGCCCCTAATTCTGCACATCAAAATCCTCAATAAATGAATACATAAAAGAAGGCATGACCAACTGAATTTAAAGTCTAGCAAAATTTAAAAATTTACCAAGTTAGTATGGTGTACTAATTAATAGATTAAACCCTTTGAAAAATGAAAACTAATATAGAAATGCATTTTATTACTTAACTCCCTAATGTGTATTTTTTATAAATGATGCATTTATGCTATTACAGTATATTTGTGTTCATTAATAATTTTGCCAGAGGGAAGCCAGTGTCCTGTTGAAATTATTTGTATATTTGGCCTTTTCATCATGGTTTTCCCATAGAAAGCTATGTCAGTTAGTTTTTGCCAAACAACGCTACATCACAAAGCACACTCCAAAACTTAGTGGCTTGAAGCAGCCCCCATTTATTATGTCTCGGAGTCTACGGGTCGGCTGTGCAATTCTGTGGCGCTGAGCCAGGATCAGTGGAGCTCATCTGGGCTCAGTTTTGTGTCTGGACCAGCTGGCTGGTTAGCGGGGGGCTGGCAGGTGGAGGATAACCTTGGCTGTGCTTAAAGTGATCTCAGGCTAGCCCAGACTTGATCTCTCGGGGGAAGGCAGAGGAAAAAGAGAGTGCAGAAGTGTGCAGGGCCACTGAGCTCAGATCACACACTGTCACTTTGTGCCACTTTCTGCTGGCTGAAGCAAGTGACAGGCAGCAGAGGTTCAAGGGGTGGGGAGAGAGACCTTGTGGTCCCATTTGATGAGAGAAGTTGCTGAGTCATGTGGCCAAGGCCAGGATACTGGGAGGGACAGAACACTGGGGCCATCTTACCAATCAGTCTGCTATAGATCTACGTGCTTTGACAATTTTTCTTGAGATTAAGAAAGGAAAGATGCTTGAAAGACCAGGAGCTTCCTTTTTCCTCCCTGAAACTCAAGCTGCTAGCTGAAGGTGTTCAGAGTGTTCCGTTCGACCTGTCCCTGAAGCCGAATCAATCCTTTAAAGCTAATTCTATATTCTGTCCTTTTCTTGCCCTCTTAGTTTCTTATCTCCCAACACAGGAAATGATAGATCAGTTGATTTGTTGCCTTTGTGTCTGCAACGAACAGAGAAAAGACACTGGGAAATTCATGGGAAGCACATACGTGGAGAAAACTTTGGAGTTGTTCTTTCTTGGCTTGTGTTTTACAGGAAAAATCTAGAAGAAAGTAGGTGTGGGGCGTTTTTATTTGGTTTTGGAAGGCTCTAACTAGGTGTGTGAGGGCAACTGAGATGGAGGAAACAAATGGAAGTGCTGATCTGGGGTATTGGAAGACACAAGAAAGAAGGGGCTGATCGATAGCTATTTTTCAAGTAAGGAGCATAATTTGTATCAGGCTGCTGAAATGACTTAGTGCTTCATAGTCAATGGCTGTGAGCACGTTCCTTCACTGCACCGCTCTCCAAAACGTTTGCCATCAACACTTCTAAAAGGTTGTGAGTGACTCACAGCCGGTGTGAGTAATGCACTGGAACTTGGTGACTAGGAGCCTCCATTCCCCAACCCTTCCTGTCGGCTGTCGTGTCCCTGTGCTTACATTTCCAGCTTGGCTGCCCCTCAAACCATCCAGCTCCTTGCTATCTTCTTTGGACATCCATTCATTTTTAGTTTCTATTTATTCTTTTGGGGTTTCCACTGGGTCCATTCTTAGGCCCCAAGAAAACCCCATTTTCTTGTTGTTCAAACTGTGGTCTATGGACTGATAGCATAAATGCAGAGTTTCAGGGCCCCTCCAAACCCAGAGACTAAGAGCCTGCACTATAACAAGATATTGAGAGGGTTTCCGTACAGCAGCAGTTTGAGAAACACTGAATTATTCCACTAATACTGATTTTTCACCCCGGGCTATTTCTGTTTCCTCACTGTTATCCTCCTGTGTATTTTTTTTCTTTTTCTTTTTAATACTGGAGATAGAACCCAGGGTCTTCACACTGAGCTACACCTCCAGCCCCATTTTTACTTTTGATCTTGAGACAGGGCCTCACTAAGTGGCCCAGGCTGGGCTTGAATTTGTGATCCTCTTACCTTAGCCTTCCAGAGTGCTGGGATTACAGGAGTGCACCACTATGTCGACCTCTCCGGGCTCTTCTTTTTTCTTGCTGTAGGTTAGAAAATGCTTCCCAGCTCTTCACTGGCCTCATGTAGATGAGTGATTCTACAGTGTGACAACTGCTACCACCTTGAATTGAAATAAAGTCCCATTAAGTGATAATTGTTCCTTCAACGTTGCATATTTGCTCTGATAATTGGAAGCTGATGGTGAGTGTGGGGTTTTCTTTGCAAAGTGATATAAATTTCAAAAAATTGTGAACATTTGACATTTCCAAAAGCAAAGCTCATATTATGTTGCCCTCACCGCACCCTAATTTGAATCAAACCTTTCTGCCAGAAGTATGGCTGTGATTATGTGATTTCGGGCATATTAGAAATGTTACGAGTGTAAATAGCTCCTACTTGAGGGAGATATATCCGTTCCCTGAGTGCTTTCCATGAACCATGTTTCATATATGAGTGCTATATATGTGCATATGATTTAATCAACACAGCAGCCCAATGAACTGTGTATGATTCCGTACTACAGATGAATACATCGAGACTCTGGGAAGGTACCTAAGTTGCCTAGTGAACTTCAGTACTTGAAAGAGGCTGCATTTTAAAGTGCCATGTGTTTTCTCCAGCTGAAACTTCTTTCTTCAGCTCTAAAAGGCCCCTTCCTTGGGTTTGCCAGGTGTATATTTTGGGGGAGAGGCATCACCTCAGCTCCATCCTGACCTTTTTCCCAACCCAGGCTCAGGTATTTTGAGTTCTCCATTCCCATCCTTATGTTCCTCCTCTGTTTCAAATGCTGCCTCCATCTTCTGGCCTATTCTGATGCCTTGGATAAACAACACCTCTCTTGGAATTGTTGCCTGTGATCCATGGAGCTTTGCTTGTCAAATTACCTGGCACCCACTCCAACAAGGTCGGCACATCCTTTGCTCCCCTTCTGCTCCCTTGCCCTGCCTGGCACTGCGCCTGGGCCATCACAGATAACACGTATTTGCTCAGTGAATTGAATCTGAGTTGACCTCACTCTGCCAGGGACCTTGGGAATGTCAGAGCCTGGGTGTGGGGGAAAGGCAGTGGATTGAGGAGAGTTTGTCCACATGGACTAGTTCAGTTTCTACCAAGGACCAACCCAGATTTAAAAAAAAAAAGATGTTGTCACAAGTAACCAAAGCAAGGGGATGAAAGGTAAGAGACACAGTTATGTTTTAAAACCCTGTAGTCACCTTGGCCTGGCCTGTTATCAGGGGGAGTTTGCTCAACTTTTGAGGACATTTTGCTATATAAGAATTTCTCTAGTAAAATTCAATGAGGATGAAGACAGAAAAAAAATTTAAAACTTCCTCTTGGAAAGCTATTCTGTCTTTGATTTTTTAGAATGTCTTCAAGTGATTTGGGTCTATTTTTAATACCTGTGAGACATGCTGTTGTAAGGGGAGCTAAATATAGGGGCCACATCCCCCTTTCTTTTCTTCATTGGCCTTAATCTTCCTGGGAAGAAAAGAAAATATGCGTGATGTTTCACCACGAAGTTGTGACGTTTGCCCTGATGGGCCCTTTTGAAAGGAAATTCATAAATACTGTGTCGGAAATAAAGATAATGAATGGATTCTTTTTGGAGAAAATAAGTGGGAGTTTATTTATGTTAAACCTTCCCTGTCTGCTGAAGACTGTGAGATAGCTCCTCTGTGCTGCTCAGGGTCCTCTGGGGACAGCAACCAGCCTGTGTTACTGGCGTAAGCCTGCGTGCCTTACCAACAGAGCTCAGAAGAGCAGGACTCTAGGCCAAAAATAACACACGGCATCAGAGCAGCAGCTACAATTCCAGTTCATTTTAGATCGACATGGCTCCTCTCTCTCTCTCTCTCTCTCTCTCTCACAGCATTAACCACATTTTAAAAGCAAACAACTTTGTGAGTACCCACTGGACCAGAAGGAGACAACACGAGGGGCTTCTTGGAGAAAACTGTCTGTCCTGGGGCCCTGGGTTGGAGGGCTCTGTGCTCTGTCTTGCTTTCCTGTGTGTCACACACTTCCGGGCTCCATTGTTTCCAGCCATTTTGGGTGGACCCATATATGAGCAGAAGCTGGATGAAGGCTTGGAAGACCCTACAGTGAGTCTCAAACCTCTTGCCTGGTGTCCTGTCACTCCATCTTATTGTGGGGAAGGCAGCCGGAAGTGTGGCTGATGGAAGGGTCTTTGGAATTAGATGCTTGACCACTTTAAGGTCATGGGAACATTCTGAGCCATTCAACTTCTCCTGTTTCCTTGTCTGTAAAATGGGGCTAATGATGATGTTTTATGGAATTGTTTTAAAAGTTGAAATGTGTAGCATATAGTGAGCACTCAACATGTTTCATTCTTGGAGTTTGCCATTGCAACAAAAGGGGAGGCCTCTGAAATTTCTGGACCCGTGACATGGCTTCAAACCTCTGGTTTGATATACAGTTGCTCCTCTGTAGCATTGTGTTCCACATCTATGGATTCAACCAACCATACATCAGAAATATTTTTAAAAGAATTGTATTCGTAATGAACATATGTAGACATTTTTCCTTGTCATTAACCCTAAATAATACAGTATAACAAATATTTATACTACGCTTACATTGTGTTAGGTATTATAAATAATCTAGGGATGATTTAAAGTATACAGGAGGATGTGTGTAGGTTACACACTAATACTCTGTCATTTGGGTATCTGAGGGAGTCCTGGACCCAATCTCTAAGGATAGCTAGGGTTCACTGTATTTACTATGTTTCAACAACCACCTGGAGGGCTTAATTTTTCAAGGTCCTGATTTCCAGTGCTATTTTAAGCAGAGAGACAACTTCAGTTTTAGATAAGAAGTTGTATCTAGCAGGATTCTATCTAAGCTCCATGTCGGAGCCTCTTCGAGTGGAGGCCTCCCACTCCTGGCTGCCTGTGCTTCCTGCCCTGCTGCTCCTCCATAAACAGAGCAGCCCACTACCCTGCCTGAGGGACACAACATCAGCTGGAAACATTAGAGAATTCTACCGAGGAGGTGGGAATCAAAAGGTCCCATATGACCCTGTTTCTGCCCAAGCCCAGGAAATGCAGTTCTACCCACTCCCTAAACCTCTCAAAGAAGCCACACTTTGCAATGTGTTGAGTCTGCTGCTAAGGATGATTTGAAAGACAGTATTTCTGCAGATCTTGGGTTGGCCTCAACCCTGGTGGTGATGGTGGTGGTGGGGATAGGTCCCTACAGGCTATCAAGTCAGAAGATTTTTCTGTTCATACAAATCATTTCCTGATATCGAACAAATGCATATTCATTCATTATTCCTATTTTGTAGCCATCCATGGATACTTGGATTTGGAATTGAATGTGAAGAGAAGAGACACATCCATAGGTCAAAGTACTGGGGAATGTTGTCCCTTGTGCTATGGTCTGCAGTGATATAGATACATTTCAGAAGCTATTTTATTTAAAAACATTACAACCAGAAGTGAAACCTTGCACTAAGAGTGCTCTTCTCTAGGGATACTATGCATATGAGTAGTGCCTTCTGGGATTGAGCTGGGTCAGGCAGAGGCTGAATCTCTGAAGAAGTGCAGAAGAACTTGTCTCTGTGGTTCGCCTGCTACTCGCAGCTTACCTGGCTATCTCAAAGGATAGTGAGGATGCAGAAGTTTTTTTTTTAAATCTCTCAATCCTTAGCCCCCAGCACCATCCTTAGCCCGTAGTAGGCATTTTATTTGTGCTTTTTCAATCCTTAAAATATTTCCTGGACAATACAAAGATATAAAGACATGACTTGGCATCTGTTTACTCACAAAGAAAGATACTTATCTTGATTCCTATTATAGGATGGAATAGAGCTGTGATGTAAGTTTAGGACTCAGAAATATTGAAGTCTGAATTCTGAAATCTGTCTATAAATTTATAGTTTGTTTGAGAGCTCTGATAGGCATATTTAGAATCTAAACTAAACTGGTTTAAATCAATCACAGAACTTGTCTCCTTTCTTTTGCCACCTGCTCCCCGAAAGTGTTAAATGCATGCTCAGTTTCATAGATGCTAGGTTAATACATGGTCTGAACCTGTGAATTGTATTTTATTTGTTGTAGAACCTTAAAAAATTATGGCTGTTGAGACAGAAGTTAGAAAGTATGAATGCAGCTCTTATTTTGTATTTCCTGTCACAATGCTCCCCTGGGAAAAAAAAAATGAACAGTCATGGTTGTCACAAGTGGCCTTATCTCTAAATTATATAGATATTTTTTGTGGTTTTAAGCCAGACCTTTGAAGTTACTTTAACTTGGTTTCCATGGTTTAATTTATTTTAGTTGGGAAAGATTATTCATCACTCATTTAATTCCAAGGTTATCTATTGATTCTTTTTTTCCTCATTTGGTATTTTCTGACATTTTGCGGCACTTGTTATTGATTTACACAATATCAGTCATCTAAATGTCCAGAGGAGGCATCGTTCACTTGTCCCCAGCTGTTTTCTGAACTAGTAAGTGGGATCGCCCTGTAGTCAGCATGTGGGGTGATTTAGGAGCTGGAGTCCTGCCCCTTCATACCTATGGGCTCCTGCTTAAGAAAATCTTTGAAGAATGCTGAAAAGGAGATCACTGAGAAGGTGCTACTGGAGGCTAAATTCTCCTCTATAATGCTGGTCAGTTGCTGCTTCTAAGCTACTCTAACCTGCCTGCAAAAATGTACAAAAAAGTAAATAAGTAAAGCTTTTTGTGTGAGCAGACCATTCAGGTAAATCTCCCTAGCTCATTGCTTCTTAAACTTAAAGAATCAACCTTGTCAAAAATGCAAATGAAATCCTGTATGTCTGGAGAGGGGCCTGAGGGTCTGCATTTCTAACGAGCTCCTTGGTGATGCTTGGAGCAGCAAAGCCTCACCCTACCTTCCAATCAAATTGCCTTCTTAATTCCCTCCTATTTTTAAATTCTAGAACTATGTCTGAGGATCTCCTGGCATTGAGATGTTAGCATGAGGAATGAATGGAGAGGGAAGAATTGCTCTTCTTTCCCTTCCCCAACATATATTTTATAATAGCCTAGTTATAAGAACCTAGTTATGGTTTACAACTGGACAATTTTTAATAATCTGCAATTAAAGGTTTTGGAGGTTTACAAGGTCAACTTTCATCAATCTTTGAATCCCTATTTTCTAAATTAATTTGTGCCTGGAGGAACTTTGGCCTTCCCTCACCTCCTCTCGTCTGACTCTTCTGAGATTCCCCTTGTCCTATCCTTACACTTTGACTTGTTGCAAAGATTCTCACTCTGTAAGCTGACCTGGAACATAACTTGCCATAAAGTGTCAAGTGAGAAGGCTTTGGGCTACTTCTCCTAGGAGTATTTGCAATTTCATAGACAATGACAGAAAGATTTTAGGACAGAAAGATTTTAGAACAAAAAGTTATAATTGGTAGAGTGTTGAGATCGATGGAGGATTTTTGGGGACATGGAGGAGAGGAAGAAGTTTCTAGCTTGCTTCATAAACATCTATAGCCTATTTCTCATTTAACCTACTCATATAAGATCTGCCTTCCCATTCATTAGTCTGTTGGTTATTATTTCTGGGGGTTATGACTGGAAATGTTCTGTGAAGGAAACTCTTTAAGAAAATATTCTGTAATTCATCTCTGCTGTGCTTAATATTTGCCAGGACTGTACTCTGGGCTCTCAACATCACAAAGTCAGGAACAGGATATAAACATACTGGAAAGGCAAATGTTATTTTTATACTGAATTGAGAAGGATGATGTATGTAATGTCTTCACCTGGTTGGACTTAGATTTGATTCTTCCCAAATCAGTGACAGATTCATATGTAGAGAAAAATTGAGGTTCTCATCTATATGTTGTTTTTTTGTTACATTATTTTGCTTCAGGCTCAAACATATCATAATAATTCGGACACTGTGGATGAAATCATCTGATTTCCATCGATAAATGCCTACTAAATCCTTCTGACTATAGGCAGTTGGTATTATTACACAGGTATAGAATGACAGAGTAATACCATGTAATAATTAATTGGCATCTATACACTCTGATTTATTCAAAGTTTAATGTTTTAGTTCCAACCAGGCTGTTTCTCACTTAAGTAATATAAGTACACTTAGGTATTGAGATGGATTGTGTTTCTTGGTTTGAATATTTGAGTCTATTGCTTTCTATATCTGTTCATTATGTGTAGGTTAAGAAAAAGTCCTTCCTGGTTTGCCACTTTAGTTTTTATAAACAAAGCCTTCTTTTTCCATATAGTTGAAAATTATAGTTGACTGACTAATCATGTAAGTTGAGAGATCATATGTCATGTACAAACGCAACCCTTCAACATTTGATTAAAATGCATAAATGAACATTTTTTGTTCATGATTTTGCTTTGGTGCCAAAGTGTTGTCTCTAAGGGGGAGTCCACAGGGTAGAATTTGTTTTTTCCTACATAAACTACATTTCTAAAGAAGCCTCTACAAATTTCTGTTTCAATTACTCTAGAGTGCATTAAGAATTTAAAACTGGTAACCAGAACCCTGAGTATAGAGTCCGTCTAGGTTTTTATGGTCCCTGACTTCCATAAAACATTTTTTAAAAGCAACTTTTTAGTATGGGGTCTTTCCAAAGCATTCCATTTGTTTCATAAAAGCAACAGATCTGTTTCAAGGCAAACTCATATTTTATAGATATAATTATTTAATTAGATTATGTAATTACATTAACAGCACAACTGGCATAAACAAGATTGGGAACAAGTACAAATGAATCTTGGTAAATGCACAGCTCAGCCACATGGGAGCCTCAGGACATGGAGACATTAGAAGGTGCTCACTCCACTAGCCCCTAGCATCCCTTGCCATGACATTACCCAGGTCACCAGAGTGAAGCTGAGAAATGATGCCACGGGAACAGTGCGTGTGATGGTCCCAGGAAATGGCATGCTGGATGCCAATACTTTGGGTTTTTTCCTTCTAAAATACGGGTGTCAGAGTCACTCACATGTTCCAAATTGATGACTCTTCATGACAGAGCTGGTTTTTAGATTGTGTTGATTTTGGAGTTAATATACAGGTACCACTTGTGGTATGGATTTGATCCATCATTAAAATTTTGGGGGGAACCACATTTCTGAAGGTTCTAGACACTTAGTATTAGGATCTAGTAAAACAAAACAAAACAAAAACAAAAATAAAAATAAAGTGGAAAGCTTTGGGTGAAATGTGACATTGGTGTGGTTACACTGTGGAAAACTTCACTGAAATGGATTTAAAGTGGGAATATGTAATAAAGTGGGCAGTAGGGACTCTTAAAGACTAGCGTGGGATTATGTGCAAGTGTGTACAAATTCCTAAGACAAAAAAGACCATCACATTTCTTCCATGCCTGGGGACTCCTTGGCTCTATGCTTGTTTTTCTCAATGTCCTTCTAAGCCCTTGACTCCAAGATTCTTTTCATTTTTTTCTTCTAATCTGAATATCGGTGTCTAATGAAGTACAGTGCCATCTTCCACAAGATTTAGCACTGTGAAGTACAGGGTTTAATTCACTTGGAAAAAATCTTTATTTTCTTGTCTTTTGACTCTTAAAATGAAGTATTAACTCATTTTTATACTATAAGTTAAAAGAATTTTCCCAAAATCAAGGGAGGACTGACTTATTTTGTATAGATTTTTTTGTTTTCTTATTATATGTAACTTTCTCATAAGGAAAGTGTTACACATTCTAACACTTTTTCTATCTTGTATTAGTCAGCATATTCTTAATATCATGCTTATCTTGAGGGAAAAATATTAAGTAAAGTGTTTTCCATTACTTTTTGGCATCAGCTTGATACTAATTTCCATGAGATGCATGTACCTGAATCACCTCATTGTAGGCCTAACTCCTAGTATAGTGAACATGTATTGTTTATTTTGAGGGAAGGAAAGGTAGTTAGAAAGTATTTGTAAGGGAACTAGTTTCCTCTGCTTAAAGTTTATATCTACTACAAATTTTATTGTAAATGTAGGTTGCATTGGCTTGCTAAGGGTGCTGTAGCAAAGTACTACGAGAAGAGGGCTTCGAGATCAGAAATGTATCATCCCACAGTCCTGGAGGTTGGAAGTTCAAGATCAACGTGGCAGTGAATTTGTTCCTTCTGTGGGCCGGGAGGCAGAATCTGCTCCACAGCTTTCTCCGTTATAGCTTCTAGTAGTGACATTCCGTGCTTATAGATGCATCAGTGTGATTTCTGCCATCGTCTGCACATGGCATTGTTTTCTTATGCATCTGTCTCTGTGTCCAGATTTTACACATTTTATACAGAAATTGGTCGCATAGATGACCCTATTTTAGCTTGACTGACTTTGTAAATACCCTGTCTCCAAATAAGGTCACGTTTGGAAGTAACTGGGGTTAGCAATTCCACATTTATTTTTAGAAAATACAGTTGAACCTATAGAACAGGACAGAGTTATTAGCACTTACATTTGGAAACTTTAAAAAGGAAAAACTAGAATCTCAGAGCTTATTCTGAGCAGGTTCAAATATGTGTTAAGAGGCACATGAACTTGAAATGAAAAACTTCAAATTTTTCAAATGTCAGTACTGTTATGCAACCAGAGTTGTTATCCATACTTTTCTTATGCTTTATTGTTATAGCTGAGCCTTCATTTAATGAAAACATTAAACAAAGACACAAATAAAACTGATTCTTCTATGATTCTTTGTACAAGAATAGGGAATAAAAGCTATGCCACTTAATAAACTCCTGTATTCATGTATGTTTTCATTATGTTTACACTTGGAGCCACGCACTTTGTTTTATCAGCAGTGAATTCATACTGAATTACATTTATTATTTGCTGCTTCATTCTGCTTTCATTAATTTCATTGCTAAGTGATAAGGAGTATTGAAGTCATGCTGTTCTGAGTTTGCATTCTGAAACACAGTGGGACTGTATTACTGAGCATTTACTCTTTCTTGCTAAAATTCACAAGAAATAGCTATACCTCAGCTATGATCTTATGTATAGGAAAAACCAAGAATGGAGGCAATAGTGGAGCATGAAGGAGTGGATAGAACAGGCGAGGCTGTGTAAAATAATATTGCAGGCTTACATGATGCTTGTGATCCATGCTCTAGCTGTGTTATATTTTGTTTTATTTTTATATCCACTCTATATGGTGAGGACAGCGCTTTGAGCAGGATAGTCTAGATATGTTGAGGTAACAAACAAGTCTGGATGTTTATTTATTGCTTACATCATGGCAGTTGTCAGTTCAGGTGACTCTCAAGACACCCGTTCCCCGTGAGTCGGCTCAGCATTGCAGCCTGCTCTGAGGTGAAGACGTGTCTTATTAACACACACTCTTGCACTCGCTGTGTAGGGGACATCAGGCTGAGTCGAATGGGAAATAGAAACCATCGTTTCTTTTATTTGTTCTTGGCCAATAGAAGTCAAATGGCTATGAGTTACACAGAGAAATGCAGAAGGCATCCAGATGTTGGTGAGCAATAGCGTGCCTAAGTGAGATGACAGTGCTTTCCACAGACACGGACACCATGATTCAGAGAAGCTCAGCAACCTGCATGGACACAGACTTAGAATGAATGGAGCTGCTAATCAAACCCAGGTCTGATTGCCCACAGAGGCTGTACTCCCAATCACTTCATGTGCTGCCTCTCACAGGAACAGATTCAGCTCCACTGCAGATGGTGTGATTCAAATGGGGAAACTAACTGCTCCCTGTTTTCCTTATGGGGTGCTGTTGAGAGGATTTAAGTGAAATAGGGAAGGACCAGATGATTGGTGAGGCTTCCACTGAGTCTAGTCTCTGGGGTAATTTTTTTGGACCATTGATCCTCTGGCCTTTCTCACTCATACCTCACGTAAACCTCTCAGAAGCATCTGCCTATTCCCAACAAAAGAGAGGAATCAAGCAAAGAAAGCAGGCTCTTGCATGTTTATTTGGAGGTGAAGTGGATGGTATGGTCTTGTGGTTATTTAAAACACAATAATGGCAAGTTAGTTTTGTGTGGCACTTTATAGCCTAGGAGACATATTCTCAGACATGTTCTCTGAAGACAAGAGCAGACCTAACTATAGTAATGGACTGTGATTCTGGGTCATGGAGGAGTGTTTGTCGAGAAAGCCAATGGGATCTAAGACTGCATCAATGGAAGGGCACTGACAAGAGTCAGATCTAGGCTAACTCGGGCTCATCACCTAGACCAGCATCTTAGTCTGTCTTGGATTCGTCATCTGTGAATCAGGAGCATAATGACAATCCAGAGAGTGTTTGTAAACATGAAGCAAGATAAGATTAATCAAGCATGTGGCAAAGTGCTAGGAACTTAGGTTCATGCCCCATGAACGCTGGTTGCTCTTATTATTATGCTGGTGGTTGATAATATGATTTTTCAAATAAGCCATGCGAGTCTTTGGCTCTTCTTGGGAGGGTAGATCACAGCAGGGATGTTATAGTCGTTTGGGGCACTGAAGCTAGTGAAATACATTTTGTGCCTGGTAGCTAGGACAGAGAAGTGACCTGAAATAATCTTCCATAGTTTTTTGAAGGAACTAATATTTAACCCAGAGAACACTTAGCAGAAATTTGAAGATATATGTTACTACCGTCTTAAGGGTGGTCCTGTAGAATCTACTTCAGCCTTTTCCCTTATGGGATTAAGGAGCATTACACCCATGGGTAGAAGCTGCAGAGATAAGGTTATCAAAACATTTGGACGAACCACAGGTCAAGACTGTCGGGTGAGTTTGATGTCACTGGTGTTGTAAGTATTGTTTAGATGGATGTGGACAAGGTCATAGGTATTCAAGCATCTGATGCATGATCAGACTAGAGAAATCTCAAAGGATACTCAACACTGAATTTTGTGATTTTCGTCTTACATGGCTACTGAAATTATTCAGAGATCTTTTTAACAAGTTTTGCTATCACCCTTTAGGCAATAGTAACCCATGTCCTCAAACTTCTACTAAAGAGTCTGTTTTCAGGTTAAATATCATTAATTCCTTCAGAAAACTATGGAAGATGATACCAGTGTTTGGAGGCCTACTCTATGCCAATTAAATCTGCATCTCTGGAGGTGAGACTTGGTTCTGAACAGCAGAAGACAGCGTCATTACGTGTGAGCGACAGTGATGAAGCAGGACAGAGTTTGGCTGAGAATGGCTTGACAGAGTCTGAACTTTGGAGGAATGGATGCAAGCTGAAGCCTGTGGTCTTTTAGGTCCTAGGTGGGGAAAGGTGTTGAGGTTCATGCTCAGACTGAAACACCTACCTGCGGAATATCTTAGCAGGGTTACATGGACTGTAGATAACAAGACTCCACTACAACAATGAATTTATTTCCATTCAAAGTAGCTTGCTATTATTCATGTTTACTGGCAGCTGAGTGATTCATATGGAGTTTTTGGGGGGAGATATGTTCAAAGGAAATGTATTTGTTACTATGTAAAGTAGATTATTTCTTCTAGGGTACACCAACTCACTGATGCAACCCTGAAGAGAGATGGAAATTCTGGTGTGTGTGTGTAGGGGGTGTGTGTGTGACACAAGTATGCACATGTTGGGGCAAGAAGATGGAGTGCATGTAGAAATGCATATTTCTACAGCATAGAGCATACCTTCACACTTCCCTCCTCTGACCTTTACACTAGAAGCATAAGAATGACCCATTGTGCACCAGCCCTGTAGCCTGGTTGGTCCTCATTTCCATACACTGGATAGCTGAGCTGTCCTTCAGCTTGTCCAGCTGGTAGCTGTCTGAGTAGCCCTGTTTATCCTAACTTTGTTCCTAAGTGGCTTCCTCCTGCCTGATCCCTCATCCTCTGGCATGGCATTTTCTCCATGACAGTCTGCCCCTGAACTGCTCTCGCTGCTGCTTTGGTAAAGGCTTGCAAGGAAAGAAAGTACGAGCCGCTGGCGAATCCAGTTTGTGGAGGCAGTATCGGCAATGGATGAGACCTCTCCCAGGCTGGAAGAAGACTGGAAAAAAGAACTTCAGCGAGAAGCAGGCTGGCAGGTAAGTGAGTCCTCAGCTCCAGTGGGGACCCGAATCTCTCTCAACTCTTTTAACCCCAAGTTTCAGTAATACACAGGAGTCTATTTGCAGAACTATATCATCTCCAGGCACATCCATTTGGGACATATCATCATTAGTTTCCATTTTTTTTTTACCAATCATGAAAATAAGACTCCAATGGATTTACTCCAGATTCTTAAGCAAGCTAATAAGGTTTTACAAATCTATAGATGTTGCTAAATTCATACCTTCTTAATAAAGGCCCTTGAATTAACAAGTTGCAGGTGTATATCAAAGGAAACATGCAGATTTGGTTTGTGTGCCTACAAGTTCATAGCAATATAAAAATTTAATACAACACCTGTCATCAGACTCACTTTATGGTCTTAGAGTAGCTTGGAATAGGGGCCTGGTTTTAACCTATTTTAATGAGGTGACCGTTCTTTTAATGCAGCCTGTGTGCCTTCCTTATTTATGCTGAACTCGTAATAGGCAGAGACTCTGTGGTATGAAAAGAGTTCAAGCTAAAGGATTCATTTTGGTGTAGAGGCAGTTTTCATTAAAATATGCAAAGCAGTAATGTTTATATGTTACAATACCTATTTCAAATTAGCAAAATTATATGCTCCTGTCTCGTAAGCTGCCAACTGAAATCCCTTTCTAAATCCTGTTGAATGGCTTTGATTACTCTTCTTCACATTACACATTACACACCTCTAATGCATATTTTTACGCATCCACTCCATTGCCATTTAATTAGACAACAATATTGAAGAGTGATGCCAGAGCTCGTTTTTTTCCTGTATAATGCTCCTGCCTTATGGAAAAAGAACACTTCCGTGCGTGAAGCCTTTCCTAAGGGTGGTGTTGGCCAAAATGAAACTGATCTTCCATTTTATCTATGACAGAAAGTTTCATATAAAAATGGTGATTCATGGTGAGCTGAGTTTTTGTCATTGATTTAAAAAATAATTCTCCATTTTTATAAAAAAGAGGGCAAGTTTTTGAGAGATTTCTGCCTTCAATAGAAATTTTGGTGAAATGTACTACTGGTATTGACAGGTATGTTTTGTTCTATGTTTGATGTTAAGTAAGAAGCTTTGGGGAAAAAAACCTCCTTTAGCTTGTCACAAAATTGGAATCCTTCTGCTTTTGAGTGGGGATATTATTTGAAAAGTAGGAAAGGATACAAAATAAATCTCTCCGTGCTACTTGGAGGATGACACATGGGGAGTCTCCAGGGGTCCAAACAAATATCCAGATTATTTTTTGTATGCTAATCTAACTTTTAGATTTTTGTCTTTTGTTTATGTTTTTCTTTAGACAGTTGGCATCTCATATATAGCCTTCATTCTGAGGGAGACTGAAGGGAGGAAGAATGTGAGGATATGACTCAGACAGCTCTGTAGATAAAATATTTAAACTAGAAACATGAAGTCCAAATGTTTATATAAAAATGCATGTGTCATATGCTAGCAACCCATGAACCTTTAGCTTATTAATTTCCTAAAAGGCACAGAATGAAAATGTCCTCTATGCCACTGGCCTCTGTAGAGGTGATCCTTCACAGCTAGCTGGTCAACCCAATGTTTCCATGATGCTAAGGGAAGATCCCCGTTAGAGCTCGTAGAGGTGGTGGTTCGAAAAGGGTGTCCTGTCCCTGCTTTCGTCTCCCTGCCTCTCAGAACTGGGCACTGAAGACACTGGGCAGAGAGGATGGACGTCACAGGGGCTCAGCTACATTTCCTGGCCTTCTGCCTTTCTCCTTTCTGCCCATGAGTTCTGCTGCTGCTCCATTCTCCAGTCATCTGTATTGCGTTACTGGGTCCCCACATGCAGAGTCAACCAGGTTGAGAGACTACTTAGGATGTCCCCAAGGGAGCCTTTGTCTTGAAAGTGACTTTGTTGTCCATTTATGGTAGTAACAGAGATGGGCATTTAAAGCTAAGTTCTGTTTAGCTAAATACTACATTTCTTACTGGAAATGACACTATGTTTTCCTACCTATCTACCAATCAAAGCACTGTGGTGTGGTGTACACACACACACACACACACACACACACGTGCACACACACACACACACACCCACTCCAACCCTTAGGAAGGTAAATAAAATTATCCGCATTTAAAACATGAAGAAATTAAGGCTCAGAAAAATTATGTAACCTGCCCAAAGCTATCCAGGGTTCAAGTTCAGATCTGTCTGACTCCAGTGCTTGGGCTCTTCCCACTTTTGTTGCTTTGCCATCTGAAATGAATTTCACCTCATTTTTTATCTCATGGAATAATAGCTTGCAAGCAGCTGTGACGTGGGCAGGCAGGAAGCAACAGGGAGAAAGGAAAAAAGCATGATGATCTTCTAATGGAATAATCAATCTCTGAATCATTAAGACCTTAATAAAATGTGTTTTTAATAGTTTATTTTTTTTAACCCTTATTTTGTACCGGGCTCCAAACTGAACTTATAATTCTTGTAGTTACTCTGACAGACAGAAATTTTGGTCCATGTTGTAGGGATGGGGAAACTGAGGCTCAGTGGTGTCAAGGCACAGGAACACGGCCAAGGTCACATAGTTGCTGGCATGCAGAAAAGTGAGGTGGATCATTCCACCTGACCCTGAAGCTGCTCTTACTGAAGTGTCTCTCAGAGTATATTTTCAAATTACCTCTCTCCTCTCACAGTGATGTGGGGAGCTTCGTCCTTGAGAAGTCCCGGAGAAGTTTTTGGGGTTTTTTGTTTTGTAAATGAATTAAGAGTTGGAAAAAATGCCTTGCTTGCCTGTTTAGAATAGGTTTTAATTGGATGCTCTTTGCCTTCAGTGAACTAGCTTACCCATGGAGTTGGAAATGAGCTAGATGCACTTTCTAGAATCAACTGTAAATCCAAACATCCACGTAAGCATATAACCCACACTGGAAAGCCAACTGCAGCTGTGTCACAGTCATTCCTTCCTGTTCAGAGCCCCCTCAGCTCTGAGACGCTCAGAGACAGAGAGAACAATGCCTACAGGGAACTCTGTGATCACCAGAGACATACTCAGTGTAAGCTCAGGAGCTTACCTTGGGTGAGGCCTTGATAATGTTTCATTTATCTGAGTAATGTTCAGTTGAAAGACATTAAAGGGCCACGGGCTAATTTCTGGATAATGTTTTCTCTTGGGATGGTTCCCTTTGTTTATTTATATATTTTATTTTTCCAGATAAGGTTTTTCTATGTTGCCCAGGCTGGCCTCAAATACCTGGGTTCAAGCAATCCTCCTGCCTCAGCTTCCTGTAGCTGGGACTACAGGTATACATCACCACCACTGACTTGGTGGTTCCCTTTAAAATAACACACATAACTGCCATGTGGCTGTTTTGAAGTCGTCTGTCAATATTGTCTGTCTGTGCCTGTCTGCGGCAAGGAGACAAATTCCTCCAGGGCAAAGGTGCAGCACAGAGCAGTGCACAATCAACCCTGGATGAGTGTGTACAGAACTGAATGGAATTGCATATTTGATCTGCAAGGAAGCTGAGACATGGTCTAACCCTGAGGTCTTGATTTTGCTTTGGAAGAAGGAGGAAAGGTGACCTCCTGAAGTTCCAGGATTGGTGAGTGAGCAGCAGGGTGCTTTTGCTTTGCTGCTTTTCCCTTTATTGCTTGGATATAAACCTCTTCTTAGGCCTCTGTGAGGCTGAAACTAGAACATCAGACAGGTGTTTGTGTAGATATCTTTTAGATATCTTTTTTTTTTTTTTTTTTTTTTTTTAACCATTAGACCCTTCTCTGAACAGATACTGTAGCATGAAGGGCCAGACCAGGAAACCTAAAGCCAGACTTCCAATTGTGGAACTTGGGTAAAGTTTTAGAGTCTCTTCCTTGATTTTTCTCACCTCTAAAGTGAGGACAGTTATGGCAGCTACTGTATGAGATTGTTGTGGCAATTAAATGGGTAAATTTATGGAGAGTGACCCATGGTGTACATTGTATGTGTCAGCTATTATCTACTTAGTATCTATTTCATGAGATCAGCCATTCAGTGCTTTTGAATACTGCTATGTGCAAAGTACGTCTATACATAAGTGAATGAGAAAGTAACCGGGGTATTGTGCTAGAGCTCAAGGCCATGGTGAGGAGAAGACAGCAGGCCAATATAACTATGAGACAGTCACAGAGTGCCACAAAGCACTGAAGAGCTGCCTGCAGTCTGGTCTTGGGGACTACATGGAGGAAGGAATATTCATTCTTAAGCAAAGAGAAAGAAATTAATGCAAAGGAAGATGAAGATAACTCCTCAAGGGTCGAAGCAGAGAATGTGTCAGAGGTAGGAAAGAGAGGGATACTAAAGAGTGTGTTGAGGAGACAGCCAATTAGTCGTCCTGGAGTACCAGCTATTCTGAGTGAGGTAGGAGTGGTGGGAGATACATGCAAAGAGACAGGCAGGAGAAAAGTCCTACATGGCCACACCAAACAATTTCTGCTGGCAGAGAGGATATTAAGCAGAAGCACCTCACAGCAATCAAATTTGCCTTTTAGAAATAGCATTCTAGCTTTAATGTGGAGGATAAATTGGGATGTAACTAGACTGGAGGCAAGGCACCCAATTAAACTGCTTCATAATTTTAAGTAAGTGCTAGCTGGACTAAGGAAACAAGATGGAGAACGTGAGGTAGATTCCAGAAATATCTGGAATATTCCAGCCTCAGGATTTGCTGATTGATCCATATCAGGTATGAAGATGTGGGAGGAGTCAAACAACCCCATTTTTCTCCTTGGAGTGGCCAGGTGGAGATGGGTGCCACCATCTGAAAAGAGATCACTAAAAGAGATGGACTCTGGGCTCACTGTAGGGATGGACAATAACTAACAAAGCAGTGAAGGAGAGTTACACTAATAGCATTGTATGCCAGGAGAATAAACTAATCCCTGTGAAGACTCCAAGAATGTAATAATGTAAAAAATTGTTAACATTGACCAAGAGCTTACTGTTGGCCAGAGCAGTTTTAAGCACTTTCCTTGTATTAACTCATAGGATCCTCCCTGTCTGTGAGTTAGAGAAATACTGGTTGTTTCCTCATTGTGTAGAGGAAGCAGTTTTAGAGAGGGTAAGATCCTTAACCAGCAAATGGGGCTGAGATCCAAGCAGCTTGCATGTAGGTATCGTAACCTTGCTAGGGGACAGGAATGATGCCACAGAGAAGATAGCTTATGAACCAGGTCTTTTAGGGGAGCAGAACTTTCCAAGCGGGGAAAGCCTGAGTTAGGATCCAGACACTCACTGATAATGAGATTCTTTTTTTACACCAGATGTCCCAGGATTATTGGACCCGCTTTTTCCAAGGTGGTACAGGCCAGCTACATTGCTCTCGTGAGAAGCTGGCTGTACAGGGTGAGGGAGGCCTCTAGCAAGATGGGCACAGAGCCCTTGGGTCTGTGGCCAGAACAGGTGGAGCTAAAATGGTCAACCTGGAAGCTAGAGAGCCTGACTGGAGATGTACTGGTCCTAGGAATGTGACCTCAGGCAAGTCCTTCACCTCTCTGAGCTTTTCCTCCTCTGTAAGATGGGTAGGAAAATACCCACTTGCCAGGTAAAAATTCAGAAAAGTAATGTATGTTTGAAAGAACTTTGCCCATTGTGAGACATTCTATAAGTGTAAGGCTTTAGTCCTGGGAACCAAAAATAAAGCAGCATCATATTTTTGAAATAACATCAAATATAAAAATAGTTTTCTGTACTCCCTAACTTCTCTTTCAATTCCATTAGTATTTTATGTTTCAGTTTTGAAATAGGAAGGAAAATAGGCAGGTTTGGTGTTGTTTCCTGCTTCCTGGAAAGGATTTGTTTCTTCCCACTGGAGATGCCGTGTATCCGGCACTGATAGTGGCCCATATTTTAAGTTCACTTCATGTTTAGAGAAATCTGCTTCAGAGTCCTGTCATCCATCAAGTTAGCCAATGGTGGTGACAGGTCCAAATCAGCATTTGAGGATATGGCCTACCTGTCCCAACTTTATGTCAAGCCTACGATGGACCTAGCAAGAAGTGGCTTGAAGCTATTGGAGTTTAGGTTCATTTGAACATAAATTCTGTTTTTTGTTTGTTTCTTTCTTTCCTGTTGATATCTGAAAAGACCCCTTTTCTTATTGCTGCATGTCAATTTTTGTCTTTAAATATAGATTACCATCATTCATTCATCCATTCACGAAATCAAGGAAGGTGAAGTGTTTGATGTACGTCTTAGATTCAAATATTATAGATTCATAAGGCTGGGAGAGACCTTGGGATTGTTTGTTTTCCTCCCACACGTTCTTCACTCTGAGCAGCAGCAAGTCCAAAAGGCTGAAGATAGATAACCTAATAGCGCCTCTCTCCATAACTCATTCCTGGGTCTAAGAAACAATTCTTAGGCTACAGAAATTCTTCTTTGTGGAGGATTTAAATAGTACCCGTTGCTGCGGAGACCCAGCTCCACTCTTCCATCCTCCCTGGAGGTGGAGAAAAACAGCTCCGTCACTGTCCTCAGGAATCAGCTTCATTGGCCTTGAAGATCATTATGAAACCAGCCTTCAACTTCTGCTTCTTAAGCCTGAGCAACCTAAGTCCTCAGGTATAAATTTTCATTTCTATCTTCTTGAGTTTCTCTAAACTCTTCCCCCAAATCTGCTCTCCACTCTTAACTTCTACAGCCTAGAACTTTTCATGGAGACCTAGCCAGGGATAACCAGTCCAGATCAGCTTCTCATTAATTTAATCAGCTAGCACACAGTTACTGAGCTCCACATGTTAAATACTAGGCCTCTGAGTCCAACCCTGGGGGGACACTGATGGTTAAAAGACAGCACAGTGTAGCAGAGCAGAACCAGTAAGAGCCTGGTTCACATCATGGATTACTCCTTACCAGTCAGGTGACTTTTGGTGTATTAAACTCTGTATGTTTCAGTTCTGTCCTGGGCAACTGGGATGAGGATAGTACTTATCTTATAGAGTTGTCATAAGGAACAAAGGAATAAATACATGTATTGAATGTGGAAGAGTGTTTGGTACCTAGTTATGGCCACATAGCTGTGTGAAAATAGTGTAAAAAATGAAACAAGATATAGATTCTCCTCTTGAGTTGTTCCCAGTCTACTTAGAAGGATAAACTAATTAATGATTAACATATTAAGGGCATTTTGTAGATGCATGTATGATGGAAGCTCAGAGCTCCAACAGAATAAAGCCTTAGGGCATCAGGAAAGGCTTCATGGGCCAGGAAGGGGAACTGTTTGATGTGTATCTTGGATCCATGTAACTTTGACTCAGAAGGCTGGGAGAGATTTGGGATGGCCTCTTGGTGTGTTTTCATTCTACAGAACACTAAGTTGGGTCTTAGAGAAAGAGTAAGGACTTTCTAGGTGATAACAGTGGTGGAAAAAGCATTCTACATAGAGGGAGCCTCTTGAACAAAGACTAGGGGAAGAAAGGTGTGACATCTGTCTGGAGAATGATGATGGCTGGTTGTGGGGTAGATTGTGATGGCCAGTGGCATCAGATTGTGAGGCACCTGGAGGCCTTGCTGAGCAGTTTGCCTTATCCTTAACCTACTCGCTCTCATGGGCTTTATAACTACTCGTAAAAGCTGTAGGTGAATCATAGAGGCTGCCAAAGCATTTGGTGTTTCTCTTCTACAGGTTGATCTTCCCTTTTCTGAAAACCTATGATCTAAAATACAATGGTACCTCGGTTCATGAACTTAATTTGTTCCAAAGCCCACGTATGTCAAAATCAAGTCTACCATGTGGAACCAGTGTCCTCATTTGCCTCCAACAACCAGTTATGCTAATGCACGAAGAAGCACACATAAATGTCAGTTCATGGATTCCACAGGTTTCAAATTTGACTCCATTTCAAAACGTCTCAGGACAGGAAGAGTTTTGTGTAAAAACCAAGCAGCCAATCTAAGAAACTAGTCTTTCCCTTTCGCATCCAGGCTGCTGCATTACAATGGGTCACATTCCTGGCTGTTGGTTCTAGTGGGGCCAGTGAACTGCAGGTGGGTTTGAGAGCCACACATGTGCCTTTCTGACTCCTTGCTGAGCATTGTATTGCACAAGCAACAGCCTGCACCAGTGATGGCTAAGTACCATCTGAAATGTGGAAGGAAGATTTTAAAAGAAGGTTGAGGAGAAAAGGCAGCTCTCGAGTATCTAAGGAGACAGATATGTTTTATATCAAATTCGCTTGTTGAAAAAAAAATGTCAGAAGAAGTGAGAAATACTCAAGTTGGAGCAGCTGGTTGAAGCCAGTGATTCTCTCACTCAAGGCGCAAAAGCTGCAATTTTCTATCTAATTCACTACTCAATCATTCCATGGCCCCTGTCTCAAGCTCAATTTAAGCTCAGTCCCCAGCACACAGAGCCACTCTACAGTGTACAAAGAAATGACTGGCCAAGGGGACTGCGGGGAAGCAGGAGGCATGTGGTGACCCAGAGCTCAAGTTATCAAGTGGTCGTAAGGTCACATGGCATCACTCTCCAAGGCCTCTTGTAAAGTCCATGTAAAATAGGTCATTTCTTCTTTAGCCTTTACATTTTGCTGATCACTGCCTGATAGCAGAAGAGGATCTTTATAAATGCTCACCACATATATTGGGGAAACAGACAAATGTGCTTGACAATCAGGGGCAGTGCCTGGACTGAGAGTTTGCTGCCTCAAGGGCATTGAATTGGAATAGAAACAGGCTGGCTCTCTGCAGAACTCCATTACTGTTGATGACTGTTTGTCTTTTTCAGAGGAGTTTGGATGAGCAATAAATATGACTGCTCTTTAGGGAGAGCTATTGAAAACTGTTGGATCCTTCCTTACACATGTCAAGTGTATTTCAGTTTTCAAAAGCACTTTTCCATTTATAATCCTTCTCCAAACTCAGGGAAGCCCTAAGAAGAAAATGGTAGCAATGTTATTAGCACCAATCATCAAATGAATAGACGAAGAGGTGAGAGGTTGAGAGCACTGCTCAGCAGGGCCAGGATTAGAACCTGGATCTGAAGTGCAATCCTGTGCTTGTTTGCTCAGATTGGGCAGCTTCTCTGTTCACTGGTCAAGCTAAGTTTTCCTACAGCTTGTAAGAAATCGTGTTCTTATATGAATACCTAATTAGTTCTAATCCTTTGTGTCCTTCCTAAAAGAGTGTGACATTTAAAGTTAAAGCCCTTTATGTAATCATTTCTAAGGAAGAGGTTTGCCTACAAACTCCAGCAATGAAATTGTTGGGGGAAAAGCAAGATGTTCTTGCTTGCTGAGCTGATCATAATGCTTGGGGCATGGGCTTCATGCAGTGGTGGGAGTCCAGCAGGGCTATTACACAGTCAGTAATCTGGGCATATGCTGCAGAAATACATAATTTTGCATAACACTCTAAAAGATTTTATTTTTAGCATTTCTAGCTTCCTTTTTCAAACTGGAAAAAGAGGCAAGCCATCTCTCCCAAGTCAGCTTCTTGCCAAGATGTGACTCTAACAGCACAAATCACCTTAATCTCACCTAGGTAGATATTCAGTGAATCAAAGATCTGAGCTAATGAGACCCAAATGCTTTCTTGAGAAAATGTGGAAACCGAAATGGTCAAGTGGGTACATGACATAGCTTTCTTGATGTGGAAGTAGTAATGATATTCTTGGATGCATTTTTTTGGGAGGGGTCTGAGAAATATATTATTTTCCTTTGCACTTGATCTTAGAGTACGGTGAAGCATCTTATGTTGTACTCTTCCTGCATTAGTAAATGCTTTGTGTCTAGGTTGTATCTGCCTAGAATCAACCTACTCTTCTTCCTTTCATCTCTTTTCTCAGGTAAACAATCAAACAAAGAGCCAAATGAGACAAGAAACACACACACACACACACACACACACACACACACACACACACACACACCAAAATCCCTCATAGTTATTCTTAAAAACTCCTGTCACCAATTCCTAAGATTGACTGGAAGTACTGAAACATTTTGTTCAGGAGCATGAGTCGGGTGTCAAATTAACGTGGCTTTGAATCCTGCTTTGCCATTGACGATTTGGGTAACCTTCACACTTAAAGGCTCGGTTTTATTTTCTTTAAAATGGGATTATAATAATAATAATTTTATCCTAAAGGGATCATGGAGATTTAAGGAAGTAATACATAAAAACACCCAGAAAAATGACTAACATAAGCACTCAGAAAAAATGAGCAATTATTAGTCTCATTGTGAAAGTGTCTCCATTAAGACCAGGATCATGACAATGTTGTCCACGGTTCTATTTATGCCAATCTACGAATCCATGGCAAACAAGTAAGATAGAGAAGAGACAAAATCATCATATTATTGTGTAAAATGATTGTTTTCATAGGAAAGAAAAGATACTTAGAAAAACTAAGAAACCATTAGAAATGATGGGGATTGAGTTAGTTGATTCAGTATAAAATAGAAACATGAAAATTAATAACTTTTTGGAATGAGAGTGATAACCAGTTAGAAAGTATAAAGGCTAAATCATTCAGAATAACATCGACATATAAAATACCGGGAATAAGCTTATTGAGTGACTATGTGGACTTCATATGAAAAAAACAATTCATTTTTTTCCCAGAGTTACGAAAGAAGACTTGGATGCATGGAAATAGGGTTATCTTCCCAGGAAGGAGGAACGCACACTGTCAAGACTTTCATTCTTCTCCAGTGCGTGGACATACTTCATGTAATTCAGATCAAGATAATTTTGCCCTTGTTGTCTTCTGGAAACTTAACCAAGGATGCTAAAGTTCATCTTGAAGAATAAATAGAATGAGAGCGTTAAAAAATAATAAGAAAAGAGAAAAGCAGCAAAGCAGGCATTTTTCTAGTAGATACTATTGCAGTGTGCAATAAAAGTAATTAAAACAGGATGATTTGGAGTAAAAATCAACATAAGTGGGCTCAGAATAATCCAGAGGGAGACTCTGTCAACAATAAGAGTTTAGAACATGATCACAGTAACTTTACTCATGAGTTGAGGAACTGACAAGGTATGCTACCAGTGGTACTGAGTCACCTGGTTAAGTGACTGGGAGAAAATATACCAATTAAATTCCAGAAGCAAAATAGTAAAATGTAAAACATTCAAGACATAGTTTTTAAAAGAGCAAATAAATTGAATAACATTGATCATGGGAAGGGGAGGCTTCTAAATATAAATAAAAAGAGTAATAATTTTGGTTATATACAAATGTAAAAATGCTTTCTATCAGAAATGTTATAAGCAAATAAAAATGCCCAGCAAATAATAAAATGGAAAATACTTTCGGCAAATTTGGCCTAAACGGATTGATATTTTAACAAATGAATAGTTCATTCAAATAAGGAATAATGTAATACTTCAACTAGGAAAAACATTGTTTTTTTCATAAGCAACCAACAGGAGAGCCCAATGTAGCCATGGAATTAGTAGTGACATTTATCAGCAGAGAAATGGAAATTTAAACACTGAGACATAATTGATAAAGATTTTGAGAACTTTAACACTGGTGATGGTGATGGCAATGATTACATGAATCCCATGTAGTAACTGCCTCATTTTTGGGGTAGAGGGTACTTTATTACCTTCTTTCTGGAAATTATCAGATAGTATGTATTAATAATGTGTTAAATGACAATATTATTCTAGAAATAGATTTTGAGGAAATTATCAGAGACAAGGACAAGACTTCATGTGAAAGGATGTTTAGTTTGATGTTGTTTATAATAATAAAATGTTGACACATTGTAAATTTGCTGGCATAGGTGAATGGTTAGATATACTGTGAGATGGCCATTAAAAAATGTTACCTTCATAGGAGAAAGCTTTTGATATAAAGTGAAGAGTAGAGATGATACCTTAGTTTAAGTATGGCATCTTTAAAGCCTACAAAATGACAGCAAAGATATAAAAAAAGGCTGAAATCTCAAAGGATGCAGAAAATGAAAGAGGAGATGACATTGGTGAAGAAACGTCAACTACATTTTGAAAGCTCAAAAGAGAATAAATAAATGGTGGCTGACTTGGCATGACATTAAAAATAATAGTGAAATTTAAGCTTCTAGGGGAAGAAATCAACAAAAAGTAGGCTGTTTTCCACTGTTGGATTCTGGAAATGCTCAGGAATTGGAGGTAGCAGGAATTAGAGAAGGCAAGGATATGCACAGTGGAAAATAGGTGCACAAGTCCACAAAAAAAGCAAATTGATAAGACCCATTTCCTCAATGAACTAAAGCATAAAAGTTGGTATTCTGATGACATTGAAGCAGAGATCTCAAGTGGAAACAATTAGGCACAGTAGAGGGACAGGTAATGTGCAATAATGAAAATAAGAAAATTTCATGCAAAAATCTGCAAATTGTAGACTTCACTTTTTCTTCTCTTCCAATGTGCTGGCATCTGGTCTTCTGCTTGCTAGAAGAGAGAGCAAAGAATTCCTTTCTGGAGAATCTGAGCAGTCTACAAAAGACCTCTGATGAAAAAGTCATGCCTTCTCCATGTCACAGTGTAGTATAGCCCACCTGTAACCCTCTTCTGTGCATCTACAACTTTCACAAAGCCTTAGCTCTTTTACTCTTAAATAGAGCAGATGACCAGACATTCCTGCAAGGCTTCTAAATGAAAGCAAGAAACCAAAGCAGAAATAAGAAATAATTGAAGGACACTCCAAGGCAGTACAGGACAGATAAATATGTCAAAAGATTTCAGGTTACTTTTTAGATAGAGATAGATTATATTGAAGCTATCACACAAGAACAGACTAGTATAGAAAGAAACATGGAGAAAACCAGAAGGAACTCTTAAGAATTAATAATATGAAAGTAGAAATCAAATGTAAGGGAATGGCTGAAAAATAAATTTAAGAAAATTCTCTGAGCAAAATGAGAATGGAAAGAATGTTTGAGGAAGAGCCCGGAACATATAACCTCCAAACAGTAGGCATTTCAGAAAGAGAAACCAAGTGAAATGGAGGGAAGGGAACTATTAAACAAGTAATTCAAGAAAATTTCCTTGAACTGAGACATGAGCTTACTCAGTGTCAGCTTATGAGTACATAATAAATAAAACACATACACACACACACACACACACACACACAAGCACATCATTTAAAAACTTCAAACTATATGGAATAAAGAGAACATATAACAATTCCAGGAAAGAAAAAAAGTTGAGAATCACATTGGAAAAACACTACCCAAAGCTCAAAGAAAATAGCGCATTATATTCCAAATTTTAACTGACTCTAAACCTAGAAATGAGTATTCTGCCACTGCCTCCTATTTCCATGGGAATAAAAATAGAAGACATCTTATTGAATTAAATAAGATAATGAATGTGAAGTTGATCAAACTTTAGAATAGAATAAGACATCTTTAAACATGTAATTTCTTTATAAATTTCTCAGAAAGCTACTAAAGGATCTTTGCCCCCAAAACAAGAAAATAAACCAATAAAGAGGAAGATGTGTGATACAGGAAATGAGAGATCCGAACTGAAAAAGAGGTCATGGATATTCTTGCAATGACAGCAAAAGGGACCTCTGGATATTACCTCTGCAGAATGCCTGGAGAGAAGCCAGTCCAGATCAGAGCAGGCAGATTAAAGACTCTTGAAGAGAAGTCTCCCCAGGGAAAAACATGGAACTGACTAGTTTTCTGATATATTTGCACATATTGAGAGATATTTTTCAGCTCTGACAAGATTTTGGCATAAGATAAAAAGAATAAAGAAAAAAGAGGATATAAGAATTATTAAATCCAGGGTCCAGGAAGAACAACAAAACAGTATTTAAGAAAGAAAATTTAATTGTGACACACCACAAAACTCAGCAGTGAAAAAATTTATATCATTATAATAAATGTAAACATTGAATGTTTATTTTAAAACTGTGGAATAACTATATTGGAAGGTTGAGGGTAGAGGTAATGCATGTGTGAGTACAGTTGTATCTTTTTCCTATTGGAAAGTCAATAGACAATGCCTGATGCAACGACCTGGTGAGATGGGCTATAATAATTTGCATACAAAGAAATAAGCTCAGGGTTGCTCAAGGTTTCACAGCAAGCCCACGGGAGACGGAAAACTAGACCCTAGCCACTGGGACTCAATGCTTGGTTCTGAGCTATGGCAGAGAGGTCTGGCAAAATATATCCTCTGCTTTTCCTCCAGTTCTTCCTACAACTACAAATTGGATCACTGTCTTAGATCCCTTTCTCATTGCTGAGACAAAATACCTAACATCCCAAGTTAAAGGAGGAAATGCTCACAGTTTTATGGAGGTTTCAGTCCATAGTTGGCTGGCTCCAAGGCAGAGTGGCATGGCAGAGGAGAAACAGTTCATGGTTTGATAGGCAGAAGGCAACAAGCAGCAAGTAGCAGCAGTGAGAAGCAGCCTGCCTTCCTTCTCTCCCTTTATATTCCATCCAGGCTATAAGCCTGTTGACTGGTTCCACCCATACCCAGTGTGGGGCTTCCACTATCTACACCCAGAACTATGCTAAACCCATTTAGCTATTGCACACCCTTAGTCCCAGTATCACACATCCTAGATCAGTGGTGGCGAATCTATGGCACGCAGAGCCCTCTCTGTTGGCATGCAAGCCAAGTGTATGAGTAGTGTTTTCTAAACTAAAATGTCAGTATTCAGATTTAATTGCAGTGCTGGCACTTTGCTTTAAATAAGTGGGTTTTGGGTTGCAGTTTGGGCACGTGGTCTTTAAAGTTTCACTATCACTGCTGTAGATCCAGCTACCTCCACAAAGACCCACCTATGAGTGCATGAGGCTTTGGAAGGATGTCTAGATATAAGCCATAACAGAGCCATGGCTGAAAGGTCTGTCAAAATATATCCTCTGATTTCTATAGCTTTTCATGTATCTACAAGTTGGACCACTCAATACAAATTCTCTTCTCAATAAACCAGTGTTTGAATTAAAATAAGTAAACAGTGATTTCTATTGGGTTCCATGTAGGTTTCATTCTAAGCATCAGAAAATGTGCTGTTAAATTTTGTAAAAATAACCAGAATGTATCTAGGAATTGTGCTTCCAGTGGGCTGACTTTCTCCTTACTCTGGATCTGGATTTGAGGGCCGAGTCTTCCTATGATGAATGTTTGGTCTTGGGAAAGCTACTTCATCTATTCCAAATTTAGGTAGTCTCCATAAAGTGGGAATGAAAATAGGCATCTCACAGGAATAAATAATGTAATGAATGGGAAGAATTGAATATGGTGCCCAGATCAGAGATGAGCTGGGCATGTTAATGATTGTGGTAACAATGGAGGGCAAGGGCAGGTGATCAAGCTGCGAACTGTACTTTCTGAATATATTCTTAGTGTTAAAATTATATCTCACGGCTGTTGGGGACTCCGATGTAAAAATATGAGGGGAATATGAAGGTAGGTAAAGAAACTAGTCAATGTGCAAAGAATCAGGTCTTGGTCTCATGGCAATATCCAGCACTGGCAAGAATCAGAACCCTCCCCTGGAGGCGAGGAAGAGCTGAAGCAGAGCTAGCCTCTGCCACATCACCAATTACTCTACCTTCTAGTTATGCACAGAACATGGCTCCATGGGACATCTCTAAACATGAAAGCAGGCTTAAGAATTATTTGAAAGTGTCTTGGGTATAGTTTCCAGAAGTTGCTAGGCGAAAGTGGAACATTTGAACCCTCACCTTTGGCAGGTGGAAGACCCTTGTCAGCCCTGAATTTTCTCTGTGAAGCAAGATGGATCCCAAATGGCTTGGTCTATCCTGTGAAATCCATGTGGCAATGTTCTTGTTTTTAAGAAATGCGCCACTTGTGCTACAGAGTATTTTCAAAACATGATGTATGATTCAATGACAAGCCCTATTCTCTGATAGATGAGGTGGAGACAGGCTCAGGGAAACTTGAAGGTTTCTGCAGAGGGGAGAGAATTTGTTTGCACCTCTTGGGAAATGATGCATTTTTCTCTAGCTCCTGGTACTGCTACTCAGCCTCTGAGACTTATGGGAAAGGGAGGGGATGCTTGAGGCTCATCTAGGAATCCCTAGAGCAAAAAGCTGGAATCTGTAGAGGACAACAAGGGGAATCTTCCTCCCTTCTCCTTTCAGAAAAAGTGCCCTCTGCCACTTAAGGAAGGTGGTGGTTTTCCACTCATCGTTCTCTGTTCATGCTGTGGCTCAAAGAACTTCAATCTGCCTTTGTGCAGAGTTAGGGATGTAGGAAATGCATGGTCAGGCAGATGCTTAAGGGCCAAAGCATCCAATTATTAGCATTCCACTGCAATGGCAAATATTTTCAATCAGTGAGATGTGCACAGAGAAAAAACATTTTATCTGAAATTTCAAAGACTTCTATGAAGGGATGAAAGGGCAAGGCTGATTTCACTCCTCAAAGATTGGAGGAAGAAGGAGTGGGAAAAAGACCCTAAAGAGGAAATGAATTACATGAGAAAAGGTGACATAAAGAAGGAATTAAAATACTCTGTTTATCAAATCATCACGTTGATGAAATGTATACAATTCTATTTATAACTGAAATTTATACAACGTTATTTGCTTATTATATCTCAGTTAAGCTGTCAACCCCCTCCAAAGTTTTGAATTAGGGAATTGGTTTGACAACTTAGGCAATGGAGCTTTGATGTGTGTATGTGTGGTTGTCTACAGTTAATTCTCATGGTTAACTTGTAGATATAGTTACAGAATGGTTCCCATTCGCACATGAGGAAATGGAAGAATGGGGAAGTTTGTCTTCTGTAGAGTGTCCAAGCTCATGGGGTAGTAGAAAGTAACATTGTCTAAACTTTTTTGGCCTTGAAAGCCATCATTTTCTTTCCCTCATGTAAGAGGAATGTTAATTCCTTTCTATTTTAAAAGTATTTTCCAAAGGCTGGAAATCTTCTGTGCTGGGATTCTCCATTCCTAGTGTTTGCCTAACGAATCTACTTATCCTTTGGGGAACAATTTGCTTTAATTGAACTTGTCGCATCCTTTGGAAAGCTGAGGAAGACTGTGGGTACCTAGAATGTGTCCTGCTTCCATGTTTGTCTGTCTCTCATCGAGATGGTGCTGGAACCACCAGGCCCATCATCAGGTGTCCACAGACTTGGTTTCTCCCTGTTGCTCTCCTCCCCTTCCCATGTGCCTGTGTGAAGACCCACAGCTTGGTCAACAGTTCCTCTGGAGAGCCTGGAAAGAGAAGAGGCGCAACTTAATTCTGGTCAGTAGTAAAACTGGGATAAATCCTGGTTCCACCATGAGGTACAAGAATGTTTTAATTGACTTACCCTATGTATGTTAAATTCTATGTTTCCCATTCTGTAAAGTGATGATGATAGTGGTGGCTGCCGAAATATCACCATCATTATCATCAAATTACCATCACCTGCAAAGAGCCTGCACACAGGTGCTCAGGGTGCTGGTTCTCTTCATCTCAAATTTGTTTCTTCTATTGGCAGTTTGGATTTGTAGGAATAGGGGTGAGTTAAGAGGCCAGGGTTCAAGAGAATGAGAGTAGGAACCGGAACAGTGTTTGTGAACCTAAGGTTGCATGGAGAAGTTTGTAGGTATGTGTGTTTCAGGAAGGCTGGTTTAGAAATCTTTGATCATTGAGTGCACAAAGGCTATATATTCCCACTGAAGGTTGAGAATATATTGGTGGGAAATGGCTAAGCCATTAAGAATCAAGTTTCTCTTTTTTTGGTCTGTGTTTGAATTCCTAAGTTTTAGATTTATAAGGGCAAGTAATTATATCACCAATTATATGAGTGAAAAAATCTATAAAACTAAAGGAATGCTATTCTTATGGAATAATATATGTACATAAAATTAGAGCAATTCACAAATGTAGAATTCTAATGTTATAGTAGGTGGTTGCAACTGCAAAGCCTGAACTCATATTTCCACTACAGCTCTGTTTTCTTTCAGTTGGAGGAAATGTTTCCTTTAGCAAAAAATCTCTAATGCTTTATTTTAGCCTGAAGGAATAAATCTCATGCAAGATCTGTTTTAAATGATTTTTTTGAGGTTTTGAAAAAATTTTTATTTTAATCTCATTAATTTTTTGTTGTTGTTCTGGGAGGACATAAACATAAGTGAACTTTAAAAGTTGAAACTTTCCACCTGCCCAATTCCTTAGTGAGGAAGGATTGCTCAAAATGTGAATGGTTCAGAGAGAAAGTGAAAGAATTGGGGGGAGGCAGACATGTAGAGTCTTGCATTGGAAAGGATATTGGGGTCATTTAGTCCCCCCCTGCTCCCCACAATGCCCTGAGAAATCTATGTAGAATCAATACACCTGCCTAAAATTCAATAGTATGTGTAGCTTCACTCATCAAGATATGAATTGGAAGAAATTTAAACTCTTCTTTAGCTGTAATTTTAACATATTTTTAAATAATTGTCATGTGGATATGAGCAAATTTTATAGATTCAATGATTCAAAAATACGTGTAATAAAAAGCAATGGTTTCCTGGCCCACCTCTTTCTACTTTGTGTCCTATTCTTTAAGGACAAATAGCATTTCTCCTTCTTATGTTTCAGGACAAAAGTGAAACAAAACATTAAATCTGATGAAAACTTCCATTTAACATTTAAAATTCTTGTATGATGCTAAATAACTTGTATACATGAGTGAGTGACTGTCTTAGTTTTCTCTCATTGCTGAGACAAAGTACCTGACATCCAAAGTTAAAGGGGAAAGGATTTATTTGGATCATGTTTGTAGAGGTTTCAGTCAATTGGCTGACTCCAAGGCAGGGTGGATGCCAAACAGGCATCACAGAGGAGAAACAGCATGGTGTGTGCAAAATAGCAAAAGCAACAAGGGAGCAAGGGAGGGGCCCTTAACAGCATCTTTCTGCACCTTCTATCTTATACAGATTACTTAGAGCTCGTAGCACTCATACCCTCAATATTAATGCCCTTGAACCTAGCATTACAGCATGAATCAATTACACACTCTAGATTCAGCCACCTCAGAAAAAGCCCCACCTCCAGCTGCATGAGGCTATGGCCGGGGGGGTGGTGGTGGTGGTGGGGCATCTAGATATAAGCCATAGTGGCAATTGCTCTAGAATTAGGGAATGTGGGAATGAAAATATTCCTTGTGATCCAAAAGAACTTCCCTTATGTCATAAATGAAGCCAAAGTCCAGACTGGTCTTGGGATTTGTCCAGAATCAGTTAGTTTATGACACCCAATGGTGTTGCTCTCAGAGCTGATGCCCTTTCCTACCATCCTGCTTCTTGGAATTTGTTTTGACGTAATTCAGGCACAGGGTGAATAGTGCTTTGATAAGTGAGGTCTATTCTTTAGAAAGGTAGAGTATTTTTAAATGATAGTTAATATGAACGCAATAGGAGCAATGTATTTGTTATTTAGAGACTAGTGCAGAGTATAAAGTACCCATTAAAAGTCACCTATAACTGATCCAGTTTGACAGGAAAAAAAAGAAACATGGGATTTTTTTTTTTTTTGGAGGGGGTCCAGGGATCAAACTCGGGACCTTGTGCTTTCAAAGCAGGTAGTGGAACTCCTGAGCCCCGAAACATGGGATTTTGAACACACACAAAAATATCATTGATAAAGGAATTATGTAACATTCTGAAGTATAATTAGTAGGAGCTTTCTGACATAAGTATTCAGTTCCAGAACAATTGGTCCACATTTGCTAGTTCCTTCAGTTTGCCAGTAAGTGAGCAAGTCTTGCTGGTTCAGCAGCTATGGAAAACCATCCTAGTGAGACAGAAGAAATCTGAGTGTATAAACATGCATACGAATTTGTACATGTTTTATATGGAGGGAGTGATGATAAATTAGAGGCAGGAGTCAAGAAAATGTCCTGGCTTTCCTGCAACCTTCTTTAACACCAGCTGACACATTTGAAATCTAGTCTTAAGGTCAGAAAGAGTTTGATCAGGGAGCAGCTAAGCCACATTAGGTCAGTTTCACCAACTGAAAGAAAACATAATTGGCTTCGACAATGGGTTGGCAAAATTATTCTGTGAAGGGCCAGCTAGTAAATATTTTAGGCTTTGTTGGGCATGAGGTCCCTGTTGCAATTACTCAGCTCTGCTGTTGCAGCACGGAAGCAGCTATGGACACCACAGAAACCAGGGAGCATGGCTGTGGTCCAAAATAAAACTTCACTTATAGTCACAGAAATTTAAATTTCACTTGATTTTCATATGTCACAAAGTAATGGCCTTCTTATACTATTGTTTGCAACCATTTTAAAATATAAAAACCGCTCCTGGCTCACGGGGTTGCAGAAACAGATGCTGGATTTGGCCCATGGGCCATGATTTGCTGATTCTTGGCCTAGATTAGCAAATGAGGGAAGTTCTGTCTTTTAAAAATGATTATTCTGTCCCAGAAAACAGGTAGAGATAGGCTGCTATTTTTCTTTCTCCTTAGTTTTATGGTTTCTGGAACCTAATTGCTTTCTGTTTTTACTTTGTTTTTTGTTGACCAGCAGTCTTGACAGAAGACACAGGAAGGCTGGTGTACAATCTTTTCACTCTATACCTTGTTGTTTGATCTAAAAAACACTCCAGTAAATGAAACAAAAAGGATTCTCTAGTGCATTGCACAGAGCAGCTGCAAAATATGTTTGGCATTATGACTAAGGTGTAGGCACTCCTAAAAGATGTTTGTTGTTCTGCAGTGCACTCTGTACTCTGGCTAGTTCTTTGTAGAGTATGTACCACCAGGAAAACCTTTCCATATGTCCTTTGTTTTTTTTTTTTTTGTACCAGAGATCGAACTCAGGTCCTTGTGCTTGCGAGGCAGGTGACAGAACCACTGGGCTAAATCCCTGGCCCTTCATATGTCCTTTGGATTCTAAGTCCCTCCCTTGTGTCACAGGGGCTCAGTATTGCTAATCAACCCAAGAAGTGCACCCAGGACAGCTTTGTCTCTCACTGGTCCATCAACACTTCCTCTTTTACACGTAGCATGCTTCCTACCCATACTTTCAAATCCACAGTGTTCTTATTGGTTCCTTGCTCTGATTATGACTGAAATAGCATGTACTAATGGCATATTTTCAAGCTTGAAAATGTCTACCATATAAACACTCTTTTGCAGATGGCAAAGTGACACTTGGGGAAGTCACACAGATAGAAAGTTGTAGTACTATAGCTCAAAGCCAAATTGGACTCCAGCTGCATTGCTTTTTCTGCTCAGCCATGCAGCTTACCTCTAGTTTAGAGTTTATAGGGCTTGGGATCCAAAACCACTTGTAAAGTTTGATGTGATGAGGTCAATTATTCTTAAAATTTATTGTCAGTAGAGAGTGTTTATTCATTTTATTAATGTGTTTGCTTCCTCTTAAACTAAAGTCATCGACTTTCATGTAGGAGGGCATTTCATACCTTGGCGAGTAAAATCTGAATACCCACATTCAAATTTGTTGAGATTTTTGACTTTGGACATTGAAAGAGAATAGAAACTTAAGCAAACAGGAGAATTTAATTGAAAGATTTGAACATAACTTGAAAATTAAATTCCTTGGAATCTACTGGATGGATGGAGATACATACAAATTACTCTTATCTCAACTAATTTACAAATTACTTGATTTCCTTTCCAGTAAGCGGTATTTCATATGTGAATGCCTGTAGTATTTATTCATTCTTTATTCTACCAAAGTGTTTTGAAAACACTTGCTCTAGCAGTGTCTCTGGGGGAGAAACCAGAGGTAGACAAGACCTGATTACTGGACCAAGGAACACACAATATTCTTGTGAGATATGAAAGACTGAAATAATTCAAGAGCAATGCAAAACAGTATGGCCAGAGCTACCATTCATGTTATGCTAAGCTGGAAAGAACTTCAGAAAAGGAACTTGTCAATGTAGAGTCAATGTCTAGAAAAGTCTTCATGAAACAGCACTGACGTGACCCAGGCTCTGGAAATGGGTAGACTTGAGTGACATAGAGGAACTCAATATTTTTTGAGTGTGTACTCTATGTAGTACTGAATGTATTAGCTTTCCTACTGTGGGACACAACACCCAAAACCAACAACTTAAAAGAAGAGAGGTTTAATTTGGCTCATGGTTTCAGATGATTCAGGCTCCAAGGCAGAAGCATCATGAAAGAAGGGCCTGGCAGAACAAAGATGCTTAGTTAATGGGGCCAGAGAGCACGGCAAGGGAACACCACTAGAAAGGAAGTGGCTAGGGACCATATATTGTACCCAAAATCACATTTCCATGACCCACTCAGAAACACCCAGAAATGTGCTTTACTAATTTTCTAGGTAGCTCCCAAGCCAATCAAATTGACAAAGTTAATCTTCACCATCACACTGAAGTTACTCATTTTACCCCCATCAGTCATCAGTATTACTATATCCACTTAGGTACTTTGAGCATGAGGAAAACAAGACATCCAAAAGAGGCAGAATAGCTAAGTGGTTAGGAGCACACACTTTGAAGCCAAATTCCCCAGGGTTCGCTCTAGGCACTATGGTTTTACTAGGCATGTGATCCCCAACTTTTCTTTGCCTTGGTTTCCTTCCCTGTGAAGCAGAGACCCTAATAGTACTTACCAGACAGGATTATTGTGAAACTTGACTGAGTTAATGCATGTGAAATGCCCAGCATATATTAAAGGCTCAACATATGCCATGTGGAGTCATTGCTGTTATTCCTGAGCCCTTGCCAGGAGCAGGACTGAGATTGGAATGCTGGCCTGACCCGCTCCATGCTCGTTTTGCTGCAGCTCAGTTGAAGGTGGCGCAACAGAACAATGCACAAGTGTAGAATGAGTCCCCATGGTGGGACTTTGTGGGGTCATGGCAAGAGTAGCTACCACATAGTAGGTGCTCAGTGACTGACTGCTGGAAAAGTGAACGGCTGAGGAAATGAGAACTCTCGCACTCCTCTGGATTTTTGCATATACTCTGCCCTCTGACTGCAGCGTTGTCCCGCCTCTGGTTAACTTGTTGCTTCCTGTCTGTCACTTTGTCCAGAGGCATGCCCTGCTTCTTTCTTCCTTTCTTAAAATCTGAGTGCACAGGCATAGAACTCCTGTTATTCCTTGCCTGGCATTGATCACCTTCTCTTGCAAGTTTGTTCTCATTGTTGAACAGTGACTTCCTGGGGGGCGAGACATAAGTGCTTTTGCCTGGCACATGCCCTGTCTCCTAACCTTTGGCCTCCTAGGAGAATGTAGGTCTGTCCATGCACACAGGTCACGGTCCACAGGTATGCACCTCCTTTCAGGAGCTGATTTGGCCTGGCTCCTCTAGGAGAGTGAGTCACCAAGGTAAGTGACAGGTGACCCAGGACAGTGGCAGATGTCTCTCTCCTCCTTTGCTGGCACCCAGGGAAGCGCTGCTCCTGCTCGGTCTCCACAGTTCCTCTGGCAGTTGGAATTCAGAGAAATCAGCAGCTGACAGCAGAAGTGAAAAGCCCAGACAGAAGTCTGTAATCAGCCTCAGGACTTTTAATGAGTGTTCTCCAGAGCAGAGGCGCCAACAAACCATCCTGGACTCCCTTGATCAGTTTAATTGGAGGACAGACGGTCTTAAACATTTAAAAAAGCTGACAGAAGGATCCAATTCCCAAGGCTTCCCCTCTGGCTAAACCTGGGCCTGTGAAGAAGCTTACTTTCTCGGCCACGTGCAAAGCTTGAATTGTGACCTTTACTGGATTCCAGATCACAGTGTTCCTGCTCCATTTCTGAGCTTGATCCTAATTTTGTCCTTTGGAGCACATACAGAATGATACCAAACTCTTCATTAATTCTGATGTGTGGCTACTAGAAATATATTTGAGAGAGGGATCCCTTTGGGGACACTTTGATGGTTGTATATACCATGGATTTCTTGTTTTTATAATGCATATATAAAGCTAACTTTGTTTGCTCCCTGACTATTTAGGATTGCTGTAGAATTCCTACTAATTGAAATGCTTTTTTGCATTAAATGGGTTTTGTTTTTCTTTTCAAATTAAAATACTTGGAACACTGAATTTTTGTATTAATAATATGTGTTATTGAAGCTGATAAATGTGAGATTAATGGCCAAAAAGAGACATTTCAGATGGATAATTTAGATTTTTATCATTTATTAATCATAGAAAGTAAACCTGCTGTATAAGTAATTTTAGTTTTATCAAGAAGATAAATGGTTCTGGCTAATGAACATATAGATATTCTATGCCAAAGGCATTTGGAGTAATCTGTTAATCATTTAACTGTGTCAGGGCATATGCTATGTCTTCATAAAGCAATTAAAACACATAACTTCCTCCACTGAAATACGTGTTGGCCTTCACAGCCTAAAGCAAATTAAAATGGCATTTGTCTTAGACTACATTTTGGTGGCACAATATCTAAAGGCAAGAAACGTGGAAGGCTATAGATGTCATGGCAGAGAAAGACTAACTCAATCTCTCACACTTGGGGCGAGCTTGCAAATCGCTCCCAGAGTGGAGCTGTACTAATGATTGAGGATTTTCTGGGTCCCAGGTACCTATCAAAGCGGATGGGTTCTTGGAAGAAAATCGCAAAGGACCTTTTCCCCTCCCAGTGCCTGGGGATTTACATCTGTAGCTCCCATCAGCACTAATGGGTGCTCCCCAAATACAAACTGTCCTCTTGTTGATGGAGGAGCAGATCCCCAACTAACATTCTTGCTCCATTTATCTAGTGTTTGAAGACGGACAGAGGGCTGCATTAACAGGGCCTCAGTGGCATAATGGTGCCATTATGCTAATAGAGATTTGTGTCAGCTCTTTTTTAGAGGGTTATAATTCTAGTTTTAAAACTCTCTTTCAGCGGGAACAAATTTTTAAAACATTAATATTACTTTTCTTGTTGCTTTTCCACAAGCTCAATGATAACTGCTGTCATGAAAAATAAATGGCTATTTTACTCACCTGGCAGGAATGTATAGAAGATGATTTTCCCTGCAATCATTTTGCAGATACCCCCTGCCCATCCTGCCCCAAGCCCGGAACTCAGCTCCATTTGTGTGGTTCTCTTGGGAACCAATCTTCAGTGTCTGTGCGGAAGGCACCCTGGGAAAGCATCGGGTGGCCCGTGAGGAGGCTGAAGGCGATGTGGTAAAGGGAAGCCCGAGGTGTTACCCAAGGCCAAGGCCAAAGCCCACCTGCAGGAGAAATCCAATTTCTGGCTCTCCGGGTTGGTGAGAGTCTAGCCTAGTGTCCCATAGGAGAGCTCCCTCCACACTCCTGAGAAGTTCCTAGACAGCAAGGCAGGCCTGGGACTGATTTCCAGCTGAGCTTCCGTGACCTCTAGCAGGCCTAGGAAATGGGCAGATACATGAAAGGGCAGACAGGATGGACCCTGGCTTTTGTCTGTTCTTACTGGCTCCATAGGAAAGCAATTTGCTCAGAAGTCACAGAACCTTCCCAGCAAGTTGAGGTGTGGAGAGGCTGCAGCTCAATGCCAGGGGTCTTTTGGTGGGGAGCAGTTTCCCAACCCTTCTTCCTTATTGCCCTTGAGTTCTCTTCGCCATTGTTCTTTCCTTATTGGATTCTTCTTCTAAACTTTTATCCTCAAATAAACCCAGCATCACAGTAGTCTGGTCACAGCAGTCCTGTGACTGTGCACAGCAGTCTGTGCTCCTTTTCTTGCCTGGGGGCTTGGAAAGCTCTTCTGGGAGGAGGAGGAAGAGGGGAAGGCACTGCTTAGGCAGCTAGGGTGTGGGCGACCAGCCAGCTCCGGAAGGCTGCCCCACTCCGGAATCTCGAACACAGATTCCCTGCTGGGCATGTTGATGCCAGCAGACTGCCAGGCAGGCCCCCTGATGTTTGTAATACACAGATCCATATCAGGGTTATGAAGTTCCATATTAATATGATGCTAAACAGGGATTCCAACTCTTGGAAGAGGGGGAGGGAGGAGCAGTGAAGGAGGTCACCAGTAGAAATGAAAGCCCCAGGACTGGAAGAGCAGCAGACTTGCAGGTGACTGTCGAGATGCATTAGCAGTGAGAGAAGCTTGAGCAGCAGCTGCCTACATTATTCTTGGTTCCAGCCCAGTGCCCCCTCTCTCCTTTTCTCATTGAATTTGATGCTTTATGGAAGCTGCAACGTCATAAAAATAACACTCTGCTGCATCCTTCACCCCAGGATCTCAAAGCCCTCTACGGACATTAATATTTATTGCTAGGAACCTGGGATGTCGGTTGAGAAATATTATCCCAATTTTACAGATGAGGAACTTGAGATTGGGTGGTTAAGTGACTTGGCAGAAGGCACTCTCTACCTACTGAGTAGTGGGGACATGCCCTGGGACAGATCACAGAAGAGTATTCTGAACCCTTGGCAGAATGGGGGAACATCCTTTGTGTATAGGGGAGAAAACAGAATGTGCCCTGAACACACTGGCCAAGGGCAGGACAAGCATCTCATCTCTTCTCTCCTACTTTTATTCCTCTCTCGTCAGGCTTGAGGCCTTTGACTCTCACGGCCTGTTCAGATGTTTACTTCTCTGCCAACCTTGCCCATTAAATCTGCTAGCTCAGGATCTGTGGCTGGAGCAAAGTGGACAGTTTCTGTTATAGAATGTTCAGGAAGCATGAAAGGGCCCTCTTGGGAGAAAGACATAATGATCAAGATGAAGGAAGAGCTGCCCCTGAAAGACAGTAACAGACTCAGGAGGGTGAGAGGAGAAGATCCTTCAGGTTGAAGCAGTCTTGAGGAATTTGGAGAAGACCAACCATTGGGTGCTGATTCAGAATTCTAGAGCTATGTCCATATTTTCATCTGTAACTTGAAATTGTTCGGGAGAAATAAAGGAGAGTTTTACATTTGTCTTTATAGACATGAGAACTTTTATGCCTGGAAAAATGCATGGATTTAAAAAATTAAAGATATTTGTAAATGAGGTCTTCATTTTGAAGACATATAACCCTTTGGGTTGATATCATGAAGAAAATGTTGCATGTTTAGTTTTCAGCACTGGTGTTTTTGGTAAGGAAAAAGGTAGAATATATAGCGGTGTGATAGTGCTTTACCCATCTATGTCTCATCTCTAGCCATTTTCAAAGTCCTGATGTAGGCTACAGACTGCCTGGCACTGGCTATATAAGCCACATCAGTGTAGCTCCTACTCTGCCAATGGGGTCCCCAGACAAGCCAACCATGGAGATGTGCCAACCATGGAGTTTTGAGAGATGAGCTGCAGCAGAGGTGTGTGCGCAGTGTTATAGGAGTGCAGTGCAGAGGTGATTCGTGGGAGGGAAATTCTACTTGCTGATTGTATTCTTCCCAAACTGGCCTTGATGAGGTTGGCACATTTCACCTATTAAGAATCGGACAGTGACCACCTGGTTATTTTATGAGTAAACAAAAGCTGTTCAAAAATGCTTGACCTAGTTGAGTGTAGTAATGCCCTATGGGATTTTAGAAGGTTTCAAGAGTCAGGAGTCTCATGTCTAATCCTGTAGATATTGCAATCATGTCTTTGTTGCATTCTAGGTACCACTAAGGAAAGACATCAAAGTTACTCTCTTAAAGTCAAATCATGCCATTTTCAGATTTCTCAAGTTTTTATCAGCAATTTTATAATGATATTCTAGGATCAGATTTTCCTAGGGCTTTGTTTATTGCTAGGAGAATAAATAGTAGGGTAAATTTTGTGGCATAAGTTCCAGGACTTTTGTGGCAAAGCCTTGACTAGATCTACTGCAGCTGACATCACTTCTCATGGTGAAACATAAGATTCTATAGAAGAAGACTGTATAGATAGCAAAGTGAAGTTAACCACATTTAATTAATAATTGGCATGGTGGTCCTTCCAAGCTGTGGAATCCAAGCTCTGGCCAACTGGCTGGAACAAGAGAAGGTGGTTGAGGCTTCCTTGACTCACAATACATAGAACTAAATGGGCTTCTTTCTCCTGGTTACTGATAGAGCTGACTTAAGTACCAATCAAATGTGAGCATCAATTTAGAGAAACAAGTCGAAGAGAAAGGCCACCAAGGGCCAGAGGATCCACTGGAAGCTACTCCAGAGCTTGAATCTTTTCCTTTATCATACCCCAAACACTCCTCCTCACAGTACTCACACACTTGCTCAGTATGTAATCTTTCTTCTCATACCGACTCCTCTTTGAAGAAGTGAGTCTGCCTCCAAATGTCTGTAGTATAGAGAATAGTTCTTGGTGCTCAAAGGGGCAGAAGCATCTTTATCGTCTGCTGATAGCTGATGTGCATCCTGAGGAAGTAGAATCAGGATAGTTACTGCCATAAATTGTATGTAGTTTTTCAGACATTTGTCCAGTATTCTCTTTGGCCAAACTTGCCTAATTCCATGTGTGCAGTGACGGCTCTGCTGAGTTGCCCAAACAAACAGAATCAAGTTATCAGGCTAAATTTGGCTTCCAGCCAAGGGGGCTGTTCCTCAGCACCAGGAATCCAACCTACATCCGCCAACTTAAGGCTGAGACAGTGAAAGCTGTGTTGGTTTGCAGAGAAAGTTTAGCCGCATGACCTTAGTTAGCACTGGCTAAGTGAAGATTCCAGGAGGTGACTTAAGGTTGAATCCCTGGGGAACACTGGACACATCTCATAGCAATTTGGTCTTCTTTCTCTCCATTTTAAAGAACAAATACAGATGTTTATATCATGAAAATAATAGCAAGTGTTGCAAAGATGAAAGCAATAAGGTATAGATATATGTATTTAGCACAGTGCTTGAGATATGGTGACTTCATGCTCCCATCAGTAAAATGGGGTTAAATATTATAGAGACTATGGTTTTCATGTTAGGATTAAGTGGGTTAATTCATGTAAAACATTAGCATGCACTTTCTGGCACGAAGTGCACACTCATTAAATATTTTTTTTACTAGTACACGCTCATTGCTTTTCTTTTTATAAATTAGTGAAAGAATTTCCAAGAAGGACCCCATGAAACATTTCCCTTTCACCTTCACCTAGGAAACAAAGATTTCATTTAAAAAGTTCAGGTAGCCAGAACACTTGTATGAAAACACTTCCTTTAAATCCATCTCCTGTACCCTTCCCTTTTTAAGTAATATCTTTTCTCGGACCTTAGGAAGGCTTAAATATAAAAATGCAGTGCTTGGATACTTTTGTTTTACAGTGATTGTTTTTTGTTGTTATTTCACAAAAGTATTTTTAAAAATAGCATAACCCAGTATTAGACAAATGTCTATCTGATTATATAAGCACATCAACCGAGAGAACATAATAAGGTAGAGTTACTAGAAATTCTAAACATGAAAAACAGGCATATTAAAATGAATGAAAAATTACAGGTATTACTGCAGCAAGCTGCTTGTAATATTCTTTAACGGAGTGTATTTCCTGAAATTGGGCTCTATAAGGCTAAGAAAGCCAGTTTCCAGGGTCTGCTTGTGTGGCAGTCCACAGAGCCAGCAGAAACTTTCAACCTGGATTGCTTCAGTTTTGGAAGTGACAGTAATTTTAAGCTGTGTTGTCCTAGGTGTTGGTGGATCTGGGAATTACACAAAGGGAAAAGATGCTTGTTAAAGAGGATGAAGAAAGCTCGGGAAGAGACCGTAGGGAGGATGGTAGGAAATTGTACCTTTGGTGATGAATCCAGAATCATGAATGTAGTAAGGCAACTGGTGTCATTGGACTGTGCTCCCGTGTTGGGGGTTGTCTTAACGATACTGTGATGCCTTTCAGGGAAATGACCCTTGACAAGTATGTGTGACAGCCACAGCTGTGCCCGGATGTGGGACTCAGGAGCTATGAGCAGGAGTACAGAGTTGATGCAGTTGATGCTTGCAGCCCTTCTTCCTTCTTTGTCTCCCACCACAGGCTGCCTCTCGAGAGACTCAGCGTGCTTGTCAGGAAGATGAATTGCTAAGTATGAAGTTCAAAAACCGCTCACTTGTTTAGAGTAATGTTGGAAAACAGCTCGCAAGGCCTTATTGTGGGGACAGGGCATTCCGCAATACACTTGGGTGAGCCTTAAGCCTCTATCACTGCAATTCCCACCTAAATAAATGATACTTTGGGTGGATTTGCATCGATATGTTGGATAAATTCTGAGAAAAGTCCTGTAATCCATGAGCCTGGAGAGCCAGCTGCTACTCCCTTTGAAAAGGTCAGGGTAGTATTGCATTAAAAAGCACATTTGGAGTTTTTGCTCCTGGTGACTCATTATGCATTATGTTGAGATGTTTTCCCCTTCGCATAGCTACAGTATTGGCATATTCTCTTTGGTTAAAGTGGCGGGGCTTGATTGAAATAAACATGGAAATAAGCCTAAGAGATCTTTTCCTGACTTTTATTGGTGAAACACAATCAAAACCCATCCCTGACACCACCAGCTTACCCTCTCCACTTGAGCACAGTTATTTCCCCCTTTTCCCCTCTCTTGAGTCAATTGCATCCTAGAAATCCAAAGTCCTTAGCCTGAACTCCAACTCTTCATTTTATCTGTGGCTTTCAGCTGCACTTCTCACTGGTTGACCCGAACTCTACCCTTTTGTTTCCTTTTCTAAATTTATTGTTTATCTCATAAACAAGAGGAGGGAGCTGCAGATCCACAGCTGTGCAGGTGTGTGCTGGGCCAAGTGGCCTTTCTTGCAGGCTTGTTTGTGAGTGTGTAGGCAGCAGAAGTAAATTAGCTTGCAGATTTCGGGAGAGACTGTTATCAGCATCCTCTGCCAGGGATCATGCAGAGTGCCAAATTACAATTGATTTCTCAATAAAATTGAGTTCAACCTTCCCCAACATAATCCGAGACAGAAATGACAGAGAACTGTCTCACTTTAAAAATTTTATTCTTTTCAGTCAATTTTGTTCTTGGAGGTTTATGACTGTTATTAGCCTTGGACCATGACATACTCAGTTTGCACATCTTTTGGACTTCCCAGAGCACGTGGGTTGGCTGAGGAAAAGCTGGAGCCCTGGGCTGCCCCCAGGTCATCATTCTTGGGCAGGGCTCCTCACTTGGAGCTGCAAGAACATGCTGTCAGCCTTTAAGATCCAAAAGTGGAACTCTGCTCTGTGTTTGGAATGAATTAGAGTGTAATGGGCTGTGTACAGCAGGTTGTTTCCTTTCTTACCTATCAATCACTCTCTCTTCTCTCTACCCATGCAAGTGCATGCTCAAACACACACACATGCTCAGCCTGGCCTTCTACTTGGAGCCCATCGCTTGGGGAACCACCAACCAACCGATGTAATTAAAACACATTTTTCCAGTTGCTGAAGAATTCCCTGCATGTTGTACCTTGTCACCACCAAGCTGGGCTGCATTCAGTTCACTACCTGTATTCTACTCCCAAATAGGATCATCTTTGCAGCAAAAGAAGTAAATCTGTTTACTATTTCTCTGCACCCAATACTGAAGACCCTTGTAGTCAAGTTCCAGTAGCCTGCCCAGCATACAACGCAGGCCTGAGAAATAAAACTAAAAGACAGAACGAGGAGGGCCGGGGATTTAGCTCAGTGGTCCCCCTGCCTGCCTCGCAAGCTCAAGGTCCCAAGTTCTATTCCTGGTACTAAATAAATAAATAAAAGACAGAACTAGGAGAGAAAGCAGGGTGCCAGGATGACCAATGCCGGTGGAACCAACAAAGGCATTGGCCAGTCCCAGGGACTGATTTTATTGGCAATCAATTGGGGTAAAGGCGAGCAACATGCAGTTTCTATGGAAATTAATGTAAACGAGGCTCCTAAGGGACAAGACAAAGCATTCTCGAATTAGGAACAGAATAGACAAAATATATGGTTGTAATTAGAACATTGTCCTTCTAGTCTGAAGGTTTTAGTTGTGGGAATGGAATATGGGAGTGAGTTACTCTCAACACATAGGCTTCAGCCAGACTCACTTCTATAAACAAGCCAATGGGGGGTTAACTCTTCACAGCCTACTTTGGACATAATCAATATTATGGTCCTCTGCAACCTAGTGACTGAAAGCATGGGTTTTTCCTTAGGAAGCCAACTTCTTCTGAGGAGAGGTGTCCATACTGTGTTAAGATCGCATTACTACCTCCACCTTTTCTGCTATCTTTACCAACAGCTCAACATTCTTCCAACACTTACAAAGGACCAGTCCGATGCTGCATAACTAAATATATTTAGCATTTTGACATATTTTGTGACTCTGTCTCCCTGTAGCTGGCTCTCTACATGACTTCTCCCATCCTAACAATCTGTAAGTGTACAGTACAGCTTTGTGACATGGAGAATATTCACCTTGTTTTACAAACATCATTACAATCCAGCTCAATAGCTCTTTCATCTTGCAAACCAGAAACTTTGTTCCTATTAAATAGGTACTCCCCATGCCCCATCCTTCCCCTGGCAATAGCTATTCTACTTTCTGTCTTTATGAATATGACTATTCCAGGTACCATAGAGTATAAGTAGGTACATGCAGTACTTGTGGCTTTGAGACTGATTTAGTATACTTAGCATAATGTCCTCAGGTTTCAGCCATGCATTAGAATTTCCCTCGTTTTAAAGGCAGGATAATATTCCATTGTATGGCTATACCACATTTTGCTTATCTATTTGTCCATCACTGGAAACCCTGATGGTCTTGTGAATAATGCTGCTATGAAAATGGGTGTACAAATATCTCTTTAAGGTCCTATTTTCAATTCTTTTGGTATATACCTAGATGTGAAATTGCTAGAAATGGATTTCTATTTTTATTTTTTTGGGAGCTACTATACTGTTTTTCACAGCTGCTACAGTGTTTTACATTTCTACCAATAGTGCCCAATTTTTCCACATTCTTGGGAGAACTTGCCATTTTCTATTGTTTCTTTCTGTTTTGAGAGTAGCTATCCTATTAGGTCTGAGGTAGTGTGCTTTACAACACCTGCATACAACCGACAACAGCATTTACCTCACTTTATAGACTAGAAAATTGAGGATTGGGAATGTCAGGTAAAATTTTCAAGGTTCCATAGCCAGTGTCACTAAAGTCCATCTGGTTCTAGAGCCATTCCAGGAAAAATAAGGCCCTTAATCTATGTACTGACCACGTTGACAACATACCAGTATGAGGGCTTTTCTCTCTGCTTTTAATGGCTAAGTTGCCTCGTGCCTTCCAGGGAAACAGCTCTGCTTATTGCATATGAGCACAGAGAAAATATTCTTCCTTTATCCTGAGCAAAGTAAAAATAAGGTAAACAATAATGGGACAATTTATTCTCTATGCCATTATAACTTTCCTAATTGGGAAGGCAAGAATTCCCCTAGTGACTCCCCTAGGTTTGGAAGGAGAATGGATTTTTCTGTCAGCCTAAGCAGAATATTTCTTAAAAAAATTGATAGCCTGGAGGTTATTATCTTAGATCCACGGTCAAAGGCATAGACAGATAAACACACATTTCCTTGCCCCTTTGAACCTGTTGTTTAGCAATCCTGTATCTGAGCTCTAAATCTGTCACTTCCTAACTTAGCAATCTTAGGCAAATTTATTCTCCTTTTTGAATAAGTTTTCTTGGTTTTCTCATCTATAAAATGGAAATAAAAATATTGTGTTCATATTTAGCTCATAAAAACTATCTTCTTCTTTCCAAAGAAAGAGTGAGAACAAGCAAAAGAAACCTATGCATGTTAGAAAATCAAGCTCAGTATCCAGCATGGCTTGTTTGCTTCAAATAGACACAGGGTTTCCCGATTCTACTGAACAACCCTGGGAATAGGGTGGTCCCAGGCTTCAGCCGAGAAGCAGGAGGACATGGCAATGCTGTACCCTCCAGAGTAGAATCCAGCTGTGGAGACAGAAGCAGAGGGGAATCCAGAGGCTGGTCCGGCCTGGGATTTAACCAACTTGATGTGGACTTGGGGTCAAGCCATGGAACCTCCCCAGTGAAGGCTCTATTCATTCCTGTAAGATGAGTAACTTCTTTCTCCCAGTAAGTCAACATAGTTTCTTAATCTTTTTATAAAGTTAATATTATTCTGTCTTTTTTGATAGATTTTGTGGTTCTTTTTCTGATCTCTGTGCTCTTATGAAGTGAATATATATATATATACATGAAGTGAATATATATGAAATTATATATATATATATATATATATGTAACCTTTCTTGACACAGTTGTTCAGTGCATTCTTTCCCCTCTTCTCCTTCCATCCTGCCCTCTATCCCTCCCACTCATACTTTGAAAATGATCAAGATTCTCAGCTATGATCTATGGACCATTTTCTTCTGCTTGGTCACTTATTTTCCATCACTAACCTGTTAGAAGTGATAGGTATTTCTTGACTGAAGATGACTGGTCATGTAGTCTGAATCAATGTGCTAGGTCTCCCAGGCTAACATTTCCCCAAGGACATGGGAGCCTTTGAACCAGACCTGTGGTTTTATCGTCAGAGTGGATTTTAGAGTCACACAGACATGGACTGGAATCCACACCATCCTTCCTTGTAGTCATTCTGGAGCAGGTTGAAGATCTCAGGTTCTCAAAGCTGCTCAGTTTGAATTCCAGCTGTGCCAATTCAGCTGTAAGATCTGGGGCAATGCTTACCCTTCTTGTTTGTTTGTTTGTTTTTTGGTACCAGGGATTGAATTTGGGTCCTTGTGCAACAGGCAGCCAAACCACTGAGCTAAATCCCCGGCCCCTTACCCTTCTTGTTGTTGTTCATCTTCCTTACCTGTAAAAAGCAACAGTGATAGAACATAGTTCATAGGGCTGTGAGGATTAAGTGTGATGACACAGAGAAAATGTTTAGAACAATGCTTGATGTAATTTAGTTATATTGTGGTTATTACTTCTGCTACCACAATATCATTACTTCCATAGTTACTAGTATTTCTGTGATGATCATCTACCTGCTTAAAAGTACTACTTATTTCATGCCTCTTCCCTGGATTCAGATCTATCCTGTGAAATATTTCTTAAAGTATAATTGCTTATATATATATATATATATATATATATATATGAATTGAATCTCTATATTTAAATGAGATTTCTCATATTATTAATGAAGGATATAATAGTGACTCATTTACCAGTTGAGTGAGATTATGTTTTTACTATGAGAACTAAATATGTTTGTAAAAAAAATGTAAATCCTGTGAAATTTTTACTCAATTGTAAAGAGGTCTTTAAACATGTACTACACTAGAGTGTAACTTATTCTTGAGTACAAATAAGATTAGTTACAGAAAGAGAATAGTATTTAAAAACCCTAAATAGATATGCTTAAGTAAAGCTGAAAAATTCAAGTAGAATAAAAGTCTCAAATATCTCCCTTTTTAGCAAGACATGATATCGATAGCAGGCTGCTAGCTCATGTGGGTTACATTCTCTCACACATGTAAGTGTCCAAAGAAGGTTATTATTATTTTTTTTTAACAAGGAAGATATTACGAGGAAGTTTTTTCTTCTCCTCCCAGATACTATTTGCCTAGCATATCTTTTCCCCGTTAGGATATCTCTTCTTAAAATCACATTCAGATTCTTATAATTCCAGTACCACAAACAGCTGGTTCTGGCCTCTCATCTTTTTTCCATTAGAAATTTCAACACTACTTTGAGCAACACTGGTTAGCTGATGACCCAAATCTCCTAAATCCCAAGCAGCAGTTATGTTAGATCAGTGACTAGTATATATTTTTCTACTTTTCTCCACACAGTTTCTTATTCCTTTTATACCTTCATGATGCTGCAATGATATGGTAGCATTATGTCGAGAAGTTTGGCTAGCTTCAGGAGCGGAAGGAGAAATCTCAGATTTCTTTTGATTCCCAACACCTAGCATGATATAATACTTTTTATACTCAGTACCTAGCACACTGTAATACTTCGCAAATAAAAGCTGCATTTTATCAAGGATATGAATGTGCTTTGGTCAGATGCTAAGAGTTTAAGGACATTACCTCATTTAATCTTTGTGCCTAACCTGAGGCTTTATCTTCATATTAAAATAAGGCACAGAGAAGGGATACACCTTGCATTATGTCACTCAGTGAATGACAAAAGTGGCTGAGAGTCAAAGCTAGATCTAACCTTGAAGCCTTTGTTCTTATTCGCTATAAACTTAGTGTATGTATGGATGGAGGGATCCATTTAAAATTTCACTTTTAATGGTCCCAAAGATTTAAGATGAAGAGAGCACCTTTTTCTTTCCTTTCTCTTCCTCATCTCTTTTCTTTTGGATATGCATAGGGCCCAAATAGACAAACAAAAGCCAAAGCAAAACAACAAAGTAAATGTTGGTCATAAAAGCTTGTACCTACCTTTAACACATACATTTCTATGCTCATGTTATTCCATTTCCCCTTCTCTGTTGCTCTCTTTATGTCTAATTTCCATTGTACAACCTAAGGTTAATTTCCTTCAGTTACGTGAGTGACCTTCTGCATCCTTTCCTTGATTTATCATCTGCATGAGAATTTAAAAACCTCAGGTTGGGGCCAGGGATTTAGCTCAGTGGTTTCCCTGCCTGCTGCGCAAGCGCAAGGACCTGAGTTCGATCCCCGGTAACAACAACAACAACAAAAACAACCTCAAGTTAACAGGATAGAGGTGTTGGTTTGTCTTCAAATTCTGCTGGAGAGTTTCTTTGGAATTATACCTGTAAATCAGAATGTTTATCGCATTATCTAAAACAATTCAGAGAAAGACTTTTAAGGAAGATCTGGAGAGAGTGAAGTGCAATCCATGTACTTAGCTACACAGGGGCAAATAAAACTACAATTAAAGAGCACAGAAAATGTGGATTGCTTCCAGGGACAATTCTGTGGGCCCTAATTCTATTTGGGATGTTCTATGATTTCCTTCAAACTTGGCTTTTCTAAGACATCTCATTCATTAATTCAGTTATGCATCCATTCACTCATACTTTAATTCACTGTAAGAGCATGAGGGCTCGTATGAATGATTTTGTCAAGTTTAAACTGACGACCGACACCTTTGCCTGACTTGATATTCAATAATGGGAACAACAGTTACCAACTTCAGAACCTCCTACTCATTTTTTATACCCCCAACAAATCTTGTCCATTGTTTTTTGTTTTTGTGATGCCCCTGACCCTATTATCTTCATTCATTACTGTCCCACCCTGAGAGGAGAGGTACTTTCTTTTTACGGGTCGTGAGGCATCCATATTTCAGGATTTGCAGACATCACTGCTAAAAATAACTGTCCTAAGTTAACTTAATCACCAATTCCTTCCCTGCTCAGAAGCCTTCAGCACTGGCCCCCTCCCTGCAGGATTCAGTGCTGGCTCTGTCACTAGCCTCCTGGCAGTGACCTTGGCCTGCCTGTCCATGCTTAGCTTCCATTGCTCCCTGATCCCAGGGTGCTGGTTAAGCCGTGTTACTTTCTTCCCAGCTTCTCTTTCTACTAATGGTTAACAGGCATCAGTGCATCACCTCCCTCGTGCCAGGCATTCCCTTGTGCCAGGCACTGTGCGGCCCATTCTTCTATGTGTGTCATTAGCGGTGCTGCCAACCTGAATGCTAATTCCTAGCTCTGGCATTGTGAGCTGCATGATTGGGGGCCAGTGCTTTAATTCCCTTAAGCCTTCATTCTCTCATCTGTAAAATGGGGATAAAAAGCACCTAATTTATAGAGTTGCTCAAAGTATGAAGGAGAGGAGCATAAGGCACAGAGAGAGCCCAATGGGCTAAGTACACAACAAATGACTGGCATTAGTACTGCTATCACTTACTTAGGATAGAATTTAATTTAAAAGTATGTTCCATTTCTCTCAAATACAAAGATATTTGCTTTGAAATCCTTCTCCCCCAATAGGGCAGGAACCATGCCTTTCATCATGTTCCTGGTTCTTAGTACATATAGTACCTGGCATTCAATAAAATACTTGAATGAATGGATAGAGTTCTATGAATACACTAGGTTCCAAATAAACTGTTGATTGGATTTGGGAGCAAGGCTGAGAAAATTGTTTTTGAAATAAGCTAGTTGTCAATGAGTATTTAAAGATCAGACCTGCCATGGATAAACTGGATTTTGTAGAAACAGATTCCATGATGCCAAACAGCAACAACTACCAACATATTTCTTTGAAGCAATAGAATTAGAAAATGAAGGAGAACAAGGGGCCAGACAGGCCACTTCATGTGAAGAGGGAAGCCAGCCTGCTAGAGGACTCTGTTAGGGAATTCATTAGCAATTCTGGCCACCCCTTTAACTCAGTTACCGGAGAGAAGTAGCTTTCAGGAGCCCAGGTCGAGGGGGTTTTCTGCAGCAGTTGCGAAGCTACATAAGAGGCTCAACTAAAGAATACCCTTAGCCACTAAACTATACTGTGTAAATCAGCAAGATCATATTTTTTATTCCAAGGGTTCTTAAAGAGCTAACAAGAGAAACAATTCATGAAAAAACATCTTCAGAAAGTCACTGAGTGAACATTAGCAACCATGGAAATGTGTAATTCTTCACACAGTCAATCCTTGATTAAGCACACTAATAGAAAGAATACAGATAAATCAAATTGTGGGTAATCCTCAAACTTCAGTTTTAAATGCTTCTTTGCTCATCCCTTGATAGCAGAAGGATGAGCCTTCTGGCTGTATTTGCTAATGTCATGTTGGGATTCCTAAATAGTATTGATTAGGATTGGGCGACAGTGTCTCATAAGAGCATACAGAGGTCAACGTGTGCCATTCTGGATTTGGAGAAGTGGGACAAACCCTAGCCTTGGGTAATGGAAAAGTGAATAATCCACAGGTCACCTTCATAAAGCCAAAGCCCCCCATGGAATGGTCTTCACAAGAGTAAAAGTCAAAAGAAAATAACCATTAGCATTAATTTGTTTTCACTATTCTCTTTCTAGCCAGGGCCTCGCAAGTCAGGCCCATAGAACACCCCCAGCTTCTTATTTCCATCCTTCAAAACTCACTCTCTTCTCCACCCTCCTTCTAAGTTTCCTCTGAATCCACATTAGGAGTCTCTTGAATATTCTTTCCATTGTATTCTCCACCTATTATTTCTTAGCTTTTTCAGAATAGATCTCCTGTCTTTGTGTCTTCTCAGTCTCTCTCTTTCCCTGATTCTCCTACAAAATATATTGTAGCCTAAAACTCATAGAAGGAGAGCATAGCGATGCCAAAATTATTCTTGGAGAGTTGGGTGGGAGAGTTTAAGGAAGGAGCTATAACAATAAATGTATTCTGCTTGTAACAAGCATATGGATAATTGAGAGTTCTTTACATAAAGATAAGCAGAACACTGAATACCATCATTACTCTACACATAAAGTAACTGAGGTCCAGAAATGTCATATGATGACTGAAGGTAGGTTTATATTTCCTTAATCCCCATTAATTAGAAGTAGCTTATCAAATTAATAAAAAAGAGATTGATGTTTAAGCTTTAGTGTTAGCACTGGTAGGTTAGGGAAAATAAGGTGCTTACATGAAAACATAAAAAAGCACAAGAAAAGCAATACATCATTTTCCCTTCTTTATAAAGTCCATGGGCTCAGGCTGGTTACAGACAATGTTCACACAGGCATCATTTGGGATAAGATGCTTATCTTTGGTAGTGGAAAGTCTTGCTTGAATCCTGTCCAAGGTCTCATTTCATAGTGGGCCATAGCATCCACTTATAGTTACTTACATTCATCCTTTCTTTGGAATTCTTGAGTTTTTAGAAATTGAGACATAAATTACATTTACTGAAGAGGAGTCATAAATAATCATAGCAGACCAAAGAGCTAATTAGGAGCATAGAAGAAAACTAACCAAAAGTGAGAAAGAGAAGTAAAGTGTTGTCCGAAGAGTCAAATGAGTAAGAGAGAGACCTAAATTACATAGACTGTTGTCAAGAGAGGATATTGTTGGAAAGAGTAGTTCTGCAGTGCCCAAGATTGTGGAGTGTGTGTCTCTGTATACGTGTGTTTGTTAGAATACCGTCTTGCTTTTAAAAAACAGATGAAAAGGAAAGACTGCAAGCAAGGGTGGCAAGAATGATTAATGGATTAGAGGGCATGACTTACTGTACAAAGAGAGATTGAAGTAATATAGCATAGATAGCCTAGAGAAAAAAATAGCAAAGGAAAAGGGAAATTGTTAATACTTTTAAGCATCTGAGAGGTTGTAACATGACTGACATTCATTTTGCAACTTGAACACATCAAACGATATACTTAGTATGGTCTGAAGATATATATTTGCCCATTCTCCCACTAAGTTCAATGGTGCTGAACCAGAGGCAGGAAGTGAAGTGTAAAGTTTAAAGAGTTGGAAAGAAAACATTTTAAGTGTTTGTGTTACCTTCAAGGAATGATATGATTAACTTACTGCTTGGTAAGATTAAGAGTGACATTAAGCATGGGAGATTGTGTAGCTTTTCTGTGTATGTTCATGAATAGAATTTCTGAATGATATCTCGGCTTTAAAAGTACAAATTCTGTAAAATCTGTGGTAATGTCTCCTAGATCTTAATATTGTAATTTTAAAAATGTATAACTGATATTGTGTAACAGGAAGAAAAGGGCTAAAAGAGCAGGGGAATTGGGAGGGGTAGGGGAAGGGAAAAAAGGGAAAGGAAAAAATATGAGAAGAGGAAAAAAATGGAAACAAGGTCTTTGCAAATAGGGAAGGGTGGAGGGGGTGAAGGGAGGGCAAGGGAAGGGGAAAAAAAATAAGAACCAAGAGACTCATGTAATGGTACAAGATCCCAATGATGAATGTAACTGTATTTTATACCTAAAATGTACCAATAAAGTTAATGGCGGGGGGGAGGTACAATAGGATAAGCCTGGTTCACTTGCTTGGTGATTTCTAGACATTTGGTACTTTTTGCTATTGGCTGAAAAGGAGTCAAAGCGTTTTTTGGTTCATCAATAAATGGTTAAGTGCAAGGATTCCATTTTTATCTGTCTGCCTGGGTCTAAATCCTGATCTTGTTATATAGTGCTCGGTATATCTGGCAAGGAACTTAACCTGTCTAAACCTTAGTAGTTTCCTTATATGTAAAATGAGGCTAATGAATAGTGCTGTCTCATAGGGATCTTGTGAGGATCAAGACATATATTGTGAAGCACTTACCACAGTACTAGGCACACTGTACTTGAAATTGTTAGATGTTGTTTGTTTAAGAAACATTCAAGGGTCTACTTTTGGACCAGGTGTTAGGATTCAATAGTGAAGACACTGAAGATCACATTCAAGGGCCTTACATTTCTAGTGGGAATAAGGGAATAAACAAATTAATATATAATATGCCAAGTAATGGTAAGTATGATGAAGGAAAATAAATCAGGCAAAAAGATAGGGGCAGAGGGGGATGAAAGACAAGAAGGAAATAATGAGTTTGGAAAACTGTAGTAGTTCATTGAGGCAAAAAGATGGCAGGTGAAGAAGAGCAGTAATGAATGGATGATGGAAAGGAACAGGTACATGGCGGGCAGAAGGTTGAGAAATGGAATGGCCTGCCAGTCAAGCAGGCTTGCTACAGTGATATGACCCACCACGACTCAGTTGTTTAACACAGTAGAAATTCATTCCTCACTTATGTAGCAAGTGGCTTTTAATATTCATCAGGAATCCAAGTTCTTTCCATTTTGTGGCTGTAACATTTCCTAGGGCCCCAGAGCCCTAAGGTGGACATTCTATGTCTCGTGGAAGACTTGGAGGTAGACCAAGGAGGATGATAGCACAGGAGATTTTTGTGAACCAGGATGGACAGGGCACATGCCATCTGCATCCACATTCTATTGACTAGAGGCTCATCCACGTGGTCACAGTTAATGGCAATGGGAACTGGGCGATGAACTCCAGTTGTGTGTCCAGGAGCACAGGAAATGAGTTTTGATGAGTACATACTCAGCAATGACAGCCACATATGACATGCTAAAAGCTTAGCATTAATCTTCAGGACAGAAGATTTAAGATAGTGACTGATCAGGTTTGCATTTTAGAAAAGTTATTCTCATGGAAGGACTAGAGGGGTTGAAAATCCAATGTAACAAAGTGAGTAATCAAGGCAGAAAGAGGCCCTCAGCTAAAGAAATGGCGGTGGTGATGGGGGAGAGGGAGCTGGCGCGAGAGCTGTGGAAGAGTTTGTGCAGGGCTGCAAATTAGTGGATGGAGAGTGGAGAAGATGACAATTGGTAGAAAAGAATTAAGAAGCCTCGACTGTCTTTGATTTAGAGAAGAAATGTAGGAGCAGGAGAAATTGGTATAATGAAATGAGCTTGAGAAACAAAACATCCGCACTGCCTTTTTTGACTCCTGTATTTTAGTGAGCTATTTTCCAAGAGAATATTGGGACAAGTGTCCTGACATGCTAAGTAAAACGGTGGGGCCAACGTACTCACAATCAGGAATATCTTGGGTATCCATCATGTCACCACTCTGTATCATATCTACTGCTCGCCATAATCCATGTTCATTCATTCACAGTGTTTATTCTTATGACATTTATTGAGGTTTTAATATGTCTTAGGGGCTGTGCCTAGTACCTCCAGTTAAATCATGGTCCCTATTACAGGAAACAGATAATACTTTGGGATCAGTGCTAAAGAATAGAATTCACTGGGCTATGTGATATAGCCCACTGTTAATAATTGTATTAAACTAAGAGGTCAGTGGATGCCTACTTTTTATGGGTTGAATTGTACCCTCCAGAAACATAAGATGAAACCTTAACCTCCAGAATCTATAAATGTGACATTTTTTGGAAATAAGGACTTTGCACAGTTATTCAAATTAAAGGAAGACCATACTGGATTAATGTATATCCTAAAAAAATTATTATTTGAATACAGATCTCAGGGCTAAAGACAGAGGTAGGGATTGGAGTGTCTACAATATTCACAAGATAAATATGCTAAGCATCACTGGCAACCACCAGAAGAGCATGGACCTGCTAATCTCTTAATTTTGAAGTTATATCCTCCATAACTCTGAGATAATAAATGTTTTTTAAGTCACTCAGTTTGTACCCTTTGTTATATAGTAGCAGCCTTAGGGAACTAATGCAGTATTGTATGTAACAGTACCAAATCTAAGGACGTGTTTTAACAGAGAAGCATAGCATGTTTACTTAGCATCTAAAGTAATCATTAATTTAAAACTATTTTTATATAATAAAATAATTAAACTATCTTCATGCTTACACTTATTCTCATGTTACATTATTTCCAGTGGAGGGAAGAAGTGAAGGCTTAGTGAGTTAAGGAACTTGCCCCAGTTCACATAGCTGGTGAGTGGAACTGAGGTCCTCTGGCTCCAATTCTTGGAACTAGGGTGATTCCTTCCCTGCAAGAGTTAGGATGTAGGCTCTTGCTGAGTCATCAGGTGCTACCCAGGGAAATTAGGAAGCAGTGACCCTGCAGGCTCTGGGTGGTTCCCCCAGGAACTTCTGTGCTCAGTAGGGCTTAAAATACTTGCCTACTTGCAAAGACTCACCTTTCTCCCTCCCTGAGCATTGCCTGGGAAGTGCCAAAGACAAGTGCAAATACAGAGCTGTCCTTGGCTGTCATGTGTGCTATGTGGATGGAGGTTGAAGGACTCTGGTCCACTTAAAATGTCGCTTTGGGAGTTACACAAGTGGTCTTCCAGCTGCCAGAGGGTGGAGTGTGCTTTCCAGCGACCAGCCTTCCCAATTAACTGGGTGCTCGGTGCTCTTGTGGAGCTCTGTCACTGCATGTCATTTTGAGTTGCACCCAGTACTCTCAGGGCTTAGAGGATCTGCAAGCTGAATGTCTATGATGTCTAAAATATTTCAGAACAGTTGAAAATTCCTCAGCTCTGATTTTTCAAGCCAAGCTCATGACTGAAGATGCCATCCTTCGAAGGAACAAAACCTGTTCACCCTTGGAGGGTAGTTAGGATGCACATAGTCAGTCTTTCCTAAAACAAATCCAAAATGGGTGCTCTGATCTTATGTGGGGCTTCTGTGAAGCCACCATGATTTTGACTAATGGTCTTTTATGTCCTAATACTTTCTGCGGTACTTGCAGGCACCAGAATGGTTCTTTTAAGAGACTCACCACAGTACAGCTCAGATTAGAATCTGGACCTCAAGGTCTTTTAAAAGAGGAAGGCATTGTGAGAAACTGTGGACCAAGATGACAGAGTGGCATCTCATCTGCTTTCTATGTAAGTAAGCACTCAGGAGAGCTGGAAAGGAGGGATTGGGCTGACTCAGAGACAGCTTGTTCTTTTGGTAAACAGGGGAAGGGTCCATGTTACACTCATCTGCTGCCATCTTGCTCCAAAGAACTTCAGCCTAGGTGTTACAGTCAACATCTTTCAGAATACGGTGAGTGGTAGTGTAGTGACCCAATTTAACACTTTGTTAAGTGAAAGACTGTACACACACACATTTTCAAGCTAAATTCATCAACAGAGATTTCGTGCTCAGAATATGAAACTGTAGGTTCTTTATCTGCCCTAGAATCAAGGACATATGGTTTCTTCCACATGTTCTTTCTCTACTCCTTCCTAAGTGGTAGGTAGGGACAGTGGGAGATGCAAAAATAAACAAAATCCTTTTCAATTTTCAAGTTCCTTCCTATGTATGAACAAGTGACACAAAATCCATGTCTGTGCCTTAAGTACTTTACATGCTTAATACACATAGTTCTCACTATTAACCCTATTTTTAAAAATAGGTAAACTGAGTCTGGGAGTTTATAGCTAAATAAATTACTATCAGATAAATCCCTAGGGTTGGGATCTGGAGAGCAATGAGTAGAAAAGTCTAGGAAAGATGTCATAATACATCATAGATGAGGTCACATCTGAACTCTCATAGGAAGGACAATGTGTATCAATGGAGGAAATATGAGGAGAGACATGTTTCTAAAGTATGTGGTTCCCCCTAGAAAGTGGTGAGGTGACCCCTCTGGAGCCCACAGTACCACAGAGTAGATAAATGAAAATTAAAGGAGAGTCAGGGTCAGATGCTGAAAGGCTTTTGAATCCTGGGCAACAGAGGCCCCACACTTTCTTCTTTCAGTAGGGCTTGAAGAGCCCTTGAAAGGTGTGAGGACATTAGAGGCCAACAGGGCTGTGGTTTCTGGAAGATTAATTTGGGAGTAGTGTGTTGGATGGCAGGCATCAGGGGCGGGGTACAGGTGAGCAGGGTGTGTAGGAGACAACAAGAAGAGCACTCTCCTTTGGACTTCTGAATGCAGGAACACAATTGCATTGTAAGATTAAAGAGAAGTTCTCTCCTCAGAAGGAGAGAACCAAGACAGGGGAAGGATAAGGGAAGAAATAATTGTTTGCTGACCTCGGATAGCTGCCTACAAGATTGGTGACACTGTGGTGGATTAGGAGTTCATGAGAGGCAAAATCAAAATTTGGAGTAGATCACTTTCTTATTACTCCTGAGGGCTGAGATTAATGACAGTTACCAAAATAGTCACGGAGAACGTCATTAACAAATAAAATAACAGGATAATAAAGAACGACAGTTCACTACTAATAACTTATGAGATCAATGGAGTTTGTATATCTAAGCAGTCTTTAGAATTATGATAGCAAGCATATCTTTTTATACCATTGTTACTTTTGGGTCTAAAACTAAAAGGCTAATATTGGCTAGAAGGCACACATAAACTAGTATACACTATTTCATTGGTATTTAAGCAAATTTATTTATTTAAAAAAGCTAACTTTTAAATAGTGAGTCATTAAAATGACTGACATGAGAAAGAAGGTATCAACCAAGGTTTTCTTTCACATGGTGTTAAGTTGACATTTATGGGGTCCGGTGTCTATTGCACGGGCTCTTTTGTTCCCTCTGAACCACACAGAATAGCCAAAGCTGCCAGTTGCTGAAGGAATATAAGTAGCATATATTTTCTCGAGTCAAGAATTATGCAGTATGCTTTAAATTTTAATAGCCACTGATAGAGACCTCAGGAGATTTCAGCACACTGGAGTACTGGACTTCAGCTTTCATTTTTTTTTTTTTTTCTATAGAAAGATGTTCACCCTGGACCACAGGGGAAGGCATATAGTCAGAATGGGTGACTATTTGAAGTAGAATTTATTTTTCATCCAAATCCATGCATGTTTTCTATTGGGGGTAACTTGGTGTATGCATTTTTAATATTATGAAGCCACCAGTGTTAATAAAAAAGCAGCTGAATACATAGCAGCATCCTTGAAGATCAGGCTTCGGAATGCTGAATGGGTCTGGTAGATGGCAAAACTTTAAGAAATCTCTTTTAGAGATTTTTAAAGACATTTACTTATCAGTAGTCCAGATGGCATTTGAAATGATGAATAATAAACTTTACAAGTAGGTAAAACCATAACTGGTGGAAAAAAGTCTGAGTGTACATGTGATAAAATACTTCTCTCTCCTGATGGCTGATATTAATGACAGTCACCAAACTAATCAAGGAGAATTTCATTAACAAGTAAAATAACTCAGCATAATAAACAAAGACCCTTCACTACTAATGCATAAGAGAAACAGATAGAGAATGCCCAGTGCTGGGACACTTATATGACAGAACAAAGAAAGCAGTAAAATTAAAGATGCAATATAGAGTAATATATTTTATACCTATTCTTTATTCAAAGATTTTTAGGTTTTGGTAGGATTCTTTCTTGTAGCTTCATATTCCACAATTTGATATCCCCAAAGTAGGGCATTTTAAAGACCAACATGGTACTCATATAATTCAGTTCTAAAAACTAAAAACTATTTTCTTAATAATCACCTTGCTGTAGTAGGGTTTCATACCTTGGGATCCAATGTATATGCTTTAAGAGTCTGTTAACTCTTTGAAATTCTATCAGAAAATTCCCATGATGGGCCTATGTCCGTTTCTGCAGAGGGAGGTCTCTGTAATTATTTTTCCATTTAGGCTCTCAAAGGGGTTTGTAACCCTCACCAGGCAGAGAACCACGGGGTTAATGGAAGGTGGACATATCTGTCAGGATTCTGGCAGGTAACAGATGACACACACAAATAGGGTGAGAGTTTAATGAAGAGACCATTTTCTGGGGTGTGGGATGGGTTAAAGGAAATCAACAAGTGATAAATCCCCTAGGGCTCCCAAGAGTGGAAGGTCAGAACCATCCTTAGGTGTGAAGATAGCAGGAGAGGCAGCTGGTTGTGGAACCCAGGCAGTTGTAGCTACAGCTGTTGGAGAGTGAGTGTTTCAGGAGTGAAGGCTTTGGCAGAGGAGGAATGCAGTCCCTTAGAACCTGTGCTCGAAGGGAGGGAGCTGAGGGGGAATTGCTCCACCTCATTTTCTTCTTGGCCTTGGATCTATTGTTAGTGTCTTCCAATATCTCAACCTAATCAGAAGTGGAAGGCAAGAAAGCCCATTGACACAATCGTTAAAGGTCAGTCTCCCGGGGCATAGAGAAGGGTGAAATGCAGATGCTTAGGAACAGACAGAGAATGCCTGGCTCTGGGACACTTAGCTAGCATGTTTTATTGTAATCCCAATGTCTGTTCTCTTATTGCCAATGTGAAGTGCAGCCAAGTGCTGCTGTAATAACTTGCTCAGTTTAGATATATTCACAACCTAGACCAATGCAGCTTTAATTTATGTTTTTTCAAACCTTGACTTCGTAATTGAGATATGTGAACACTAGAGGGTTAGCAGTTTAAAATTAATTTCATGTTAAGATAATTATTATAGATGTTGGGAAAAATTTTAAGGTAGAGAGATGCCACGTGAGCATATTTCAGTGGAATGCTAGAGAAGCAAAGAGGAAAGGTAATCACTTATTCACTGCCAGTGAAAGAAAACTATAATTGTGCTATATTCAACAGAACTTGTACTTTATATTTCAGTGATACTCAGATCTGTAAGCTCCAGTATTGCATTAACTCATTCTATGGAGTTCATTATTGTAATTAGACTGCTTTTTAAGTTTATTAGTGGACTCACTAATGTACTCTTAAAAAGCTTTATTTGGAAGGAAGTCAATATCCGAAGCCAATAGAACCAAAGAGCTTGTGCCACACGCTAGCTTGCTGAAAATCATGTTATCAATTTTCATGTGACTGTTAATCAATTAGAGTGACGGAGAGATGATTTGAAGTCAATTTTCTGTTTATTGCTAAATTAGCATTTGATCACATGTGCTTATTTTGCGCTTTAAAGAGGCTCTAGATTCTTTTGTTAAGTGACAGAACAGAGGTCAATGATGGGAATAAAATCTTTCCCTACTAAATGCAAAGTCTACTACTCAGAGTTACAGAGTAGAACAGTAGAACCATGTATGTGTGGTTGGGTTGGGACATTTAGTGTAGGAAAACCGATGTGACAAAGTTGTATTTAACACAAACAGCCAGTCAGAGCACAGTCCAGGATATGAACCCAGTATCAGATATTTAGTGGTTCATTAGCATGTCCAGTTATGCAAGCTGAAGAAGTGTACTGTTAGTTGTATGTCCTTAGGATAGGATGCAAAGTTTAATTAGCTATCATGGAACTGTTACCATACTGTTCTGTGGCCAAATGGTTGATTAGATGATGACAACATCAACAAGATTTAAATAAAAGACTAAGAAATGATACAGGTGGTGCTCCTGTTGGTGGTAGTGTCAGTGTGGCTATGTTTTATTGAGTACTTACTGTGTGCCTAACATTATGCTAAGTATCTTAGAGAATGGGCTTCTGTGGGGGAATTCTAGAAGTTTCAAACTGTTTATTGCTAGTTGCTTTAGGAGTTATCCTTATTTGATAACACTCTGTCTGGTTGCTCAGGGATCATCATCTTTCTTTAACAGAGAAAGAAATGAAACCATTAAGAGATCATGCATTATGGAGGTTGAGTTTTGTCTGACTCTGGAGATTATGAGTTCAACATAGTCCTAAAATTTCTAATTTGGGGTCAGAGATCATCTTTTGTGACCTCTCTTTGTGTCTTATAATCTGACTGCTCTCTGAGTTTCTCTTCCTTAGACATAAAACAAGGGATTAAGCAAGACGAGCTCTAAGGATCTTTGTAGCCTTAAATATTCAGATTTTAGAGCCATCCAGAAGGGAGCAATTCCTCTCAAATATAGAATATTATGCCAATATTCCAATTATAAATCAAATACTGGGGAATCTGGAATGCAGACATTACATTTTTCATAAGAAGTTCAACTTCTTGTAATTGTGTATTTTCAATTACTCTGTGGTGTAATTGAATCACTAAAGTATAGCTCCTTAATTTATGTTGGATAGCAGGTAGACAAGTTTACTATCAAAAGTGTTGCACATTCTGACTTTTCTCCCTTTAAGATATGCTTCGAATTGGAAAGCAGAATAAATTACTGTGGATGTGTCGATGATTCACAGTTATGGAGGCAACATTATAGTTCTAGGATGACAGAATGCATTTTGTCCATATATTTGGAAAAGTGATGTTGAGTTTAAATTACTTATGATAATATTTAATGGTGGGCCAGTAAATGCACTGTTGTCTGTTTCGTGAGTGTAATTAAATTGTGTAAGACAAGACCTCACTGTGGCTCTTAGCTATTAAATCTCTGTGGCGATGTGAGGCAAGGCTGCCAGTGTTCTGTGGGGAAATACCAAGACAAGGAGTGAAGAGGGAGGATCTGCTAGCCGCAGCCATATATCACCTGCTCTATTAAGATTCTGAAATGTCTATCCTGGCGTAGTGTCTGGGGTGCACTTATAGGGTTTAAATAGGAATTAACATGGAGATGGGCCCATTGCTGAATGTAGCCATTTGCTTTCATAAATACAACTAGAAGGGAGAGGGGGAAAAATAACTGAAAGGAACAATCTAAGCCAGCTGCCTATAAAGACTCTTCACTTACCTTTAAGGTAAAGAAGGGGACATCATCCCCAGAGAGAACACTGGGAACGGTGTCAGGACCTGAATATAGAATGTTCTTGCTCTAGACTCAACTCGGGGAGAGAATCAGAATTGAAAGCTGCATCCAAATGATCTTGGAGGGTCAGAGTCAGGAGAAGCGATTACTCTAGTACCTTGTCTTTGAATTATAAGTATCATTTACACTTTAGGTCCAGGCATGAGTTAATTGCTTTAGCTTAGGGGAGCTTTGGTTATGGAGGATTCTGATTCCTGATTCCTGATTCTGCCTATTAAAAGAACGTACAGGCAACCTCTACAGTACCTCCCTATTGGTTGGGTACCCTTTGAGTTATACCAGTCTCATCTAATGGTGACAAAGACATCGAGATTCAGTTTTACAGAGGAGGCTGGAGGTCATTCTGAGTGAGAGAGGTGTGTGCAGTGAAGCCATAGGTGCTTTATGTTATTTTGCTCTGCAAGGTCATAACATTCTCTTGGCCATCCACTTAGGTCTGGCAGGCTGTTTACTGCATAGGAGACTTGATTTGAGAAGGCAAGCGGGGGACCAAAATCCAGTCCATTCACAGTGTGCTAAACTCTGTGGCCTGGTGTGGGCTACTTTTGCTAGAAGAAAGGGGAATCTTCTTTGATTTTTAAAAGGCTGCTGTTTAGACTGGCAGCAACCTGGATCATCTAAACATTTAGGTCAACATAAAATTGTGGAGTGTCTGCTTTGTATTAGCACCATGCTAAGTTCTGGTGGGTGTGGAATGAACAAGCTGTGGCTTTTGATTTTTAGTAGTTTAGGATCTAGTGGGGCTGTGAGCCAGGTAAATGGATAAAGGAGCAAAGGTGTGATATATGAAGTGATAAAAGGACATACACACAGCATGTGATTGGGTACAAAGAGGAGTGCTCAGGTGGTTGGGCAAGGTCACTGAGGCACAGGCAAACGTCCTGGTGCAATACGTACTCACATGTAGACATCTACTGTGGAATTTGTTCTTTTATGTTATTGAAAAATCCGTTGGTAATCAAGATATGAAAGCAAACATACAGCTAGGAATGTCATGTTCTCTCTGCTGGCAATAGAGATAATAGTTAAAAATAAAATCATAATTGACTGCCATATTGACAGGTTTTCACAAGCACGGCTGTAAATAAGTTGGAGTTGTTAGTCCTATGCAATATGGAAAGATCATGTAGTCTTTCTTAGGTGATGTTTACATAAACATTCTGAAATAAGTCAAATGAAGGTGAACCTGAGAATACAGCCAACTCAGTTGTAATTAATGACTAAAATTTCCAGCATTAGCCTTGATCATTTTTCTTTGAAAGTTAAAGATTAAATCAATGTAATAATAGTAATAGTAGCTAACTTTTTTATGATCATCTTGAAATGACTTTATGAAGCGACCTCTGTAGACATGTACATATTAAAGATTAAGAAACGGGGACTATCTCTGTCAAGTAACATTGCTAAGGCTAGGCAGTGGCACAATGAAGAACTCAAGGAATGTTTTTCTGACTTCAGAGCCTGTTTGTCTAATTGCTAAGCTGTGATGCTTTCAGAATAGCTACTAGAATTGGTTAGCCGGTCTCTTCAAATAACTTACCCACTCTTTGGAACGGGGCTGTGTTTGGTAACCTTTGTGTCATCATAGCACATTTGTGCTTCTCAATAAATGCATGTAGACAGTTTGCAGAGTATATGTCACTAGCAGATAAGAGTAAATAATAATCGCAAACACTTCCACAGTGTTTAGTATAACATTGTTCTAAATACTTTATATGAAAATTGACTTTCCATTCATGTATAAAAAAATAAAGCATTTAAAGTACATTAAGCTTAAAGCTCAGTGGGTTTTTATATACTGTTTCCAATATTCCAGGAGGTTTTTATGTCTTTTTGAAGTCAATACCCTACCCAAGTGGTCACCACTCCGTGCGGTTTTTTCTATCATCAATTAGATTTCTCTATTCTTGTACTCATATAAATGGAATCAGGTGGGATTTTAAGATTTTATATCTATATTCTTCTGCTCAACAAAATATCTATAATATTCCCCCTGTTCTAATAACACGTGATCATTTACTATTTTTGTTGTGCAGTGTTTTATTGTATTAATTCACAACAACTTACTCATTCTCCTGAAGGTGGACACTTTGAGATGTTTCTAATTTGAGGCTCATATAATTAAAGCTACTAGAGCTATCTATGTACCATAACTTTGGTGGACACATATACTCAGTTTTCTTGGATATAAACCTAGGAGTAGAATTCTAGGGGAATAGAGTAGATTCATAGACACTGCCAAGTAGTTTTATGTAGAGGTTGAAACAATTTACCTCTCACCGGCAAAATGTATGTGTGTTCTAGACACTCTGCATTTGTGTCAACATTTAAAACTGTTGGTCTCCCCATTTTTGGCATTCTGGTACATATACAGTAGTATCACTTGTTTTTTTCTTCTTCATCCAAATGCTTTACATTTAATTCTCATAATAACTCCACAAGATGGGCATTGCTATTATCCCCATTTTGCAGATGAAGAAATAGAGGCACAGAGACGTCAACTTATTTGCCCAAAGACTAGACAGCTACTTAGTGGAGACAAGAGAATTTGAGCCCAAGCAGTCCGGTCCTGAAGTCCATGTTCTAAAATACTTTGCTACATAATGAGAGCATTTATGAGAAGTGAACATGCAGCTGTTCTCTGAGATAACATTATTTAAGCCTGTGAATAATAACTTCTGGCATTTTTGCTGTAACTCCTTACCAACAGTACAAGTATTTACTTAATAATTTAAAATATAAATCACTGGAGCCATTTCCTAAGCTATTGGATATATGTAAATGCTGATTACTTTTGTCTTAATAAACATTAAAAATAAATATATAATTCCCAGAGAAAAATTGGCTATGAGCCACACACAATCACCTGTGAACCATGGTAGTACTTACAATTTGGGAAACATTGAATTAAACTACACGTAGATCCAGCTGCAAACAATTATCCATACTGTCAAAAAGCTTTTAAAAATTACTGCTATATATATAATGATTGAAATTTAACATTAAATTCAATTTATTGGCCACACAGAGACACACAGTACCTCGCTTGTTTCAACAAGTGCTTCTATGAATTTACTGTGTCTCAGAGTCTATGTAGGATCCTGTAGAAGTAGAGACGTGGACAAGACCTGGTCCTAGTGGTTTTCTTTCTCATAGAGGTAGATTCTGGTAGAGAAGGAAGAATCAGCAGTGACTGCGAGTTTCAGTACTGGGAGACAGTGTGCTCCAAGACTGGTCAGAGGGCTCCATGTTTCTGTCTCTCAGACCACCTTGCCATATTGTCCACTTACCCTCCAGCAGGCCGCTGAGACCAGCAGTCTATGATCATATGTGGCACTTTGATCAGGAGGGAAAAGCCATTCCCTCTCTATCTTCAATTGCTGTTGTAGCATTTTTCCTTGTTGCTCCTATAAAAATTAATCAATCTATTGCACTTTTATCACCAAACATATATAAAAATAGTATACCAATATAATGAACCACCATGTCACCATTATCCAGCTTCGACAGTTAACAGCCAGTCTTATTTCTTTAAGACCGCGAGCCACATCCCCTCTCATGGTGCTTTGAAGCAAATCCAAGAAATCATTCCTTCTGTAAATATTCCATAGTGTATGTTTAATGAATAACAATTGCAATATCATCATCACATGGAAAAACTGAGTAATAGTTCTAATTATCATCAGTAAGTATCCAGTCAGTGTTAACATTTCCAATTATGTAATGTCATGTTTTTAAACTATTTTATTAGTGTATGCTTGCAGTACTTAAATATTACATTCATATCCGAGAACTGATACCTATATATGTGCGTATGTGTGTATATTTATACATATATATCATCTTGACCATTTGTGCTCCCCGTTCCCGACCCTCCCTCTTCCTTCACCTTAACTCTCTCCCATCTGCAGAGTCTATCTCCCTGCTTCCAATCATCTCTCTTTCATTTTGCTCTTAAATTCTGTGTTGAGAAATCATACAATGTTTAACTTTCAGTGTCCGATTTATTTCATTTCACATATGGTCTCGAGATCCATCCATTTTCCTAAAAATGACTCAGATTTATCCTTACTTATGGCTGAGTAATGGTGCATTGTGTGTATACCACTTAAAAAAAATCTTTTAATATTGTGTTGAATACGGGTCTAAATAAGGCCCCCATGGCTCTATTGGATGATATGTCATTTAAACTAAAAAGTTTCATTTAACCTAGAGATTCTTTTGCTTTACCTTGTAATTTATTTATTAAACACGAATCATTTCCAACTTCTGCATTTAGAGTGGTAAAATGGAATAGGAACGTTGGAGAGTTTCTCTTCTCTCCCTTTTTAAGAATCTTGAAAGAAAAAGACCGAAGGCTGACTCTCAAGCTACTGTTTGGGAGAAATAATGAGGCTTCTTTGTTCGGAAATATATTTCTGCATGTCCAGCAGATATCTACAGGATTACTTATTTATGATGTGGTGGCACCACTGACCTGTCCACGACTCGCATCTCCCACCTGCTCAGGATGGTGAAGGGAAAATGAATCACCAGCACCCTAAGGCTTCAGAGCCAGAGCATTGCCATTTGGATATGAATAGTGTTTTTGAGGGGAAACTAGTTTGAAAGCAGCTTAAATGTAGCAGTAAATGAATGAGTCAGAGTTAAGCATCCCATCACCCAGTTCCACGAAGCCTCGCCTCTCCCAGCCATTTGGAGCCATTTCTGCAGAGCTCCGCCTAGTCGGTTTCTCACAGGGCAGCAGCATGAGGAGAATAACGGCTTTTGTATGCCTGTATGTGTGTCTCTTCCCTCCATCAGCCACTCAGAGGCATTTTGGCATTGTGTGCCTCTTTTTTTTAAAAAACAGCGTATAAAGCTAAATTGAATTCAATGCTAGTAAAAAGGGTGGCTTATGTCAGAGACAAAAGATGTGTTCTTTCAACTCTAAATGGAATAGCAAAAACCTGAATACTAGATGTTATTTCCTGTGGGGCAGGGAAGATTATTTTCTTCTGTGACACCTTTTCTGTGTAGTACTCTTGATTTTCTCTTGTACTGGTCTCTGTTCTTTACTTGAGGTGTGTGTGTGTGTGTGTGTGTATGTGTGTCTGTGTGTGTGTCTATATATGTGTTCCTTCTGTCTCTGTTATTATGAAAATATTAAGTGCCAAAGAAGCATTAGTTATTCAATACTAGGTAGGGCTTATTCGCTTTATAAACATGGACATACTCAGTCATACTTCTTTGCCACCGACTGTGTAATCTTGAGCAAAGGGATTAACATCTCTGTGCCTAAATTTCCTCATCTGTGAAATGGAGATAAGAATTTAATTTAACAGCAAATCCTTTCTACAGAAGAGGAAATTGAGGCAGGGAGAAGTTACCAGTCCTAAATCATAAAGTTAATTAGTGGTGGAGTAAGGATGGAGAAACCCAGGAATCTAACTCCTTACTTAGGTTCTTAAGTACTACATTGCTCAGCTTCTTTATAATCGTGTATGTGAGTCATGAATATACACACATCTATATATCTGTATCTATCTATGTATACATTGACTTTGAAGCGTATGTTCTTTATTTTTCTTTCTTTAAATGTTATTTTTGATTCATACGTGTTCATTGTGCATATTAATGGGGGCCCTATGTGCCTCCTGACTTATTTTGGGGCAATTCTATATGCCAGTTGTGTAACTTTGAACAAATCCTTTAAGAAGATCAGTTCCCAGATTTTTATTATTGACATGGAACTATACCTCATGTAATGTTTCTGTGCACTCAAATAAGACAGCATTAAATATCTGAGTGCACAGGTGCAGGAGTGGAGATTCCACAAGGTCCACATGGTCTAGCTGACATGGGTTGAGCACTTGGTCTGTGCTAGGCTGGGAGAATCCAAGAATGACCAGGACAGATTTTATCCATACTGCCTGAGAGCTTCTTGTCTAGTGGGAAGGTGGACAAATCTACAAACAATCTTGACTGGACAAATCTTGATAAATCTTGACTAGAGCTAAAAAAGAAACAAACTACTCTTAGCTTTCCTAGTCATGCTGAGTGTGGAGGTTGTCCCCATCGGGGATGCTCAACAAATACTGGCTGGATTAGACAGATGACATCAGCTGCCAAAGACTATCACCAGTGTGGTTTAAAAATGCAAATGTCAGAGGAAAGTGTGTCTTAAAGGGCAGAAGGCACAGCAGGGCGGACTCAGCCGAAATTGCAGTCACAAAGTTAGGAGGAGCAGAGGGGCGGTGGTCAGCCTAGAGACTGTTCCCCAGGAGCAGCATGAAAACTGCAGATGCCACGGCAGTGCAGGGCAGACCGGGAGCCCATGTGAGCCTCATCTCTATTATAGAAACCATGGATATGGTCCTTATCCTTGCTGAGCTTCTGTCTCTCATTTGTAAAACTGTAATTGGTAATACATGCTTAGCAGGATTTTTGTGATTTTTATGTCAAAATGTCATGAGAAAATACACAATGGTTCTACAAAAGGTGAGTGGTGCTTTGTAACTATTGAGTTTTGGATTGTATCATTATTGTTGTAACTTTTTTATTGTGAGGAAGCATCTATATTGTTGCTGAGTCAATATTGCCTTTCTTTATCCTGTCTGAGCCCATGGATTGATTATTCACCCGCTGTTGTCAGGGTAGTCTCAGGGCAGCCACTTCCCCTCTCTGGACTTCAGTTTGCTCCCAGGCACTCTGGATTGGACTAGGTGTTGTCCAAGGTAATTTCTAACCCTGACATTGTGTGATAGTCTTTTGAGATTACACGTGTGAACACTAGAGACTTCCAAGGGGAGGGTGACCAGGGGACCCATCATCTCCAGTAAGTGAAGTTTGAAGCAGTGGTTCTCAGTTGGGGTGACTTTGACTGCTCCCCACATAGGAAGATTTGGCAATATTTGGATAGTTTTGGTTGTCACAACTGAGGGTAGAGATCATGTGGGTAGAGATCAGGGATGTTGCTATTTTGTTACAATACACAGGACAGACATTTACAACAAAGAATGGAATGGTCTGGGACAAAATGTGCCAAGGTTGACCAATCCTTCCTTAATGTTTACCTTGTGTTTTCTGAACAATCAGAGCTGAGCCACAACTGCCTTCGCATTCAGACCTGTATCCACTTATTTTTCTGGGCATCTTGTTCATTCAAAGAGGCCACATATAAAATTTGTTATTCAGGAGGCTTTGCTTCCTTTCTTTCTGTCTCTTGGTGATGAGGAGTTGGGGACAAGGGTGAGGTGTCATGTGATGAATGGAATCAGTGACATCTTGGAGTGGAGAGTATGAAGCATCTGTCCCATAAAGGAACCAGGACATTAATGGCAATGGGCCACCGTGTCAGATAATAACAGGCAAGGAGAGAGTAGATTCTTATGGGCATTCTTCTGGGCCATTAGCTCACTTCTTCTTTGTGGACCTCCCATGGTGGCCCAGGTTCTGTGCTTTTGCTGAGGATATAGCAAAGGGCATGATGGAGCGATTGTCTATTCTGTGAATGAGGCATCCTGTGCCCAACCATCCCCTTTCCATCCCCAAGCAAGGTCTGCTAATCTTTCCAGTCTCAGCACAGAGATATCTTTCTTTCTGATTCCTCTCTCAAGTCTTGTGCTCACCTGTCTGCTGGCACAGGGCCTTACTGACTTCCTATACCTGGTATATTAATTTGCATGTAGCCCTGGTAGGCCATGGGAATTATTTGTTGAAAGAATGAGTGAATGAGGCATGGCCAGCCTCCATGCCATTTTTAAGATTTTAAAGACTTCTCCCTTTTCCTTCCATCCCAGCCTGCTCTGTGTATCTCAGATTGGATAGAGAGACAACGGGATAAGGAGGGCAGTTTTCTGCTTGAGGCCTCAGGGGGTGCATGGAGCTGATAGTCACTTGGGGAAAGGGAGGCTAACAGGATCCGAGGGCATTTTAAACACAAATGAGGCTGTGGATGAGTTGTCATTGTGGGTCAGGAGCGTGAAGATGATTAAGGGAAATAATGGGAGTGGTAACTGCTCTTTTATGGGGCAATATTAATGATCTCCATAAAGATGGTATATGGCTCAAAAGGTATTATTTTTAGTACGTGTCTTCAAGTTGTGCGAATTACTAAGGAGCAGCTTGGGTAGTGAAACTCCTTAACTTCTCAAATCTAAGTTATTTATACCAAATGTAAACCTTGCTGAGACTGGTGGCATCAACCATTATAAGTGATCCTCCCAATGGATGAGAACTGTATTTTCTGGTAGTGACCATATTTGTGTCCTAAGGCATGGGGGAGGGGAGAGAGTTTTAGGATGCATTACATGTCTTTTTACACATGACTCTGCAACCCTCATTGAAATCAAAAGTTCTGACCCACTGCAAAGACATTCACAATGAAGCACAGACTGACTGTGTTTGTTAAGCACTATTGTATAGCACTTCAGTTAGTTCTTTTAGAATCACTCAAGTTGGTCAGTGGTCTCTTGTTATCGTCGATAGGTTATTAGTGTTAATTTTACAGTGCAGTCCCTTACTGTGATGTCACCAATGAGGACAGTTCGCCTGCATGGGGATTGGTGGCTGGATGGGCAGCCTCTCCCTAATCTTGGTTTTCTCTTGTCCATTCCGTTTCCTGACCAACGTGTCTCTTCTGTGCAGAGAAGCCATGGTGACCCACGTGACCCCAGCTTTCATTTAACACATTTCTCCCAGGGTGCCCATGCAGTGGCCTTCTCCACTGACACATTTCTGCTGGCTATGGTACAAAGGCACTTTCATATTAATATTTTTTCCTGTGGTCTAACAGGCATTTGGGAGTCTTAGCATTAAATACATAAGAAGAATGAAGCAACTCTCTTCTCAGCTTTGCCAGTCCCCTCATCTGACCACCTCCACCAGTGACAGCATGGCTGGACGAGGGGTCAGAGTCTGTTGGGTGTTTTCCTTGTGGAACGCTATCTGACTGCTCTGCTAAGGTGGACATTGTCACCCCAACTATTCAAATGGAGAAATAGAGGTCCTGAGATGTTTGTGGCATACCTAAAATTTTAGAGGCGAAGTGAAGAACGAGGATTTCCAATCCCGATTTGTCTTTGCTCAAGTCTTCTGATGAACCCCACGAAATACCCTGTGTAAGGGGAAAGGAAAGGCCAGGGAAAGGTTAAGGTAAGACAAGGGAAAAGACTTATGACTAGAAAAATAGGAACATGTCCAGTATGAGACGGGGAAAAGTTTGGAGACAGACTTATTTCCCACCCTTTCCATTAACAGGCTCCACAGAAGCCCACTGATTTGGTCTAGCCAAACCTTCAGAGCTTCCTCATGGTCTCTTTCTGTAAATCCTGAAGCAGAGGCTGGAGGAAGCCAAGCTCTGGTCAGTAAAGTTACACCATCCTATGTCCCTGAAGGTATCATGATGCTATGTGAATTTTGGGCTCTTTTTATAGTGAGTGGAGCGACAGTGTAGCAAATAATTTTATCAGTATGTAACAGTTATTGAGAACTTTCTGTATAACATATAGTCATTTAATTTAATGCTTCTCAAACTATTTTGGGGGAAAGACTCTCTTCCTATTTTTTTTTTCTTTTCTTAAAATTTCAGCCTATCATAGACTATTACCCTATTAAAATCTGTTTAAACTAATGAGTAGAGAAATTAAATAAAAATGGCCCAGAGAGCCTCTTTTTGTATTATTACTATTATAGTCAGTGAGTATGCTCATTAGTCTTTTGAATGTCATTTTCAGTATTTATCTGATCATGCGCTGACGATGCACTGGATGCAGGCTGGTGTGGTCTGTGGAGTATACTCTGAGTAGCCCTTCTCTGAACGAGTGGCATGCAGTCCTTTTTGGGATGCTTATTTCTCCATGTTGTAGAAGAGAGGATGAGGACACCAGAAGTAATTTTTCACAGCTACAGAGCTAGAGAGATGAGGAGCAAGTATTGGAAGGCAGGCAGCTGGCTCCAGCACCTCCTCTGTTAATCTCTCCAAATTCTGCCTTGACTCATAGTGCGGAGCTTGAACTTAGAATGGTATCAATGCAGAGCAAGTTCTGACTTGGTCATTTAGCACTTGTATGACATTAGGATTAAGTGACATCTCAGAGGCTCATAGACGGGCCCTGGCATAGCGTAGGTGCTCAACAAATATCAGCCATTCATTTTGACAAGGGCAAAATTCCAAGCGGCATTTTGATAATGATTTGGGGTGGATTATTTGATTCGATGCAGTTAATATTCCACATGCAAATGTGTCTCAACTGTCATGTTTGTCAGAAAACAGTTTGTTGGGTTTTCATCCTATGAAAGAAATTAAATTTTCCTTTATCATTTAAAATCTCTGGACATTTATTTTTAAACACAGTGGCAGAAATGACCAGCTACAAAGTCAGTTGTGAGAATGGATTTTGTCTGCTTTGGGAGCTGGTAAAACGACTGATTTTTTTCCTTTGGAGAGTCCTGAGGTTCAAGACCTGCTTATAAATTCCAGTTTTTCCAAATATTAGCAGTGTGCTTTTGACTGAATTACTTTATTTTTTTCAAGTCTCATTCTCCTCATCTATAGAATGGGGATGAGGATAATAATATGACCTGTTTCAAAGTATTGCTCAAGGAGTCAATAAATCAATGCATGCAATGCACTTAGCACAGTGTCTAGTAGATAATAAGCACTTAGCAAATATTAGTCCTTATTATTGGTGTTGACTGGCGTCTTGGGAGAGCAAGTGTGCGATTATCAGTCACCACCCATTCACTATATGAGGACACCTCTGGTTTTCAACCAAAAACAAGTTTTGGAAATTTGTGATATATTAATAGTTAATTATTACAACTATTTTTTGAGCAATGACACTATGCTCGACATAGTGCTGGTCGTCTGCAAAAACACTATGTCTGGAATTTTCTCAGCATTTTTTCTGACTCGTAATTAAATCTCAGGATGGTTAAGTTGCTTGTTCAGTGTTCAATGGTGCGTATGTAGAGGTCTCACCAGCTAAACCCTGGACTGGACCCCATACTGTTTTCCAGTTAATTCGAAACAGAAGTAAAACTGGTAATAAATAATGAATTAATCTCACTTAGTTCTTACTGTGTGTCAGGCTTTGTTCCAAGTACTTTACATGACTAATCTCATTTTGTCTTCACACAATTTTGTGAGATAAGTACTAAGCTGAATTTTATGTTTGCAGACAAGAAACAGAGTCCAGGACAACATGGAAACTCAAGTAGTAAGAATGAAACTGAGCTTTGAATGCAGGTCATCTAGTTTTGTAGTGCACACTGTCCTCTAAATGAAGGGAGTGTGGAGAGCAGAGGGTAGGATATGAACAGGTGCATGTGTGTGCATGCACGCGCACATACACACACACACACACACACACACACTCCAGCCTGGGCAGGTGTGTATTATCCTGCTTGGGTCAAATGTTTCCCCTGCTCTGGCTCATGCCGTCTTTCTCTGTGAGCTAAGGGAACATTAGGGCCTCTTGAAAGTCCTTTCTGCCTCCAAAATACAGCTTTCCTTATGTGTCCACCACATTTACTGACCTGTTAGAAAATAGCCATCTTGTGAATGGTCTAATTTATACTTAGGCCCTATTTATAAAATTTTGGGTGAAGGAGGCAGGATAGGAGGCCCAACAGAGCCATTGAAGCACTATCAGCTGCTTACTCGGAATTGAGTCCTGGAGTGCTGATTCGCTCCCTAAACACATATGACTTCATTGTGGATGGAGAGAGTTCTCGGCTGAGTTTCTTATCCCACTGCTTTCCTGCACACCCCGCTCCTTAGACAAACTGTAGATGATTACCTGTTGTGCAAAGTGGATACTCCACAGCTCTGAGCACTGGATGGACAATTGTTTGGTGGAAGCGTGTGTCTAAAGACCTGCCAATTTTCCCCTGTGGGGTCTTTGAATGTCTGTGCTGTTGCTACTGGCTCATTTGTTGGCTTACAGAATTAAAAAAAATATTTTACAATTCTGAGCTTTTCAAATTTATCTTGAGTATTTATTCTAAAGGAGCTTTGGTCTTTGCACTTAAACATAAAAGGACAAAGTGGCCTAAAAGATGACCATGCACACTTTATTCTACTGACAAGGAAGCTGAAGGTCAGAGAGGTCACTTGCTGAGCTCGAGAAGCTATGGGTGATGGACAAGCTACACTAAGAGTTTCACCCACTTTGAAATCTTTTGTGTGTACTAACTGTACTCTGCAGGAGTGTCGATGGCAAGGATCAGAGACTCATGGGCCCCCAGCCCATACAAATAGTGTCACAGTCCAGTGGAGGACACTTGCGACTGGTGGGGCATGTGGCAAACTGGACGCCACACCTCTTATTATAAGGAAATGTTGTAACTCGGCATGGCATGAGTCAGTTGCTACCACAGGGTAGCTCTGACTCAGGACTGTCAGACCTTTGAACTTTCAAGGGAAGTACGTTTCCTAGATTTGTGTAAAATATCTCAGTTTTAAATGTTGAACAACACATACAAAGATTTTTAAGGTATAATGTATGCCAAATACAACACAACTTTGAATTGGGTACAAATTATGGGCTACACATTTGCAAACAGAAATTTATAAGTTTCATAGGATCCTAGAAAAGAACCATGATCTAAGAAACACAGGGAATATCACTTCAAGGAATGACTGGGCAACTCTAGGACTGAAGATGCCTCCTCTTTCTTTTCCCCTTGCATTACATGAAAACATTAAGAAATCATGTAAACCTTGGAGTTGTACTTAGGCTAGTAGGGAGCAGCTCTGCCTTCACTGAACGTCATATATATTTATAACAGTGTCTCTCATTCCTTCTCCCTTATCTATTACTCTTGAGGCCTTGCTGGCTTTTCTGCCATGTGTGTTCATATCCAAATCTCCCTTCCTGGTGCAGCAGCAAATTCCCATCTGTAAAGGGGTGAGGCATTGGAAAGAGGTGACAGGCAGCTCTAAATAAGTATTAGAGAGATGCCAAACCCAGTTAAATAAGAGAGATTAAGAGGGGGTGGGGCAGGGGAGTGGGAACAGACCCATGGTTCCTGGGGAGGGAGGAGAGAATACTTCAAGAAAGATGGCAGAAGTGAATGTGAATTGAGAGAAACTGGAGATTTTATCACTGCAGATAAATCTCTGCTGTACTCTCCAAATCCAGGATCTTAGCGATGACATAAAGATGATGGGGTGTAGCCAAGTGCATCAAGACTCCCACAGACTTTGCTTGAAGTCCTGTGCTCTTAAAACACGTAGCCACATCTTTCTATTTCTCCTTCCTCTAGCTTCCATTCTCTCTTTGTTCATCTGTCCCACTTAGCACTGGAGATTTCACGTCTTCCAAAAATGCCCAGCTTAACACATTGCTCCAGGTGGACTGTATTTAAGAAACTCCAGGGTGATCAATTTTAAAAGACTAGGGATCACTTTCACCTTTAGGAAAGGAAATGCCAAGTTTAGGAGCAGGGACACTTTATATTGCAAGTTGGTAAGATGGCATGTTTTTAGCTCGCTTGTCAGAAGGACTTATTTATCAGCATTAAAAGTACTAAGTAAAATGTCATTATTTCTATAGCAGTGGGAGATAATTAAATCCTACATGCTTTAAGGAATCAAGCCAGGGTCAGAGCTGCTTTGCATACAGCATGCACAGATGAGGTGAAAGTAGCCTGTTTCAATGTCACTTGACATTATATTAGCTACAAGGGAAGTGTTCCAGGCCCATGGACCCCAGCAGCTACTTGGCAGTGTGTCCCCACCTTTGCGAGCACTCACACATGTCGGGTAATTTGATGAACTTGCACAGTGGGACAGGTTGACCACTGGCTTCCCTGTTTCTGTGGCCACTAGACGCCATCATGCTTGGTACATTCCATTCCCAGAGAACCTTGAAGTCCATCTCTGACAAAGGCCAGATGGGACGAAGCAGCTCTAAATTGCTTCCTGTTAGAATTTAGAGACTGCCACATTGGGTGTGGGCAGTAATGTGACAGAGCCATTGAGAAGAGCAGAAGTCAAGTCAAGTAAGAGGACTGTGCAGACACTGCTGGTGGAGGCAGGAGCCGCTTCACGGGAACTAAGCCAGGGAAGAGCAGGCTGCCGATGGTCTGGAGACTGTGCCCAGGGTACCAGGCACATGTGCTTTCAACATCTGGCTCCATCCTGTGACATGACTTCGCCTCTCAGACTCTGTAAAGTGGGCACAGGGGTAGCATTGTGAAGAAGCCTCCTCAGGTGTCTGAGTCAGGAAGTGACACCTAGAGGGTGCTTTGTGCTTGCTGCCCTGGCAGGATCAGAAATCTGACCCTGGACTTGGTAAGCTGTCCACTGAGCCATGTGAACACTGATCCAGACCCAGGGAGGCTGCTCTCCATCTCTTAATATAGTCTGCCTCACAGCTGTGAGTAGGCCCTGGCCTCTGGCTATTGATTACACCGAGAGGGAAGCCTAAAACAAGTAAATCACACCCCTGTTTGCAACATAGACATCCCATGACAGCAGTTTAGCTACAAACGACCACTGAGGTTGGCTGCACTTTGGAATGTGTTCCTGAGAGAGAAGCTTAGATTTCATCTGCTTTGAAGGTTTGCAACAAAACCGTCTTAGCTATTGACTATCAGAGATGCCCCCTGCTCTGATTATACCTCATGCTTTATTTTTACTTTTCTTATGCCATTTAGTATTTCTACTTTGTGCTTGATCCTTGGGATCAAATTCCTGTGTGTGTGGTCCAGCTTTGATGCAGCCAAACCATGCAGTATAATCCCCATCTACACAAGGAACTCAACTAGTGTTTGTTGAATGAATAAACCTTTTTGCCTCAAGGTAGGCATGTGAATTTATTGACCCATCTTAGTTTCTCTTGGCCAATGATGATAACATCTCTACTTTAAGTGGGGGAGGAAATAAAACTTAAATCTATGCCTCCAAGAACATCATATATCTATGATATATCTGTATATTATGATATATTTCCTGCAGTGTCAACCTCCATATCCTCAAAGTAGCCTAACTAGAAAATGCTGGGGTCCTGAACATTGCAGCAGGGCCCCACTGATCTTTGTCTTCGCTTACCTAAGGGTGAGGGTCTCAACTGATCCTTGTCTGTTCTTTTAAAAACCTGTCTATTCCTTGTTAACTCAGGGTTCAACTTCCATATATGTGAAATATTAAACTCTTTTATAACTTAAGCCAGTTTGAGTTGAGTTTTTCTTATAGCATGCTACCCCCAAAATAGAAAATAACAAAAGTTAGTTTGATCTTGCTTATCCATTATAATAGTGAGGTTAATGCAAAGCAGTGGTGAATGTCAATAACCTTAAATAAGAAAGCAAACCTCCATAGTATATCTAATATAATTATATAAAAATCATGAAATATATACATATATATCACAAGATAGTATTAATTAAAAATAGTTATATTGAAGTTGAAATCACTAAGAGTAAACTGTAAATGATTTGCAAAGATCTTAATTAATATTTATGCAATGAGGAGCTCTTACATGCATCTTATTCATCCCAGTTTCAGGTGTAGTTGCTGGAGTATTTTCGGTTTTATATAAGTCAGGATGCACTGGGTTCTGTTGCAGTAACAAACAATTCTGAAGTTGTGATGCCTTAAAACATCAACAAAAGTTTTTGTGTCTTGGGTAGGCCTTGAAGCCATATGGGACTGAAAGGGATAGTCCTCCTGAGCCACACCAGACCGGACCTCTGCCCAGAGTGACGGGGACTGTGGCTTGACTCCATGTGAGACAACTGGTTGCACTGATCTGCACTGCAGTGAGAGGTTCTGGCTCCCCCTGAGGGAGGCGACCTGTGGTCCTCTTTTGCTCTACCCTCCCTGACCACAGGCTCCCCTTCACCACCATCAGGGGCGAAGCGTGGACTCACTAGGGAGGGCTTCTGATGTGCCATGTGCTTTACTGGGTGCTGGGAATCTGTCAGGGAGCAGACAGGCAGAAAATCTCAGCCCTGAGGAGCTTTCTTCAGAACAGGGAGAGGAGGAGTCCACCAAGAAGTGGCAGGTATAACCAGGAAATGATATACGCTTTGGGAGGCAGCAAAGGCTATGGAAAAAAGAGGGCAGGGCAAGGGACTGGTACCAAGGGAGGGAGAGGCAGAGCTTGCAATGAAGGGAAGATGAGAAAAACACATGCCCAGGGACAAAGACAGACAACTAGAGAGAACAGAGGAAGAGGAAAGACAGACTTTGAGGGACAGGGAAGAGAGAAGTAGTCAGAAAGAGAGAGAGAAGGGATAGCCAGCAGCAGTAGGATTCTCCCTGTTCTCAGCCTTCTAACTCTCCCTATGGCCCCGCCCCCTGCCCAGGGCTTCTCACACCGCTGCCAAGGCCTCCTTGCCCCACCCATAGCTGATCGTTTCCTATGCCTTCCCTTCTGGTCCCCCAGGGCAAGGTCCTCTCAGGCCTCCCCTCTTTACCAGTCTCCAAGCTCAACATCATCGCTGCAGTGCTGGCCACATCACAGACACAGAGATCCTGCATCCCCTACTATGCGAAGGCTTCTCCAACCCTCCACTCTCACCTACTGATCTCAGTCTCCTGGGGCCTGAGACAGGGATGCTAACACCAAGGCCAGCTCACACTGGGGCCAGGCACTGTGCTTAGCATTTCCCATGCACTACCAGGTCTCATCTTCCCATCCCTTTATAGCAGATACTTTCATGAACTTCATTTTAGGGATGATGGATCTGTAGCCCGAAGAACTTCAGGAACTGGTCCAAGGCACACCACCTAGTGCACTGAGTGGCCTGCTTGTCTCACCTAAACAAGTATGTACAGGTTGTGCTTATTCCTAACACTAAATTTATCACAATTTTGTGATATTTCCATGTCTTCCCTTCTTACTCCTTCCTCCCTACCCCCTGTCCCAGATAACACATCCTGTGAGCTATTTGAGCACTGGACAAAACTTTGATGCATAGCTTAGCACCTGGCAGGGAGTCAGCTCTGAGTACACCACTGAGGAAGGAATGGATGTGTCGCTGTTGGAACATCCATACAGCGAGAGGGACAGCAAGTGACCTGTGTGCCTCATAGACACAGCTTTGGAAGAGCTAAGTGGTCTGGGATGAACCTGTCTGAAGTAGCACTGAATGCTAGCAGAGGGATGGTCCTACCTGGGGCAGGGGGGCTGGCAATGGATGCTCAATCCCCCTGGGGACAGCTGCCTGGCCAGCAGAATAGGGGACAGAGGAGGGAAACCCTGCTTCCCTCCTAGGGCCAGGAGCCTTCCACTGGGCCAGCAGCTTCAGGTGGCATTTCAGAGAATCTGAGGACCCTTGGTGGTCAGGGGACCACACAGGTGTTTGTAAGAAGCCAAGTGAGTGGCTGGAATCCTTCTTGTTTTTTTAGCCTCAAAACTGTTGGCTGAACTGTGAGAGGCAGGAAGAATGAGCAGACCACAGGCCTGGACAGTGGCCCGGAGGGAGCTCTTTGACTCGAAGCAGCATTTTTGGTGCTGTTATCTTAGGGGTTCTTAAGGGAACCAGGAGAGGTCATCATGAAATAAACCTGAGCCCAAAGTATTGATGTCCACTGTGTGGAGAAAAGTGCACGTCTAGTTGTCCACCTGCTCCTCGGAAGTGGCAAAGAACCAAGGAACATGAGAACTTGCACTCTAGATGAAGGTGAGGAAAAGGCTGCTGTGCCTCCCTGTCCTCTCCTGTCTCCACCCTCCACACCCTTTCCCAACCCCCAGGGTAGCCAGCCAGACTGTAGCTGTGACATCACAGCGTGGCTCACACATCCCAATTCCTCTGGAAAGCTCAGGATAACTCATCTTCTTACAAGCCCTGAAGTGACTTTCTCCAGTAGCAGATTTCGTTAAACCTGTGAAGTATTGTCTTGTGGGGGTAGAGAACATTGAATGCAGGAGGAAAACATGAAATAAATAAGCACTCCTAAGACAGCCCGTATTGATATTATACTTATAAAACCTAAAAGCCCCTGCTGACTGTGGAAAATTAATGATAGGTACAGTCAATATTAATTGTCCCTCCAAAAAGGCGGGGGGGGGGGGATCCTCCAAAATGAGGATCAATATAATCCCCTTGCCAGTACCGTATTGAGCCTTTCTTCCAAAAATAAATATATATATTTTAAACCATTGACAGGGTTATTTAGGAAAGCGTTTACTTAGTCCTGCTAATGGAAAACCATGATAATGATCTTTGAACAATGGATTTTGGAAGCATCAGCTTTAGGTGGTGTACTGGCTCCCTGGTCAATACTGCAGGTTTTCTTTGAATTTGGAGAAGGCAGGAGGAAGGAGTGGAAGGAGTTTAGATATCCGATCTCCCCTGTGGAGATTTCCTTTTTGCATCTCCCATGAATTATTAAATACGAATTCAGCCATGCACAGAAGGAAAGAGCAGCTGATTTCTCTGAGTGTGCTGATTAGTCAGTTGCTCGGTTTAGGGAAGATTCCATGTGTTTCCAGTTTCTATATATGTGTATAGAAATGGATCATGATCCTTCTACATCTCAAGTGAATGATTTTTCAATTAGCCTGTAGTTCCTTTGTGGCACTCCCTTTGCAGTCCTACATGGGTGATGGAGAGCAAAGGTTTAAGACGTTTTGGATAATCTATGTGGCTTGGAGAGACTGTCAAGAAACAATATCTGCAACAATTTTTATGTTCGAATCTCAGGTCTTTTGCTTATTTTTATAGCACCATTTCCTGAGTTGTTCAAGCTAAATGAAAGGCAGTACTTACGTGTTTTGGTGGTGGTGAGATGTTTCTGGAGGGTGCCTAACTCTTTGGATTTAACTGGATCTGCAAATACTATTTCCTCAGACAAAGTCCTTTTCCTCATCGTATCTTAGTTTTCTAACATGTAAAATTGGGATTGATACAAACATTAAATGAGATAGTGTGGGAGAAATGCTGAGTCTGAGATTGACACCAGATGGGTCTTCAGTTCATATTTCTATTGTTATTTCTGTTGCTATTTTTAGGAATATCACCTAAGAAAATAAGGAAGGATGTGTGCAGTGATATAGATAGGAAGATGTCCCCCATGGCATTGTTTATAATAGCAAAAAATTGGATTGACAGAAACTATCACAGAGTATATAGACAACAGCTACTGTATTACTTAGCTATTGAAGCCATGGGATTGCTAGTCATTAACAGAATAGTATTCATAATAATTTACATAAAACTTTAGATTGCAAAACAGTATCATCCCTTTGTTTCAGAATATAAACATAAATTAATTACACAGTTATCTAACAATGCCTGGGTGATGGTAATACCATTTTTAGTGTTTGCATTTTTTGCAATGTCTACATATTCGTTTGGTTAAAATCTAGTTTTAATTAGGAGAAAGAAAACCTCAAAATGGGGTGAGGTTCTGTTCCCATTCGGGGGAGATCTTTTCTAATGGTTTTTCTAAAAGTCAAGGTGTCAGTGAAACTTCACCAAAGACTCTGCTGTGTGAACATGAGCTGCTGCAGGCCGAGGCACTCCATCAGAGAACGGAAGCCAGGGATGAAAGATCAGGAGCATTTGAAAATGAGATCATGAGGAATGAGAACGATAGAGTCGCTTGGCCTCATATATATTTTTTATTAGAGGACTGACTGACATTTGAAAAGTGGAGCCCTGTGCCACCGACTCGAGGTTGACTGGCATTGATGGGCAGTTTCAGACATTATTTGCCCCCATTTTCCCAACCCGCCCCACATCCAAACTCTCAGCCATCTGCCCTCTGAATTAAATTGTGTAAGCTATAAACCTTTCTAAAATGGCCATGTGCAGAAAGGCTAGCTGTTGTTTTCTAAATACAGCATATCAGGATAGAAATTTTAAAAAGTAGCTTGTGACATTAAACACTTTTACTGACTCCTGGTTAAAAAAAAAAAGAGAAAGAACAAACAAAGTTGTACCTGTTCAGAGAGCAAAAGTGAGAAGAACTGAAAATAGTTTCCTATCAAGTCTTTATTGAAATAGTTGGGTCTAAATCCCAACAGATTTTGTAAAAATTGAAGTAATGTTTGGAAAAAGCACATGATTGCTATAAATATCTATTTATATTTATACTTCATGAATGAGCCAGGTCCTTTAATTTTCTTTATAAATGGAAAATTATTTTCACAAACAGATTTATCATTTTTTGTTGGTACCACTTGATCCTTACAGTTCTAAAATTTTCAGGGCTTCCAGCTGAATGCATGCTTTAGAGACAGGACACATATGTGTTCACGTGGGAGGCTGCCCGAATGCTTATGAATGGGTCCATTTTTCTCCAAAGGGTTAAAGCACATTTATAAAAGTCTTAGGCTTTTCTTACTCCAAGTTTTTGGCAAGGGAAAAATTACATTTGTCCCAAAACCAGAATGCTCTAAAAATGTTGACATATACTTTTTCTGTCTGTTAAGTAACTCTAGGAATAATGAGTTTTATTCTTGGATCCCATTCATCTTTAACACATTCTGAAAACTGAAGATCGTAAAGTATGCTGAGTGTTATCTATATTATTTATTTATAAATAATGGGAATATTATTGTTGTCACTAAATAATTTTGCTATGAAGGCTTTTCAATGCATATTTAGGTGATATATATACTTCCCTGAAATGTCCATTGCTGTCTTAGTTTCTCCCGTCCCTTGTTGCTGTGTGCTCTTTCCTTTGCTCCGTATGTTTGCCATCTCTGCCTCTGCTTATCTGTCCTGTCTTTCTTTTATTCTCTCCTGATGGTCACTGTTTTTAGATATAAATGCTCCTCCACCTTCTTGGATCCCTTCCCCTGCTGAGAAGAACTTAGGTATCCAACAAGACTGACCCCCATCATTCATTTCTTCAGAGTGCTTTAGCTGTTAAAAATGACTATTCTAAGCTAATCTTAAGCACAGTGTTAGGCAATGAAAATGCTTTAATGTTTTACATTCTTCTAGGAGGCCCACTTGGCTACCTGGCTGTTTTTTTTTTTTTTATCCAAATGAAGTTCAAAATTTTTTAATTGACTGCCGTACTTTTAAAATTTTACATGAAAATTTGAACTTTCTTTTGGGAAATCAGACTTACCCCCCTTTGGTACAAGTCACCTGCAATAGCGAACTGAAATGGAGGAGTAGCTCTCCACATTCCCTGACATGCCCCAGGCCCAACTTCACCCCACTAGTTGTTCGACTATGCTACTATACTGATCTCTGTAGGTATTTCACTTTGAGGCTCCTGTTTTCTTCCTTTCTGCTCCTACAATTTCTCTCCTGGAAGTCCACTTTTCCTCCACCAAAACCAGTGATTATAATGGGAATTCTATAGCTGGACCCAAGACAAAGAGTATTGATATCAACATTGATATTATTACTCAAAATCACTAATATATGAGTCAACTGACCATTTAGATCTATTGGTATAATTTATCATCTGGTATTCAAAGGTGTAATTTATCATCTGGTATGCATGTTTTTTAAACCTAGTGGTCATAAAGAAAGCTTTAATGTACTTTATCACAATTAGAACAGTAACAAAAGTAGAAAAGATTTAGAAACTCGATGACTGTATGTCTAGCCTCCTGCGTAGGTTTATTCATGGCTCTTCTGGGATTTAGAAAGTCTTTTACAGGATTACATCTGGGTTTTACTTTTCTTCCACCAATGTATGATAACTTTTCCTTGGTGTTGCTCCTTCTGGCTTTGGAGCTCTTTGGATCTGGCCTGTGCTCAGCACTTAATGGATGTTTGTTAAATAAATGAACTTTTAAAATATATTCCTAGGCATATATCAGAAAAAACTTGCCTTTGATCACATGAAAAGTCAATGAGAAAGCAGACTAGATTTGGCCATTCAGCTTGAATATTTGCTTACACGATGAAAATGCTGCCTCCCTCCCATCTCTTCCTAGTTCCCATCACACTATGCTGTGGCCCAACTTCTCAGTAAATGTTCAGCTTTCTCATACTATTAGACCTAGAAATGACCATATATATAAGGATCCTGTTCTCATTTGTGTTTCCAACAGAAGCAAACTAAAATAACGGCTACCAATTCTCAGGACATTTAGGAGCTCTTTCCTTGTTGAGGTGATCATTGAAATTCTGGCATTTAGGGTCCATATTTTCCTATTTATATTGCAAATATTGCAACCTATGGCAGTGATTTTATTACATTAAAGCACAAACAATAATATATTTGTACATATCATATCAGTGTTCGAAGAACTTGTACCTTTTTACCCTTGGCATTCTCCATGAAGAAGTCCTACCTCGCTTTGCAATGGTTGGCACCCCCTTTTCCTGTTTCCTTCTATACTAGAGGAATGATCAGAAGCCCAAAATGCCAAATAAGAATTACAACATTGAGGTAGACAGAATTTCCACCAGGCCTCCAACATGCCTACCCCAAGGTTATGTGCCCTACCCCTTCCCCTTTAGGGTGATCAAGACATGGGATAATAAGATGTCATTTCTGTGATCAGGTTACATGAAAAATCAAAGGTGAAGGTATTTTGCAGCTGTAATTATTTCCCCAGTGGCATAGTTGTTTTTGATTTAATCAAATGACAGTCCATCCTGGATGGATCTGATTTAATCAGGTGAAAACCTCTAGAAAAGGGACCATGTCTTATTTGAGGAGCTAGCACTCTCTCTTCAGTTTTGACATGCCTACAGTGACAGATGACAGTAGAGGCTGAGTCCCTCCCTCTTACAAGTATAAGCTTCTGAATACTGGTAACAATTGGACTGAGTTTAAAAGAGGACCATGAGCTCTAGATGAGCATACAGTCTTGCTGAACTCTGATCACCACTTTGTAAAGGCTGAGCAGAGGACCCAGGTATGAAATGCCCATCTTCTGACCCACAGAAACTTCAAGAGAATAAATGTGTATTGTTTTAAGCCACTTAAGTTTTAATGATTTATAATGCAACAATAGAAATGAGTATAAACGTCAAAGATCTGTATGTTCAGACAGTGGATCTGATGGCACCTGTGCCCACTGCCACCTGCCTCTCTACCATCTTCCTGGAGCTCCCTCCATAAGTAAAACCAGGGGATCCAAGTGACAGTTTGAGGTACAGATAGCCTCATGTTCTTTCTCGCTTTAGCTGATGCTTTAGTATCCTTAGCTGTGAACTCAGCTTTTTTCATATTTGTTTTATTCTGTTATGACTACAGGGAGAAATTCTCTTTTCAGGACAGAAATATTGAGCTTGTTCTCGGTTTGGAAATATCAGACCCTTGGTTCTAGAAATGGGGTCTTGGAACTGACCTGGAGTTAGTTCCCAGTAGATATGTTATCTCACAGCACCAGGTGAGGAGGAAGGCATACGGCAGCCACAATATCCTTCTTTTATGTCCCTACTCTCTTTTTAATGTTCTTTCCTGTTCAGACTTCTGGGCTTTTTCTTCCCCTTTCTCTTTGTGTAATGGCATTTGCCTTGAATGTTGATGAGGAAAACTTGGTCCTTCCTCAAGAACTTATTTGGGGGTAATTAATTTTTGGCATCATAGCAGTGTTTCACAACCGTGACTTCCTTCAGTATAAATTGACTGAATAAATGTCCAAGCATGGGTTATGTTCAATTATTGGCTTTCCTTTTGCAAAAAATCTAATCATTTATTGCACTTACCTTAGTGGGAATGGGAATGGTGATTTCCTGCATAGGAGAGTAAGGATGGAATTCATTCCTTGCAAACTTAGATTCTACTTTCTCCAGGCCCCTTCTTTGCCTGGAGCTCCTTTGGAGTTCTGGAAGGAGATAATTCCAGGATGCCAAACCATGCTTTAGAGAGATTACATCCACTGGAGAGAGGGGAGGGCAGACAACAATGATCATTCGTGAACTTCTGACAGACTATGTAGCCATGAGTAAGAGAGATGTGGGACAGGAAAACAGGAAGACAAAGGTGTGTTCAGAAAAGTAGGGAAGGCATCTTGAGGACTAGTGTCTGGGCTACAGTGAAGAGAATAAGGGGAATTTGGCCAGTGGCAGGACAGTATGTGGTGGAGCTGAACTCATTAATTCTTTAGCTCATGTTGAACTTGGTCTTGAATTTGGGGTAATTTCAGCAATGATTTTGTACGGCTCAATGCATGGCAAAATAAAAATTAATCTGTGAATGCTCTGCTAATTTAGAATTTGTGACCCATAAGTCTCCTCTTGAGGTAGGAGTCATCTCCATCTCATTGTCTGTATCTGCAATATCTTGTGAGATATTTGCTTTAGTGGGTACTAAACATGATGGGGAGTTCTATGAATAAATATCATCACTAAGAAACCTGCTACAACGATTTTCTAATAAGATTAATTGGGTGATTGTACATTTTAAAATTTAAAAAATGGAGAGAACAAACTGAGCATTGTTTCCCACACATGAAAGCAGAACTCCAAAAGAATGCTGAAAATGAATTCTTGGATTCCCAGTTGGATTCAACATATGTTTTGAAGATTTAAATTTTTTTGGAACATCATATCTCTTTTATTAGTCATCGCTCTTCCTTCTTACCTGGCCTTCTGAATGAGTAAAGATTCTGTAAGATTCTGGAAGGCTCTCCTCATTGCCCTTTCCCCAGAGGTGGGGATTGGGAAGAACCTCTGTGCAAGACAAGTGACCCAGATCTCAAAAGAGTTAGGAAGAGGGGCATCTGAGCAGAAGAGCAGGTCAGCACTGCACAGGCTGTCAGTGACGTCAGGTAGAGAAGAGTTCAGTCCAGATGGATAGGCAATGGCTAGGGAATATGCTCAAGGTAGAAGTCTGGGCTGGAGACTGCCTGTGGGGCAAAGGCTAAGAGTGAAAGTTGGCATCATGCGCCTAGGCTGACTAATGGATCGGGAGCATAGTATGTTTAAGTCATCACTGACAGATGACTTACACTTCCTGACAATAGGCTTTTCAAACATTAACATTCTCATCAAGACGTTACCACCACCTCTGTGGTTGTCCAAGGTGTTCAGGTGGCCAGCCATATACTTTTTTCTCTTCAGATTCTCTCCTTTTCATGTACAGGTGATTGTAGCTTTAATTATTTTGGAAAGTCTCAAAACTCTTTTTGGTATCTAACACTCACTGGGCACAAGATGGCAGCTCTATTTTGTGAAGTTGCTCTATGACTAGTTTCTAAGTGAATATGGTAAGTATTCCTGCAAGGAGCCCAGGAAGATGGAAGGTATACTCTAAAGCCAGATTTCTAATTTAAGTAGCCAGAGGTAATGTGTACAAAAGATCTTTTGCTGGGATACACATTAGATACCTCATTAACTTAAAAACAGAATTCAAATGAAAATTATAACCCTTGTTATTGCTCATAACTACAGTGTAGATAAGCTGGCATTTTTCCCATAGCTTCATAAACCAGTAGTCTCCAGGAGAAATTATATATTACACCTCATAACTAATTGTCATTAAAGAGGCAATACTTGTTCAAAGAAGGTATAAGGTGGCCACAGATTTCTCGTGAAATAGCTGCCACAAGCTTGTGATGAAGTTTATCTTCTTCCTGCCATTTCCCTGTAGGTTCTGGCTGACTGAATCCATGTCTTGGGTGTAGAATTGGAGTTCTTGCATTTGGTTGTAGTGACTGTGGGGGAGGGGAGATCAATGAGAAGGAACACCTAGCACACTGTATAAACACAAGATAACAGTGTCTGACCAGCCTTCAGATGGTCCCAAGTGGCTCCAAGAGCCCATAGACCAGAAAGCCAGCCAAACTATCATGGTTCCTCTTGAGCTTAAACTATCTTCTTTGCTGTCCAAGAATAGGAATGAAATACCTCATAAACTCCTCAAATGACAGTATCCAACATACGTTTGCAGATATCTATGAGTGTATGTTTGAGTCCATGAATGTATACTTATTGCTTTCTTTTGAAACCCTCAAAATGGGAAGCAAATATCTTGATAGTTGGTGTTAAAGTCCCTCTCTGGAGATCCAAAATCCCCAGAGAGGCAAGCGAGAAAGTTCTGATCTTTCTGAAAAAGACAACCTGACTTTAAAGTCTTTTTTGCAGATGACTTATTTTGGAGCTAAGAGGAGAAACACAAGACAGTAGTCTCCTGTCTATAGGTAGTGAGCGCATAGGACGATGATGGTCACTTCCCTTTGTTCTTGAGATTGCAAAAGTCCTGTTCACACTACCATTTCTTATACATTCTGGAACACTCCCCAAGGAAACCCACTACCCCTCATTATCATAGTTGAACAAATGGTAGTTGAGCAGTGCTTTAGATTTCTGTATGATGCCAAGTGGAAATTAACACTTGTGGGGGTTTCTATGATTCTAAAATCAATATCTCAGTGCTGGCATTTGGAGACCCTGCCACAGGCTGGAATGTGTCAGTAGTCACAATTTCTGTTTCCCTATGCTTCTTAGGTGAGTATTAGAATGTAGTTTGCCCGGGGTGGGGGTGGGGGAGCTCTGTGGATAGTTTTAATTTCTTATGTGTCTCCATTTTTTTGGCAATTTAGATATGTTTATTAAGTTATTATCCTGCTATCAAAAATGTTATGTAAGCTCGCTGTTATATAAATTCAGTATAGGAGTCATAAATAAATATACATGAAATTAATTAGTAATATATGTGCATTTTCACTTTCTGACATGCTGTAAATTTCCTGTTATACATTTCGCCTTTATTTCTCACCAGAATGTAAGTTTTATGAGGGCAGGAATTTTTTTACTCACCATTGTTTTCTTAGAACAGGCGTATGATAGGTATTGAATAAATATTTGTTAGATGAATGAATCATTCATAAAGTTTGAGTGAGTGAACGAATAGTGACTATAATGGTAAACTGCACTTTTGTGGGTGTTTGTGAATTGCCTTCTCTTTTCTTTCTTTCTCTTTTCTGTTGTATTTTTTTCCTTTCACTTTCCTTCTTTCTCTTCCCTCCCTCCCTTCCTTCCTGGCACTGGAGATTGAACCCAGAGCCTTCACACTGAGCTACATCCCCAGCCCTGTTTTGAATTTTTAAATTTGAGACAGAGTCTCCCTAAGATACTAAGTTACTCAGGCTGGGGTTGAATTTGCCACCCTCTGGCCTCTGCCCCGAGGAGTGCTGGGATTACAGGTGTGTGCCACCATGCTCAGCTTGCTCCCTCCTTGAAAACTCTAATGTGTACAAAAGCCCATGTGAAAGCTCTCACTCATTGAGTGACCTGTTGCGTTCCAAGTGCTGGGATAAGTGATTCGTTGAATATATGAACAAGTTCATTTCATTTACGCTCCTATGAGTTATGTATTATGATTATATCTAGGTGGCAAATGAGGGAAATAAAGCTTAGAGTGGTGAAGGGTTTGCTTAAGAGTGCAGTATTAATACAAGGAGTGGCCAAGCCTGGACTTCAGGTCCAGTTAACTCCAGAGGACTTCCTTTAATCACAGTAGCCTCTCAATGTCTCACAATACGTTTCTTGGAGTCATTCATCCAGCCAGTTGGAGACCCTCTGTTGCAAGGCTCCATGTTGGGTACCTGGCAACACAGTCCATGGGTTTTCTACACACTACGGTGTATGTGGGGGTCCTCAGTACAAGGATGGGGTGTTGAGGTGAAGGTGGGTCTCTGCACCAGGAGGTTAAACTGACAAATTTTAGCTCATTTATTTTGTGGATATTCCCAATAGTCAGGGTCACGAATAATAAAATGCCCCATCGATGATTGTAGCAGGTCTCTGCTGAGGCCCAAACAGACTCAACTGCTGTGTTCTGAAACCAAGACCTCATCACTTTCCCTCCGGCCCTACTAAACCGGAACTGTCCTTAAAGTCGTGACTTAACCCATACTTTACTGGCTTCACTTCTCATAATACAAGCTTACAGAGCATTGTTGGGAACTAGAGGAAGGAGGTCAGGCAAACACTGTCAGCCTTCAAGACACAGCATTTCACTGCTTGTCATCCTAACAGGCTGACTCACTCTTCAGAACTGCTTATTAGTTTTCATTTAAGACTGTATCATTTTAATGTCACTCACATTGCTTGGTCACCCTCATGCCTTCGCCAGGAAGCACCTCTGACAAGAGCAAAATCAGCCCCTGTCCTCAGAGCAAAGGCTGTGAAGGGAACTTGGCCATCTTTCTGTCTTGCTTCCTTGACTTGCGGACCCCGTGTCCCAATGTTTATATTTGTTTATCAGTGGTCATTATTATTTAAATAGGTTGCAGGACACATTACAGCAAATATTTCACATGGGAGCTTGTGCCACCATAATAATTAATGCCAGAAAGTTATGTGAAAGTCTTCTTGTGTTAAGTAAACTAGCCCTTACTGGGAATGGAAAGATAAATGGTGGGAGAGTTAAGAAGAAAGCTGCTGTAAAAATGACCTAAGATTTAAGATATATAAACTACAGGAAAGAACCTACATATTTGTATCTTTGTCGAGAAAGGTTTCTATTTTTCTAAGAGAGAAATAGAGTAATAACATCCCCAGTTAGCAAGTAATTGTACAACTGTATGATCAGCTGCCTGTAGTTGTTACTGGGAAGAAAAAAAATCAACAGGGAACTATGCTTGCCCAGCACTTGTTTGTTGCCTTTCTAGTGATGAGATTCTGTCAGTCAAAGCTCGTTTTTATGTAAAAAGCCATTAGGAGTTAGATCTTCAATACTTCTGAAGGACAACCAAACTTGGATGCAGTTAGAGATAGCAGATACTCCATAGCTAGCGCTATCGTGGGGGTGAATTATAGGTATTGGCATTTAGTTTTGTAAACTGTGCTTACCTAGGGATTTTAATAAACCATAGACTGAAGTTTTATGTTTTCCTTTCCTAAGAACATATAGCATTTTTATACCGAGACTTTATTAGTTGCTTGTATGGCTTCATCAAATCACAATTCATAGGGTAGATGTACAAGGACTGGAAATAGATATATTCCAAGCTGTGGAGTAAGATCAGTTTGTAAGTCAATATCTGCCAAGGTGGGGAAAAAGCTCCTAAGGATCTTTTATGTTCCCTTTAAATAAAGAGCTCTTTTTCTTCAGGCTTCAAATAAACTTTTATCTCCCCCAAGTTGGTTGTGAGGTCTTCAGTGCATCTAATGAGGACCAAGCCCGAGGTGCAATAGGTTGACTCAGCAGTGGAAGGTTCAGAGGACAGAGTCCAGCTCCTCACATCTCTTCCCAGCTGGGCGAAATCTAGCAGAGCCTGTGGGCTGGGCTTCCTGCTTCTCCTGGTGCATCCCCAAGTCCCTTGTCTGTTGTACTTTGTTCCCAGTTCTCCCTTGTCTGTGGCAGGAAATTTTATTGAATATTCTGACCTCATTTTCTGCGTATGGCTCTCAGGGTGTCACTGCAAGGTCTGTGTGGAGAGTAGGCGACAGAGAGGGCTGCACTGCAGCACTGAGGTGCATGTGGCTGAGCTGGCACAGCAGCCCTGAGTCCGCATTTCCCTGTCAGAGCTCCTCCGGACCACTACAGAGCTCCCCTACCAGCACCCCTTGAGCAATTCCACATAATCAGAGCATCTTTCTCCTCCGTTTCTCTCCCTTGCTTTTAGCTCTTGGATACCTCTGGCTTGCTCCTAAGATAGACACAGAATGCTGCCATAGTTGGGCTCGCTGTCTGTTTCCCACATCTGTGACCCCCTGTGTCACTGAGCTCCAGTGACATGGCCTTCTCAAAGGTTTACTTCCATCCGCCAAATGACCTTCACCTATGACATTACCTCTGCACAAATGCTCTGCCTTCAACCCTTGCCCTCTCTGTTTCTGAGTCCGTCTCAGCTCGTCCTTCCCTTCCTCAGCGATGAGGACTAGATCATCACCGCCCTGGCCTGCACTCCACAGCACCACGCTGCTCTCCTCTGAAGTGGTTTACTGTGCTTAGTAGTTCGGTTCTGTGTTATTTGATCAGTGTTTGTCTCTTTGCAGTAGGTGATAAATAAGAACACTTCTGTTTTGGCCCATTGTATTGTCTCCAGGACTTGGGGACTGGCAGTGTCTGTCACAGAGAGACATTTTTATAAATCTTAGTTAAATTAAGGAAAGGATGAAAGAAAAATTGTGATAAAGCATGAATGAGAGAGAGGGAGAGAGATCATTCTCCTTTAGGTTAGAGAAGGTAGTGATGGTAGAATGGCTTTCCACTTATGCTTTAAATACTATATTTTCTTTTTTTATTAAATTCTTTTATTGGTACATTGTAGGTATACAACACAATTACATTTCTCTTTGGGAATTGTACCTTTACATGATGCATCTTGGTTCTTATTTTTTCCCCATTCCTAGCCCTCCCTTCACGCCCTCCACCCTTCCCTATTTACAAAGACTTTATTTCCATTTTTTCCATTTCTCATCATTTTTCCTTTCCCTTCTTTCCTTTCCCCTGCCCCTCCCACTACCCCTACCCCTTTGGACCTTTTCTTCCTATTTGACATTATCGATTATTCATTCTAATCATTGGTACATTTTAGGTATACAATATAATGACATTCATCATTGGAAATTTGCACCTTTACATAGTCTCTCTTGGTTTTTATTTTTCACCCTTGCCCAGCCCTCCCTTCAACCCCTCCATTCCTCCCTATTTACAAAGATTTTGTTCCTATTTTTCCATTTTCTCATATTAATCCTATTCCCTTCTATCCTTTCCCCTAGCCCTCCCACTTCCTTCCCCTTTGCCCCTTTTCTTCCTATTTCACATTACCTATTATACAATTAGTCCTTATTTACACTTTCAGTTTCTCACACCAGAGAAACTAAATACTACATTTTCACTAAGCGTAAGGCCCTACAATTTTATCATACATGATTATAAATCACCCAAAAAGGAAAAGAATGTCAATAAAATGGAAGTTCTATTGAATATAAGATGCATCCCAATTTTGGACATCAAAATATCAAACGACAAAGTGAGGAAAGAAGAAGACATTACATTAAGTCTAGGAAAAACGAGCCAATGAACAGGCAATGGCTATAGTGTGCGGTGAAGAATGCAGGCCATGGGAATTGGTACTGTTGCACATTGAATTTTGCATTTAGCCATGAGGTATATCCTCTCCTCCCGATTATATGACATGGAATGGGTACATCCAGTGAGATCATCCAGTGGCCATCCACTGGTCCTCTGGTGAGAGTTAGGACTCAAGTCTGAGGTGGTTGGGATTATGAAGTGGAATCCACGATGAATTTTCTCTTTCAATGTGATGGAACCCCCGGGGGTGTAAAAATCAGGAATCTTAAATCTAGTCTTGAGTATATAATCAGTTAAGTGCCCCTGGGAGGCTATGTCACCCCTGTAAGACTCAGTGGGTTTACATGCCAAGTCCCCCTCTGGATCAGAGCTCCCCAACCCATGTGGTAAAGAAATCATGATTTCTGAGTTTGGGACAAGTACACTCCTCTCTTCATCCTTTGACTCTGCTCCATCTTCCTTTTTAAACAGTCAGCACATCTCAGAACCATGTTTTTGGACACATCTATGTCAAAGCAATACCTTCTGCCTTCTTTCTTCTTCTGTTCCATGTTTCCTCTTCTCTTAGTATTTGTCCCTTTCACAGATGGAATCCTCTGCTTTTCCCATGAGATTAGGGCTTGCACCTCAGATCCAGAAACCTCCCAGTGACCCTAGAAATGAACACTGAATATTGTGCTAACACTGCCCTCTTAGCCCTTGTGATCTTAGGGCCACAAATCTAAGAAAATGCTGGGTCTGGCAGAACCTGTGGGTATTGTCTCAGCTAATTAGCTCATTGAACAGATGAGGGGACTTTCAAGAGGATGGGATGGGGATGGTTTACCAAGAGTGGCCCAGCTGGTAGTGGCGAACTAGGACGTGGCTGTCAAGGCCACCATCCCCAGCTCTCTCGAGCACACCAGACAGACTTCATTCTTAACACTTCCCAGGACAATAGAGTCTTGTACTCTATTTTAAGTTTCTGTTTACTCTAGCTTCCGAGTTTTGAAAACCCATTTTGGAAAAGGCATATTTTATTTTTGTCCAAAGCTCCTTTTATTTCACATACAAAATATGAATACGAATTCCCTCACAAGTTTAGTGCTTATAATTTTCTTCAAGCCACCAGCTTCAAGACTCTTTATTGCTGCTTTATAAATTTACATCTTATTTCTTGATGCAGGAACTGAGGACTTTTCTGCAGGGTCCTGTTTTAAGGATTCTCATTCCTCTGAAGGTGTCCTCTCTATTTGTAAGCAGGTGGAGTCTTTATAAGTCATGAATACTACTGGAAAGCTCTCAAGCAAACATCAGGTGGGGCAATGTGTAACGGAATAAATTTTCTTGTGTACCTGCAATCGGCCTTACAGACACAATCTCACAATTTGTTTTGCTGGTCAATATGACTTTAATTTTACAAACAATGATCCATAAGTCACTCAAGTATCAAGAGATGGCACCAAGGTTTCAACTCAAATTTGTTTCTTTAGGAAGCTTGGTATTCTAGCAGTTTGCCTATTCTGATCCCCAAACCTCGATTTTTTTCATATTATGTGGCTGGTGTTGTTCTTGAACTGTTAAATTATTTATCTTTTACTGGAGGACAGTAACACAATCTTAAAGAGATTTATCAGTGGTTCCTTTGGTTCTTTTCATTTTCTGCCTTATCTGAACACCCTTAGGACTTTATCATCCCCACACAGCCACCTCAGAGGTGAATTCTGCCTTGAGATAATAGTGCATAGTCACTAGTGAATGGAGACTGGTAGAATGAAAATAAACAGTCTTAATTTATCTCTAGTGCAAGAGCTTACTACTCCTTCATTGCAGGAAGTCGCTGGTTGGGTTTTAATCATCCCAAACTTGAAGTCTACAGTCATGGAATGTTGACCCTTCTCAACTCAGGGCAGGGGTGATTTCTGTTCCTTTTTTTACTTCTTTTGGAAGGCAGAGCATCTCTGGGGTCTGTAAAAGTGTCATTTCCCCTCTCTTCAAGTTGGAAAGCTTTGGTGGTAGAATTCTGAAATGGTCACGGCTTTGAGGACCAGAGAATTCCCTGTGTTAGCGTTTAGGGTCTTTCAATCAGCTGTAACGACACAGATGGCTTGGATTCCCATGATGACTTGAGCCAGCGATGCTCAACACCAGTTCCATCTTGCCCCTGTTTAAGATCTATCATTCAGTGTTTCAGAACAGGGATGAGCCACGATCAGTGCTCAAATTTAAGACATCCTTTGGGGAAAAAAAGTCTGCATTATTACTTTTGAGGATTGTATTGTTGTTTATATAATGACAGCCACAGCATTTTTTAAGATTTTGCCTTAAATTTTTTTTTCAAAAGAACTTTCATGTATGTTATCTTAGTCTTTCAATCCATTTTTCACACTGTGGTTAAAGTGATTTTTTAAAATATAAATCAGTCTGATTCTTATCATACCGCTGCTTAAAGCCTCTATTCACTTCCTGTTGCCATTAAAATAAATTCCAAATGCCTACCCATGGTTTCAAAGTGCCTAAAGCTGCTGACCCCTTCCTGTCTCTCCTCTCTACCCCTTTTCTCTCCATGGGGTTACCTAAGTCTTTTTCCTATTCCTGAAGTTCATTTCTGCTTTAAGGTCTTTGCACTTTCTGTTCTCTGCATTTTGAGTGCTTTTTGTGTAGATGTCTGTGTGGCTGGTTTATTGACTCCTGAAACAGGTGTCAGCTGAGTGAACCCTTGTAGCCCAGGTAATGCACTAGGAAGTGTTTACTAACTTTAAAGTACAACCTCAAACCTCATGTTTAAGAAAATCCACAACTGTGCATTTTTCTATTCTCTTTCTATATCTACTCTATAGCTGTTTTAAGCCTTATAGACTGTTGTAAATATATTTAACTAAGTTCCCAGAGGTCGAAGGAACATAGCTTTGATTTCCTTAGAATGTCTCTCTTCAGTGTTAGTTACTTGGAGGATAAGAAAACATGAGATTTGACTGTGTGCCTGGTAGAAAGAATATTGGACTCTGTGTTCAAGGGTAGTAGCTCTGGACTGTCCTTCTAAGCTACTGTGCATGTAGGTAGCACAGACACCTCTCCAGAACTTACAGTTTTCCCTTCTGAGTAAAGCAACTTTGGATTCCATTTTATTCTCTATATTCATCAGCTGAGTTTTCAAACATGACCATGATTTTTTGTGTGATCACAAAGTGGATTTCTCCGTGGTGATTAAGAGAGGAATTTGACTAAATAAATCTAACAAGGTTAAAATGTATACAGCTTTCTATTTCAAATTTGTTTTCTCTGCTATAGAAAGGATTCAGGACTTTGTGAGGTGGATCTGGTGCCATATAATGTGAATTTTTCCTCCGTACCCCCTCAAAATTGCATTTAGCATGTCTGATGGGAGCAAGTCACAGAAAAAGAAAATGTCACATCCGTGGGGTACCAAGTAGCTGAATCCAAGCCGAGACAGTGACACACAATGAAGGACGGTATGATATGCATTTTTCTGGTCTTCTATCTCGAGGTTCCTGGAGAAGTTGCCAATTCAATATTGTGTCTCTAATCTTTTTTGTTTGTGTTTTTGAGGAAAACAAAGCTAGAAAAATATTGCCATGATTGTTTTCTTTAGAAAGGCCGTATGCATTTTTGAGAACCAGAACACTGGAATTATGCCAGGATCTCTTGCTGGATTTTTTAAAGCCCTTTTCCCACTGTCTCAATAGCAAATTGCAAGGAGAGCAGTGATTTCTGTTCTCTGGAAATGATGAATCAGGTTGAAGTGAATTTATAAAGCAAAGACGTGTTCCAGATTTCCAGGCATTCCCAGAAATGCTTGTTTTTAAGTTCTCCCTTTTCCTTTGTGTTTTTATCATCGGATTCATGTGCAACTTAACAAGCCCCCTCAAATGACTCTCTTCCCGATGGTCATGACACTTGCCTGATTGTATGTCTTCTTGCTCCATTTCGTGGTATGTTTTGTGCTAGATGTATGATTGGGCTGATTATCCCCCTTTCTTTTGGACGAATAGCTTCACTAAATCTCTGGGGATACTTGAAGAGCGTCATTTGGTGCCACATTCTAATTAAGGACGTGTATCCAGCAGTACCAGTTTACAGTCCTTTAACAGCTTTTCTTGCGCTGTCACAGGGAGTTAGCTCTCTCTGAAGACAGGCTGAGTCTGTGGCAGCCAAAACTCCTGAAGGAGATTCCTGTAATTACCAGTGATCACTATTTAATGCCTCTTCAACCAACCCTACCGTTGCCCCTGTACAAGAGAAGACGTAAGGCAAAAACATCAGCTATAGCAGCTTTAGCATGCGCTTGATTTCGTTTAGAAGAAAACTGATTCGAGCCTGGCTTTGGAAATATCCCTAGACTTAAAATACCCTGTTGCTTATGTCCTCTGGGATGTTAGTTGCTAGATTGCTATGATGTCTGTGCACAAGGAATAGGGTTACTTTTAAAGATGTCCAGTACATGTTCTTACTAAAAAAATTGCCAAGAGGGGGAAAAATCATTTTCTCTTCCCTTTCCCTTCCTTACAAGGGTGGTCTCTATCCTTTAGCATGGGAACTTGTAAATGCTGCAAGGTGCTCTAAAGACTGAGTGTGGAAAAATAAAGGTACATCCTGGAGAGATGAACCATTTGCCCCCACTCCCTCTAATTAATAGCATAGTATAACAAAGGAAATCATTAAGACATGAAGGTATGCTTTTGCAAGTCACCTTTATCAAGCATAGTAAAATAACCCTAAGCTCTATTAGCGCCTGTGTATTTTTAACGTGCTAGATGGACTTACTTTTTCTATTGTTTGAATGTGAAAATGCTTTAAAAAGAAAAACATGCTTTTATTGCCATTTTTTAAAAGTATTGAAGGGGATAAAAAGGAAAGAGTAATAAGAGCAGTATATTTTTATGTCAAAAAGTAACCTTTCTATGGTACTCTTTAGAGAAAACTGAATATTGGGAAAAATAAGTAGTTCCTTTATTTATCTTAGTCCAAAATCTATTTTACTCACTGCTGGTTGTTGGCGTTGTGTGATGATGTGACATAGAATCAGAGGATCAGATTATCAGGAGAAAAAGGAGATTCCCAATTTAACAGTTACTCACCAAAATTTTTCCCTTATCTCTACATCACAGAAAAATAAGTAGTTGTTAAATCTCAAATCCTGCAATCTTTCTGATTTATCATCAAATTCTGGATGCACTTAGCTGCCTGGCATTGGGGAATCCAATAAGTCCTGTCACATAAGAAAGGAAGAAAAAATCCTATTGGATAATGGGTTACATTCTCCCCCACAGTGATTTATTTCTGTCGCAAGACTTAATTTTATCATGAGGCAGATGCTCTGTCTGTATCAGTGCATTCATTTCTGCATTTATCTGCTTCATTAAAAGAAAAAAAAACACACCTGCTGCACTTTGGGGATGTATTTGGCTCCTTTATTATATGCCCTGATGACCTGATTATGGACTATTTAAGCACATCTTTAATTTCCACTTTTTTGCAAGTTGAAAATTCCTTAGCTCTTTGATAAAGTGAGTCTGACATGAACGGGAGCCACGACAAATGAAATGGCAAAGGGTGACCATTACAGCGACAGAAAGTGTTAACATCGAGCTCTCTGGTACCAAGATTCTGTGATTCATGTCAGAGGGAATAAGCAGAGCTTAGCAGGGGTTATCAGGTGATGCCTGGGATGAAACGGTGACAGCCTATGTTATGAATTAATTTTGTTGGGCCACATGTGGCAGACATGTAGCCTTTCACAAAATCTGCAGGTATACCTAGAAATATATGTCAAAGAAAGGAGAAGGAAAAAAGAAAATAAGGAAGGGAAGGGGAAGAAGGAGGGAGAGAACAAAGAGGGAGAGAGGGAGGAAAGAAAAGAAGTAAGGACAAAAGGGATGCAAAGAAGAAAAGATGAAGGAAAGAAGGAAGAAGGAAAGGAAAACTTTAAAGAAAAATCCTATCATTTTTCTTAGAGTCACCATAGAACATTTTATGGAATGCATGTGTCTCATCAGCTGGGCACTCCCTCCAATCTGCCACTTGATAAAGATTCTGCTCCTCTGAATAATCCCCTTTGATCTTGGGGCAACTGAGGTCTTCAGGTTGGAGTCCTTCAACAACTGTCATCGTTTCAGAAAAACAGCTACATCTGCCTCTCCCTGCTTTGTGCAGGCCCCCACCACTGCACAATGCCTTTTTCTTTCAACCACCAGGCGGTCCCAGGAAGAGATGGTCAGAGGGCCCAACTGCTCAGAAAGCTCATGAGATCTGCATTTTCCAGCTGTCATTTAGTCCAACCAGCTAGCCTGTTGTCACCGGCCAAAAATGGGTGACAAGACAAACTGCTTCTATGAAGTTTCCAAAATCCCCTACTCACTTTCTTTTGGCTTCTCATTCTGTTTCTCTTTTAAAAAAATGAAAACTCAGCCCCAACCCTTCATATCATTTTTTTGGATCCAAGAAGCCACAGAAGTTAAGGTAGATTCTAATGCCGAGCTTCCCAGATTTGCATTTTAGTGGGATCGCTGCAAGAAAGCTAATAGACAGGAAAGGAGACCAAGTTAATGACAATTCTCTAAACAGCTGTTGTATGATTCAGCTTCACTACTTCAGTTAATTAATCAGCACCTTGCTGGCAACTCTGAGGGACAGACTCGTTAGATACTGGTAGCAAACACACAGTGCTTTCATATCAAATATGTTCAACAACATCTAATACAACACTAACTTCCACAGAAGAGGGCAGGGAATACCAAGGCTTAGAAAGTGATACGGGAAGAGGTCCTGGGTATTCTTGTAGATATACACTTGCTGGAAGTACTACATATACTGCTTGTTTGTTGTCTGTTACCAGCCCAAATAAAATATGGGCAAAAGAATCTCCAGGATTCCCTGTGATCATAGATGCCTGTTTTTATTGTAATAAATAAATGTATATTCATAGGTTAATCACAACGTGCATGGAACATAATAAATCAAGTGTTTTCATTTCTGATTTTAGTCACAGTATCCCATTTGGAATTGAAATCATTAAAATAGTCCTCAAACTTGACAACAACTAAGGGAGATCAAAACATTCAAATACACACCACTCATAAAGCTCCTGGAGCATTTAGGATGAGTGTTATTGACTCTTCAACTTTTCCCTGACTTTTCATATTCTAAAGGGGAAGAAATCTCTTGTTCTCCACAAGAAGTCAATAAAGTCATACATATTTTATAAATGATAATGCACAGAAATCTTAAACAGACAAAATTACATCTATATCTGGCCAGTAGACCCTGCATATTCTTACTCCTAAAATTGTTGTCAATAAAATCGGTACTGAGTTTGGTGTAAAAGTTGTGCAACTCTACAAGTTTCCTGTTATCACATAACTAACACAGATTAATTAGGAAGATATCATCTTGCATAGTTCTTATACTCTCTGTTTTACTTTGTGTCTTTATCCTAACATTATACAGAATGGAAATTGTGGAAACATGATGGGAAAAAAATGAAGAAGAGAAAAAACAAAAGAAAGTACTACATATTTGCCATCAAATGTGCATGTTTTCCCAATTAACTTTAAATTTTTCATTATGGATATAGTGAGAGAGAAAATATTGATCATAATAAATAATAATTTATTACGTAAATTTAAAAATACACCTGTGTGTTTTATGTATGATTTAATTTATTTTATCATTTTCTGTTCTTTGGGGGATAAAATTGTAGAAATTGTCTTATGTGAGTAGAAATTACAATGCTCAGGAAATTCCCTTTAACTTCCCTTCTCTGCTATTCGGTGTCTACCTGCCAGGGGTAAGGAGGAAAATATGGCATATGTACCATCCTTCAAGCCAAGGACTTGAAGTTGTATTAACCAATTCATTTAGACGATTTATCCAGTTGACCCATATGTACTGATGTACACAATTATGGCTTCAACTCTCTAATGAATCTTACCTTATGGCAGAAGAATATCAGAGAGTCTGTAATACTCTAGGGAGCTATAAAGAGAAATGTCCCTTTTAAATTAGCTTTATGGCGCTGAAGCTTTATGTATTTACTTGCAAGTTCAATATTAACTTAAAGTACACATCTCAAACCATCTCTATTGTCGACTACAGCATTGCTTGTAGAAAGAGCTTTCTTGGCAGTTATTAATGGTGAGTCTGTTTCAAAAAGAAAAACAATTCCCACCTGCTACACAGTTGCTTTTGTACAGAGAGAGTGGGATGCTTTCTTAATCCTATGTAATCTGACATACAAACTTTAGATAAAAAAGGACTTTTGCCTAATCCAACAACTCAATGTGTGGTTTACTTGTAGATTTTGTCTATAGATAGACCTTTTAACTTTCTTCTTTTTCCAAATCCTGGGCTCCTAATTTGTGACCCATTTGGAAAAGAAGATATAAGAAATTTATTACGGAAAGAAACAGCATTTGAGTGGTGGCTTGGTATTGCTCAGCTTTGGTGGGTCCCAGGCTACTTGAAGATTCTATGCTGTCTCATCAGCTCTTTCTTTAGAAGCACTTTAAGTTTAACCAAAGGTGGCAAATAGGGCACACATGGGACCATTCTGATACCTGCAGCAGACACCACTATTTGATCATAACATCTTTCCTACTGAACCCACCAATAGCCCTAGAATCTTCTGAATACCAAGCTTTATGAAGCCAGCTCCTAATTGATCAAAGGTGGCCCCGATATAAAATTTGTTTACAGTCCTTAGCCCATACCATGGTTTGCCAAAGTCTAACTCATAACCAAACCTGATTGTCCACATAGTTCTGTGAATAAAGTATTATTGGAACCGTCATGTCCCTTCATATATTTATTATTGATATATGCTTTAATGCTCTATTTGGCCCTGTACAAAAAAAAATTGCTAACTCCTGGCCTAGATCATTATATGTTTCCTTTCTTTCCTTCCTTTCCCTCTCTCTCTTTCTTTCTTTCTTTCTTTCTTTCTTTCTTTCTTTCTTTCTTTCTTCCTTCCTTCCTTCCTTCCTTCCTTCCTCCCTCTTTGTAAAAATGGATAAGGAAGGAAACAGTCTTAAAAGAGAGTGAGGAGAGGGCGAATGAAAGGGAAGAGCAAAGGCCAGTGCATAGCAGGCCCTGTGGGCTGATCTGATAAGCTTTGATTGGTCAGATCAGCCTGTCCCTGGAATTCAGAAGCAGTAAACTTGCTGCATAGGAATCCTATTTTGCAATTCTGACTGGGAAATCATCTTGGACTGGAAGCATTCACACTAGTGGGTAGAGGCATTTTCACATCTGCAGAAGCTATTATCTTAGGTTTCGTCATCATCACACTTGATTTGGAGCCATGGCTACTCTTCACTTAATGTGTGACTTTGGACTTTGCATTTTAAGTGGGGTGATATTTACCTCATTGGGTTGAAAAATACCTGTAAGAGTTCTGTCACTGTTAGCCTCCATCATCTTCCATCATCAAAGGTAGAAAATGCCATCACAGCTGGGACAGTGCTCTTAAACTATACCATGCAGGTATCTGGGGATTGTCCTTCCTCTCCTGTCCTCTGAATATGACAAGGGTGTGCTTTCTCCATAGCTTCTGTAAGAGTTGCTGCGCGTATATCTATCATACCTTTGAGATCTGGTTTGGCTTACTGTCTGGGGTCCTTTGCAAGGCTGACTAGAGTTTACCTCATGATCTAAAGCACTCTAGATTGCTAAGAGGGATTCTTCATTGTTTCATTCAGCATATGAAGCATATCAAACTGGATGCCACTCATTTCCTCCCTACAGTCTACCAGAGGAAGAGGCAGGTGAATGACAAGTAGGAAGAGGAAGGGGTGGGTCCATGATGGGGCTCAGGGAGAGTTTAGCGCCCTCCCTGGCCAGTCAGCTTCAGAATGGACTCTAGAGATGTGGAGAATTTGCACAGCGGAGGAGAAGTGAGCTTTCTAGGTTTGTGAAGAGTGGGGAAGCGAAGAATGTCAGAATCAAAATGAGAGGAGCACATGCAGTCATATCCCACTGGAGGGCAGTGGGCATGAAGAGGACAGTGAAGATCTTTCGGTGCAAAGCTAAGAGAATATGAGTTTTAGCTTCTGTACTATTGAGAGATAGTGACCAGGACAGTGATCTGATAAAATGGTCGAGTCTTTAAAGAGGACAGTATTTCGGAGGTCACAGAGGAACTATAAACTGAAAAATACACTTGCAAAGGATTCCCTGCAGAAGGGTTGTGTGTGTGTGTGTGTGTGTGTGTGTGTGTGTGTGTGTGTGTGTGCATGAGGTTCTCTTTTCCAGGAAGTCAATCAGCCTGAGTTCCTCACTTGACCTTCTACCGGGTATCCCAGGACATCAATAGGACCAATCAGAACATGCCAGCCCTTGTCTACATGCTCTCCTAGGCTTGGTCCAGTCCTTAGTTTTAATATGATCACTATTTATAAGGAAAACTTGCCACAATGAGAGATTGATTGTATCACAGTGATTTTGATTCACACTGAATTATATTAAACTGCTAACTTAGGTAGAGCCCTAACAATTTCAGACTTACTCTTGTACATGTGGGTTTTTTTGGCCAGAAATCCTTCCTGGACAAAGTTGGTAACTGTTCAGAGTCTGTCATGATCTCATTTCTACTTTGTTAATTTTTATTCTTCCTTTTTTGCTTTTATTTTCATCTTCCATGTATGTTGCAGTGACTAAATCCACTGCCTTAAGATGTCTGGTCACTGTCATTTCTGTTGGGTCTCCGGAGTCCTTTTGCAAAATTTGCCTAACTTCCTCTCTTGCACTATAAGCTTTTTCCTTTCTCATAATCTTTTATGCCATTTGTTCCTGTGCGTTTCTGCCTCTTGCATTCTTGCTTGCTGCTGTATCTTTAGTCTTGAGGCACTGGGGCATATTGCAAGAAGTGTGTCCTTTAAAATCTGACAGACGTGAGGTAGAAATCTGGAAGTCCAAGTTATTACCCTTTATGACCTTGGAAAAAAGTACTTCTTTCATTTTCTTTTCCTTCATCTATAAAAGTGAATTTACTAGAACTACCTTGCAGGTCATTGTTAGTTGTAAACTGAACACATGTAGTGTGCCTAGCATTGCGCCTCCCTGCAAAATGATAACTTTGTGGTACATTACTAGTAGTCATGTTTTTTTCTCTCCCAATATGTGTGAATGTTTATTTCTATCAAGAAAGCCCATTTGCTTAGCAAGAAGATTACTTCCCCATAGACCACTTCTCCCTGCGACTCCCTGGAGCACTTCTACCCCAGGAAACAAAACAGCCCCTTTCTGTAGTTCTTTCTGATGGGTGTACTTTAAAGCTTCTTGGCTGAATCTTTCAGTAAGGATCAAAAGAAGTCTGGGCTCCTGGAGCTTCAGAACATTTTAAATCTGCTCAGGAGACTTTAACTGGTTAGTGTCTACAATGCAGGGATTACATAGACAGGAGCAAGATGGGTTTGTTAAGCCAAGACAGAGGGAAAATGGCCAGAATGTTGGTGCAAAGAATGTCTGCCTGGAAATGAGGTGGCTGGGATTCTAATCCTCAGCTTAGTACTAGCTCATGACCTGAGCCTCTGACCAGGCTGGGACATTTTATCTCCAATTCCCATTTTCTGGGAACTTCTACTCTTTCTTTTTTTAATCTCAGGAGAAATTGTCAAACATAAATGACAACCTTTTTAATAGTGAAGTCCGTTTGGGAAGGAAGAGGTATCTGATGGATTGTTTTAAGCCTCTCGGATACCACTGAGAAAATTACTCCTAAGGCTATTGAATAGGATCCTAGTCAATCCAGGAACTATCATGGCTGTGCTGTGCTGTTTAGAAAAAAAAAATACTTCCTCCCTCCTGTCCTCTAAATGCTTGGCTGATTCTTCAGTAGACTGTGTCTACACAGGTAGTTGAGGAACAATACTGAGAGCATTTAAACTTAGCAGTAAACTTGGGATTGTTTCAAACTCCACAGAGCCCTGTAGCCTTGAACAAGTTACCTATTTCAAGGCTCAGTTTGAGCATCTGTAAAATGGAGCTGATAATAACAACCCCTGGCTGATAAAGTCGTACTATGAATAGAATGTATTCAGTAGCTAAAACACACAGAGTGTGGCTCATTTCAAATATGCTATTGTAACTGAATTTATTTTTAATCCATGAATTGTATCTCATGTAAGAATTTGGTAAACATTTTTTGATTAGGAATCAAATACTTGTGATTTTTTTTCTACCAGGTTCATACAGTGAACTTTCTTTTTCCTCTGTCCTCATCTGTCATTTTTTCTATATTTTGCAGGAGTTAAATTTACTCCATCTGCATTGAATGAGTGTCTGGCTGATATCACATTGAGAGAAGAAATAATCTGTGTAAAGACAGTGTATTAACTGGGACATAGTATATTCAATAATTGTTAAATACTATTGTTATTCTTATTAGGTTCTATAATGGGATAACATAGCTTTTCCTACATTTTTTTACCTTACTCTGTGCCCAGAGTTTGCTCTTTTGTTTGTCTTCATTTGTTTTAGTAGCCTTTGGTTTTTAAGGGAGGATAGAAAAGGATCTATTTCCTTCAGATTCTAGGACTAGGGCATGATGCTAATTTGTTACCCAAAGGGGTCACAATCAGGAGTAAGCAATAACTTTGTTACTAAGAGGATATGCTTTAACAGTACCTAAGACTCTGAATTTTTCAGAAAGCTCTATGTGAATTAAATATTATTTAATTGAAAATAGAGGGTGTGCTTTCACTGGCTCTTCAGCTGTTGAAAGATTTGGCCAGGAGGAGCCTGTAGACTTCATTTCCATGTGTGCACACAGAGGGCAAGAGCGGCAGAGGGAAGAAGAGTTTAAAATGAAAGCAGAAAAGCTGCAAAGGGAATTGAAGAGATTTTGATACAAGTGGGTATAAAATTAATGGGCTATATCGAGCCTTTCAATCACTCTTTGAAAATGGGAACATGCAGCTTGTCAAAAGGTACGATTAACACTCACAAAACCAGGCATCCTCCATCTAGCTGTGGCTAAAAAAGGGGCCTTGGTGTCAAACCCACTTGGATTCAAATCCCAGTTCTGCTGTTTTCAGGATGAAACCCTTGTAGGTGAGTTATATAACTGCTCAGGCTCCCAGTGTCCTGATTTTTTTTTAACCTGGAGAAATACAATACCCATTTTACAGAGCTATTATATTGGCTGAATGAAATAACACATGCAGCACTTAGAATGGGTTGCCACATGTAGTAAGAACAGAATACAGTAGGAAGGATGCTGTTACTTGATAGTAATCATAATATTAAGAGCAATGCAATGTGGTGTGTTCCTGCCTCCTCTTCCAGCCCAATGGCATAAATGGAATGACTAAGGAAGTTCCAATTTCTATGAACAGATACAAGGAAATATGATTGGAGTTTCCTTCTTAAGGACTGACCATGAGAAAGGAGGGGAAAAATTACCTACTGTAGAGCAAATTGATGCAAGAGTTATTTGTTGTATTGTTTAAAGCATATTGCTAAAACAACAGGGGGTCAATTCCTTTTCCAATGCAATTCTTGGAAATTATTCATTCTAATACACTGAGAGCTTGCCTAGAATGAGATGTGGGAATTGGGTAGATGCTAAGAAACTTACTGCCAACTGTTTTTGTACATTGATGTTGTAGCATTGTTTTGTTAAATTTCTTGCTATACCTCCTCCAACTCCTTTTCCTTTGTGTCTTGGTTTTTTTATCTTTGTCTCAGGTCTTGGCTTCAGACCTTTGTCACATGTTAATTTTCCCATCTAGGTGCTGATACACCTAGGATGTAAAGGAGAAAACTCAGCAATGGCTTTCAGAAACCTGCATTCACTTTTGTGCACTGGCTTGGTGGGTTTGATGGTTTGAATAATTGGATCAAGTGTTCCATTCTCAGTTTTCTCAAGGCCAAGTGAAGTTCTTCTGAACTACTCGCTGGGGAATAAGCCAAGATGATGTAGATTAAGACCTTAGAGTGGAGTTTTACTCCTTGTAAGATCTTGTGTGTCCTTGCCTTTGTCACCTGGGCCATTTTTTGTTGTTGGAGCTCTTTCAGAGAAGAAAACTATGCTCCATGGTGGGAACAATTGAGAAAACCCAGGCTTGCAGAAAAGGTAGCAGAGGCTGTGTCTATCTGAATATTTTCCTACAGTCAGGGACTTCTCTTACCTGATTGATTTCTGTTAATTCTAGACTAATTGATTATTTAATGAACAAATATATGTTGAGTAATATTGTGCTCGGCCCTGAGGGATATAAGAGTGGAAAACACATCATCCCTAATTTCTTAGAATTTTTGTTGTCATCTTACGTCTCTACTCCCCCAGACAGCATGCAGATGTCTACCCCTCTCTCTTGGCTTTGTCTAGGGAGGAATGGCTGCCATTTCTGGAAAGGGAGTGGTCCTACCCTTTGTGACTAGCCTTAGGGGGTTGGGCTTGGGCGGCACACTGCTTCCTAGTGAATAATATGATTTTGGAAAGCTCTTTCTCATTTTAAGTGGCTTTAGGAAAACTAAATTTCAAGTTACCTACTTATAAGGATGCTTTCATGGAAGCTGCCAAAGTCTCAGGGGCAAGATACTTATTTTAAAATTGGGGGAAGCAGTTTTAGCAACAGATGCCAATATCTGTCTTGGAGGAGGATGCTTCTCTCCCTCGCCTCCTGAACTTGGTTTTTGCTTTGTCAGAGTTGTTGTCCCTGCCTTCTCCCTCCCAGCTAAAGGAATGAGCTCACAGGTAACAGGTGCTGCATGGGTCACAGGAGCTCTTTCTTTTCTGCTGATCACTTCGGGGTTTGTGATGCCTCGAAGCACCCCTCACCTCCGTAAAGCTGAATCTACCTCGGAGCACCTGGGCTCCGAAATGCCCGTCTCCTCCGGTGATCAGGAGATGCAGAGTGCTTCTCGGTGGAAGTTCAGTCTTCAGAGAAGCCTTGCCGAGCTCTCTTCCGGCCATCACAGGGAGATGGGTGCTTTTCCTTATCATTCTTGAAAGCTTGTGACAATTATTTTAGGAATAATGCAGTATCCTAGAAATTACTGTAAGAAAATGATCTATCCTAATTGATATTAGTTCTGTTTACTACAATTTAGGGTGCACTACTTCCATGAGGCTGTGTATCTGCTTCACTAATGCATATGTAGCTCATAGTGCTTTACAGTGAATGTAATATTTGTATCATAATTTATTCCTGGTGGCTGTATTAATCTGTGCCTTGGGAATACCTGGTAAATTATCCAAAAGATGTGATTATTTTTTATTATTATCCATGGAATAAATACACACACATATATATTATACATATATATGTATACATACACACGCACACACACACACACTTATAGGCCAAGGAAATAGTGTGCTGTTACATATAATTAAACTAGTATGATGTTTTATTAATACTACACTATATATTTTATATAAAATCTAAGAATATTATTTTAAATAAGAATATATTTGTAAAAGTATAAAATATACTTATATATAAAGTAATATACTACTTTTGTAATTCTTTCATATGTATATGTATGTATATAGAAAAATTACAAAAAGTATATATATATATCTATGAGGTGATTGTTAATTGTATATATAAATTATTTAAAGAAACTAAAAGCACTAACAATTTTTGCATTTTGGGGTGGGAATAAAATGATTAGTTTTCTGTTTTGCATATATGTAATTGTTTTCCTTTAAGTAATTTTTAATCTTGTCAAGGAGAAGCCAGGGAACATAATTTTCATATATTAGTAAGTTCATCATTCTAGGAATCAGGAAATTAGGGTTGAGATCCTCTTTATACAGAAAGCCTTAGTATTCATTTACTCTTTTGTTCATTCACTCAGTTATTTATTTTTAATTCATTAAACATTTATTGAGCAACTACCACACAAGATAAAGCCAACAATGCCCTTCTTTATGGAGCTTCCATTCTTAGGCAAACTAGGTGACTTGAATCTGTAAGTTTCTTCAACTCTGAAATAAGAATAGTGTCTTCCACTTTTCTTGCTGGCCCTCCCCCTCTCAGCCCAAAGCCCTTGCAGGATTGTTATGCTTGCCCAAGGGAATAGCATATCAGAACATTTTAGAGTACAGGTTAGAAACATCGGCCCAATGCACCATGCCACACTTGCCCACTTCCTTACCCAAGTGCTCTGTTATGAAGACAAGGCACACATTTTAAAAACTTGTCAAGAAAGTGATGCAGCATTCAGTAGCCATGGCAACCATTCATTATTGATGTGACCTCTTGTTAACTAAGGACTGAAATGTATGTTATTAAAAGAAAACCCCACCCTAAATTCTAAAGCCATTAATCTGAAAGTTTAGATGGTATTAGATCTTATAATACAGGCAACATTAGAAACGCTTTGATAAATATACACTTCTTGACAACCTATCCAACTTTGCCTTTCTCTATGTTATATCTGTCTGTATCAGGAAATGTTCAAAGGTAAAATTTGTTTCCTACGAGTTGTGGGAACAGTTTACTATTTTATGTGTATTCACATAGCTCTTATAAATATATTAACATTAAACTATTATCTATATGGTCATATATTGTATATGAACATTACATAAAATACATATTATTAATAACATATCATACTATTTTGAATATATATTATACTAATTCCTTGACATCTACCTGTGCACATACATGTGTATACATACATAAATACATAAACTTAGGATGCAAATTATTTTTATGATTGCAACTCTTTGTGTGTTATATATAATGGATAATGTATAAATATATATAAGATAAATATTCATATACACCTCATCCATATAATATTCCCTATTTAAAGCAGTAAACTTGTATGTATTATTAGATAATTTCTATTCCTACAAAACATAGATATAGTCTAAATATTTTAGAGTGCAAAAAAAGTTCTTAATCTTCCATACCCTGAAATTCTAACAAGTTTTTCTTTCAAAGGTGTGTCTGTTTCAGAATAGTTTTCCATCTGGATATTTCTAACAGTATGAAGCTCCAGAGTTCTTCATTCTCATTCATTTAGTGAGGGCTCATAGGTAACCTGCAATGTGCCACCAATGAGCTGGGAGCTCAGGATACCATGTTGAACAAACCTCAGCTCTACACTTGGGAGACTTACAACTAAGTAGGGAAATCAGACAATGAACAGGAGGTTATAATGTAGAAGTGGTAGAAGTGTCTAAGAGAGAAGACAGATATTACAATACTTTGGGAACATACAGGAGAGGTGCTGCCCATGGACACAGTGGGTAGGGGAGTAACACATAGACATCTGAACAGGAGAGATGGAAGTTAGGTGGGCAGGGGAGAGGAGCATAGGGTTGCTGGGCCTAGTAGTCAGCATCTGTCAAGACTCAGTAGCATGGATACCATCATGGACTAGGAAATCAAAAGTAGTTCTTCAAGGCTGGAAAGCAGGAAGGAAGGCACCATGGTGAGAAATGAGAACAGGACTGAGTTCTAATAAGCACACAAAAGTAAGAGTCTGTTGTGGAAGAAATTCCACTAAAATGAGATCACTTCTTGAAGTCCTTTAGATGTGAAGGACATCCTGTGTGTTATCTGTGGCCAAAGCAGAGACCTGCCTGAAAGGAGAGAGCTAGACCACCTCTATCATCTTACTATTGTTACTGTCAGTGACTTGTGATTCTGCACCTTTGGTTTAATATTTCTGCCACATGGATGACTACGAGGAAGTGTCCATGTTTTCATCCATCAAGTATCCATAGCATACCCAGAGAAGTATTCTAGGACTTTTATAGCTGAAAGTAAGGCTGGGTACCATGGAGGATACTTTTCTTGGCAGCAGAATGGATAATGAAATGCTAATAAATAACCTGATATTTCTAGGTTACATAGCAGAACATGAAGATAAGACAGAACTAATATTCTTGATGATGTTTATTAGCATTTTGCAGATTTCATGGTGATTATCTCCTTAAATATGTCATTTACTTACAGTGGAGGCTCAGTAATGCCCCAATGTTGAATAATCTACTACTACAGAGAGGCAAAACCGTATAGTGGAGAGAACCTGCATGCCTTAGTTTGAATTGTGTTTTGGCTGAGTTTGGTGCTATGAGACCCAGGTAAACTTGACTTATTTTAAACCTCAATTTCATCACCTGTAAAATGTAGGTGCTGCTGCCACTGAGATTGTGACGTTGAAATGATGAAATGCGATCATGCATGTTAAATGCCTAATTTAGTTTAGGTTTCTATCGGTTTTACTTGTAAGAGCTGCCCTATTTCCTGCAAGGGAAATGTGCTTGCTCTGAGCTTTCAAGAAGCTTCATAGCACTGACTGTGCATCCTGGGTACACACTGTGCCCCCACCTTTGCAATAGATCCTTACTAACTATTACTTTAACTGAATGTCACCTGGGGTCATATGCAAGTCATTTTAATTTGAGAACCTGAGTCATAATGTTATTACATTTAAGTTAAACTGATGAAAGGTGCCGTGAACCAAAGTACGGTTAAATCTTCTTTTTTTCCCCTAACTAATCTCTATTAAGTGTATGTAAATATTTTAGAGACTTTTTTTTTACTCTGCCTTAAGGCATTTCAATTAATAGTGAGATGCATCCCAGTGCACTTTCAAGATGTTTACTAGAAATACTCTAATTTTCTATTGACACTAAGGAGGCCTTCAATATATAGCTTACCTTTAAAACTCTTCAGGGATTTAATGCCAGAGAGTCAGGTTGTTTTAGAATTGGAAAATAACTTGCACTATGCCAAATCAAATCTTCTCAATTTACAAGTAAGGAAACTTAGGTCTAGAGATGAAAGTTATAGTCCAAGCTCACACTGATTGTCACTGAGGTTTACTTTGGGTCAGGTCTCAGAACTGGGGCTAGAGAAACAAGACTGATTTCTTCATCAGCATCTTTTAAATTAGTTTACTATTTTATGCCATCATTTCCTCATTAAAAATTTTGTTGGAATGTGATTCATAGCATGCTTTTGGCATGATTCATCCTCACGTGACTGAGCCTCAATATGACTCATTATATATATGTGAATGAGTATTTTATATGTGTTAGTTGACTTTCTGTTATTGTAACAAAATGCCCAAAATAATCAACTTATAGGGAGAAAAAGTTTAAGTTCAGTCACTGTCTTGAAAATTTCAGTCCAGAGTCTGTTGGCCCAATTGCTTTTGGGCTTGTGGTAAGGCAGAACATCATGGCGAGGGTATACGGGAGAGGAGGCTACTTGCTGCACTCTGTCTGGGAAGTGAGAGAGAAGAAAGGGCAGGGTATAAATTTCATTAATTTAAAGATTAAAATAGAGACATCACAATTTCCCCATCCTCTAATTAATCCTTTATGAATTGTTATTTGTGCATGATTTTAAAAGTTTTCTCTACTCCATTCTCAAAGTTGAAAACCTCCCATTTAGACAAGTAATTAGTCAAAATCACCCCACTTATTAGATGTTCACTTATCTCTGTTTAGCTAAAATATTTCTTTCTATACAGGCTAAGATCAATGCCTTCTGTTCAGATGTGGTTTGGCAGCAAAAATTTCAGGGATGCGTTCAGTTTTTCTCACCTTTCTTGCCTTGTATGCAGCAGCCACCTCTGACCACAGGCCAGTGCTGATCAGCAGGGTCCAACCAAACCAGCCTCTTCCATTGACACTTCATTGGAAGGACATTGCGTTGGGTGATTCCTTTTCTCACTCTTTGTCATTAGAGAGTGAGATACCAGAAGTGATCCTGTCATCCAACAACCATTTTTGCTCACCAGTACCTATGTCATGTGTGAATGGAGGATGTGTCTTTGAATTGTTTAAAACCATTTCTCATGTTTCTGGCAGTCTTTGGAACCAACAACTTTGCAGCTTGCTCTCCACTTGCTGTGTGATAAACACTGATAGACTTGAAGACTGTTAGTAAGTCATCTCTCAGTTTCTGTTCTCCACATCTCTCCACAGCCCAGTAATCTTTCTCATATTTTAATTCCCAGGGCTTTAACTATTTCCACTTTGGTTTTCTGGCCACCCTGAAATGTCTGTCAGTGTTCTATGGCATTTCATCTCTTGGGTTCTTCTGGCAGCTCTGAGTCATACCTTCCTGAAGACATCAAGAGTTTCTCGGTGATGGAGCCTGCTCATCACACCTGCCTCGTGATGGCTGTGGACTAAGGGATTGGGGCAACTTGAGTTTTACGCTTTGGTCTGCTACCTATTGGCTGTGTGGCTGTAGGAAAATTATTTCAAGAATTTCAGTTCTCTCTTCTATAAAATGGGCATAAAAATCCCTAGACTCATCTCCTAAGTAGTTGTTGAGAATCTGTTGCAATGTCAGAGAAAAGGCATTTTGAAAAATGATGATTATAGAAAGTGATATGTGATTATTCATCTGGCTTTATCTTATCAGCTATGTTTTTGATAAAACATTTCTTATTTTCTATATTAACTCTCTTAAATTGTTCTAGTTTAGATCCAAAATATGCCCCTCCACCAAGTCTCATGTGTTCAGAAGTGATGCTTTAGGAAGGTGATTGGATCATGAGTATGCTACACTCAACATTTGATGAGTTCATAGCTGCATGTGCTATTAAGAGGCAGGGCCTGGTTGGAAGAGGTAGGCTACTGAGGGCTTGACCTGGAAGGGCATTTTCTCATCCTTGCCTCCAACTTCCTCCTGTCTTTCTCTGCTTCCTGGCTACCATGGGTTGAACAACTTTCCTCCATCATGCACTTCTACCAAGACATTTCTGCCTTTGAACTGGCTCACCGTGGACTGAACCTTCTAAATCCATGAGCCAAAATAACCCTCTCCTCCTTTAAGTTTCTGGTTTTAGGGAGTTTGTCCCAAAGACCAGAAAATAATGAATACAATGGCTTTTTAAAGTACCTATTTTTGATAGAATAGTTTATGCATGTATTTAATCAATTTTGGTATGATCTACAGTGTGTCCAAGTACAAATCATGAGGATACCTTAATAAGTAAAAGGGATTTGATAATTATCCTCTTAAGGTTTGAACAGATACTTAAGTAGATGTTAGAACTGGTAATAGAATTGGATTGGTAGAAAGAGATGGAGAGATATTAAATGAAATGAACAAATGAACATATAGTTTAAACTATGCAAAGTATCATGAAGGAAAAGTAAAAGAGGGATAATAGCAGAGAAGGGCAGGCTTCTCATGGTGTAGTGCATTAGTTACTTTCCCACTGAGAAAAATACCTGAAATTCGTAAGTTAAACATGGACAGGGTTATTTTGGCTCACAGATTTTAGAGGGTTCAGTCCATAGTCAGATAACTCCAAGTCAGAAAGGGCATGGTGGAAAAGCCTGGAAGAGGACAGGTGCTTATCCCATGGCAGCCAGGAAGCAGAGGGAAGGCAGGAGAAGGGACAAGAACTCACCCTTCCAGGTCATGCCTCCAGTGATCCACCTCCAACCAACCTCCACCTCCCAAAAGTACATTCAACTATGAGCTCAACAATGGAGGACTCCCCTTCTGAGGAGAGAAATTCAGGTGTGCATGTCCAGGAGTGACAGAAAATATTAAAATTTAGCTTTATAATAACTTTCCATCTAGCTTTTAATTTTCTCTGTTTTTGCCATTATTACAGAAGAACACACATACATTCATATAAATGGTGACTGCATATTTACTACAGAAATGTACAATGAAAAGGCAAGGGTATATTATTTTAGCAAAGTGGAATGGGAGGCAGAAAGTAGACAAAGAAAGGAGGGGTATAAATTCAAGAAACCTTAAGAAGAGCAGTATGTTGAGAAAAAAAATGAGAGGGACTGTTGTGTGAGCCCCAGAGAGATGGACAGGCCAGCAATAACTTTGCTGTTTATTGTAAAACCACTGGAAAGACATTAGAGGATTCCTGCCTCCCTCCTTCTCTTCTTTGGTCTTTCTTTTCCTTCTTTTCTTGTCATCACTTAGTGAACATTTCCATGTGCCCGGGATTGGTCCATCTTTTTCTATATCATATATTTTATGAAATTCTTGGCTTACATTTTCCATCCTCCCACTAAAAACCAGGGTTTTTTGGGCCACCTTTGTATAAAACTTCTCTTTTGTATGGAAGTGAGCCCTGTTTTTCCTTCTTGCCTTCCAATAATCATCAAGGGTGCACACAGCAACCCTTGGCACAACTAGCCTGAGACATTGCTCCCCTAGGTGGTTGCGCCAATGATTTAAAGCCATTGTGTCTGAGTTTGACATGTGTGCACATCAAAATGAGAGACTTTCTATGAACTCGCAGTGTCTTGTATGCATTTAGTAGCATCAACATAAGACCAATGGTGACCATATATCAAGGGAAATAAAGCAGGATTTAAAAACTATAGACTTTATTGTGTGCTTGGCATCATGCTAGATGCTCCACATAATTCTCTCCCCTTTTTTTGTGATAATGTTGTGAAGTAGTTATAATGACTATGTACTGCAACCACAGAAACAGAACACATGTGACTTAGAAAAAATGATTTGCGGCAGAGGATGCTTCCAGGTAAACGTGCCACAGCTCCAAGTGCAAAGGGGGCTTCTGGGTCAGCGGGCCATGGCTCCCAGCTTAGAAGAGGCTTCCAGGCCGACCTATCACAGCTTCCAGCGCAGAGGAGGTGACTCATGCCAGCACCCCCCAACCCCCGTCGAAATGAGAAGACACGTAAAGAAGCCTCAGAACCAGACTTCCCGATCACCCACAGCAACCCCAAAGGGAAAGAGATGGAACACTGATACTCAGCCACCTGGACTCCCTGAACTAGCAATGAAAGAAGATTTGGAAGAATGAAATCAGAAATAATTTCTCGGGCTGGGGATTTAGCTCAGTGGTTCCGCCGCCTGCCTCACAAGCACAAGGACCCGAGTTCAATCCCTGGTACCAAAAAAAAAGAAATAATTTCTCATATAACAACAGAGATTGTGCCCATAGTTCAAGACATGATTAATATATCTAGAGAGGACACAGATAAAAAAATAGAGGAGCTAAGGAACATGATAGAATCTCAACATAGGAAACAAATGGAATCCACAAAACACATGCAAACAGATTTCTGGGAGAGTAAAAACTCCATTGAAAGTCTATGCAGCAGAATGAGCCAATGTGAAGACAGACTTTCTGATATAGAAGATAAGATTCCAATTAGTGACCAGGAAAAGAAAAATTTCTTTAAAATTATAAGGGACCACGAGAAATCAATTCAGCAGCTGCTAGACAATGCAAAGAAGAATAACATAAGACTGATTGGAGTCAATGAAGAAACAGGAGAAAGTGCAGATAACATAAAAACTGTTCACAGAAGTGATGGCAGAAAACTTCCCAAGCAGGGGAAAAGATCTTGACATACAGATAAGTGAGGCATATAGGACTCCAACTAGCCTTGATCAAAAAAAAATGTACACATAGGCATATTATTGTTAAGATTCCAGAAACCCAACAGAAGAACAAAGTTCCACAAGCAGTTAGAGAAAAGAAACAAATCACATACAAAGGAAAGCCCATCAGAATCACAGCAGACTTCTCAATGTAAACCCTCAAGGCCAGAAGAGCTTGGAGTGATGTATTTCAAGCCCTAAAGGAAAATAACTTCCAACCCAGATTGATGTACCCTGCAAAACTATCTTTCAACACTGATGGTCAAAATAAGATACTTTCATGACAAAGAGCACCTTAGGAACTTCATGAATACCAAACCAGCGCTCCAAAAAACTTTAGACAAAATCCTAGGAAAAGACAACGAGGTTCACAACCCCAGGAAACCCAGCAGAATGAATCCACCAGGCATGACAAGAAATTAAAAACAAAGGGGGAGAATCCAACAAAAAGAAAAAGTCATGACAATGATAACTCAATATGTATCAGTTACAACCATCAATGTTAATGGTTTCAACTCACCATTCAAAAGAAATAGACTGGCAGAATGGGTCAAGAAGCAAAGGCCCAACACTATGCTGCATACAAGAAAGACACTTAATTCAAAAAGAAGCTCATAGACTGAAAGTTAAAGGGTAGAAAACAATACTCCATGTGACAGGAACCTGAAAGAAAGCAAGAGTAGCTATCCTCTTTGAAGACCAAGAGGATTTCAAACCCACACTGATTAGGAGAGACAAAGAGGGACACTACATGCTTGTAAATTGAACAATCCAAGAGGAAGAGATGACAATCATAAATATCTAGGCACCAAACACTAGTGCGCCCGACTATATAAAACAAATACTAATGGACATGAAAAATCATATAAGCACTAATACAATAGTAGTGGGGGATCTCAATACCCATTGCCACAAATTGATAGATCAACTAGACAAAAAACAAGCAATGAAATACTAGAACTCAATCAAACTCTTGAACAAATGAACTTAACAGATGTTTACAGAGTCTTCCACCCCACAAAATCAGAATACACATTCTTTTCAGCTGCACATGGGTCATTCTCCAAAATAGACCACATACTCACTCATAGAACATATTTAGGGAAGTGCAAAGGAATTCAAGTTATCCACTGTATATTATCAGGCCATAGTGGGATGAAATTGGAGATCCATAGCAAAAGAAACTGAAAAATTTTCATAAACACATGGAAATTGAACAACACACTTCTGAATAACCAATGGGTTACAGAGGAAATTAAAGAAGAAATCAGACAGTTCCTACAATTAAATGACAATGACAATACAATGTATTGGAATCTATGGGACACAATGAAAGCAGTCTTATGAGGGAAATTCATAGCAGTGAATACTCATATTAGGAAAACAGAATGAGCCCAATTAAACAACCTAATGCTAATCCTCAAGCTTCTAGAAAAAGAAGAGCAGGATAAACCCGAAGCTCATACAAGGGAGGAAATTAAAAGATCAGAGCAGAAATCAATGCAATGGAGACTAAGTGAATGATACAAAAAATCAATGAAGCCAAGAGTTGGTTCTTCAAAAGAATAAGCAAAATTGACAAACCCTTAGCCAACCTTATCAGAAAAAGGAAAAAAAAGGCCCAAATCCATGCAATTAAGAATGAAAAGGATGAAATTGCAACACACCCAGCAAAAACCCAGAGGATCATCAATACCTACTTCCAGAACCTATATGCCAATAAGATGGAAAACACAGAAGAAATGGACAGATTCCTAGATACATATGAATTACCAAAGTTGAACGAAGAAGACCTAAAAATTCTAAAGAGCCCAATATCAATCAATGAAATTGAAAACATAATTAAAAACTTACCAACTAAGAAAAGCCCGGATCTTTCACTGCTGAATTCTATAAGACATTTAGAGAGGAACTACTGCCACTACTGTTTAAACTCTTCAATGAAATTGATTGAAAGAGAAGCAATACTCCCAAATTCATTCATGGATGCAAGCATCACCTTGATCCCCAAAGCAGAGAAAGACCCAACTGAAAAAGAGAACTATAGGCCAATCTCATTAATGAACATAGATGCAAAAATCCTTACTAAGATACTGGCAAATAGAATGCAGAAGATCATGAAGAAGATCATACACCCTGATCAAATGGGATTCATCCCAGGGATGCAGGGATGGTTCAACATACGCAAATCAATCAATGTAATACACTGTATCAAGAGAGCCAAGGACAAAAAGCATAATACCATCTCAATAGATACAGAAAAAACATTTGACAAAATCCAACATGCATTTATGATAAAAACCCTTCAAAAAATTGGAATAGATGGTCTCTACCTCAATCTGATAGAAGCCATCTATGAAAAATCAACAGCCAATATCATACTAAATGGTCAAAAACTGAAATCCATCACGCTAAAATCAGGAACAAGACAAGGATGTCCACTATCACCACTCCTGTTCAATATAGTTTTGGTAACATTAGCCACAGCAATTAGACAAGAGAAAGAAATAAAATGAATAATGATAGGAAATGAAGAAGTCAAATTGTCATTATTTGCAGATGACATGATACTGTATATAGAAGACCCCAAGAACTCCACCAAAAGTCTTCTAGACTTAATAACCAAATTCAGTCAAGTAGCTGGATACAGGTTCAACACACAAAAATCAATAGCTTTCCTTTACACAAACAACAGACTCACTGCGAGAGAAATAAGACAAACAATTTCTTTCACAATAGCATCTAAAAAATGGAAATACCTAGGACTCGACCTAATGAAAGAAATCAAAGACCTCTTCTCTGAAAACTATAGCGCTTTGAAGAGAGAGATTGAAGACAATATCAGAAAATGGAAAGACATCCCTTGCTCCTGGGTAGGAAGGATCAACATAGTGCAAATGGCCATACTTCCAAAACTGCTATGTAGATCCAATGCAATCCTAATTGAAATCCCAGCAGCACACTTCATGGACCTTGAGAAAACAATCCAAAAATTCATTTGCAACAAGAAGAGACCCAGAATAGCAAAGGCAATTCTAGGTAACAGAGACATGTCAGGGGGTATCACAACCCCCAACTTGAAACTATACTGCAAAGCTACTGTGATAAAAACAGCATGGTACTGGCAAAGAAACAGACCTGAGGACCAGTGGAACAGATTAGAAGATGCAGAAACAATGCCAGACACACTCAGCCACCTCATCTTTGACAAAGGAGCCAAACACCCTCACTCGAGGAAAGATAACCTCTTTAGTAAGTGGTGCTGGAAAAATTGGGTTTCAACTTACCAAAGTCTAAAACTAGACATATAACTCTCACCATGCACTAAACTAAAATCTAAATGGATTAGAGATCTAAATATTAAAATAGGAAAGTTGAACCAGTTGGAACAGAGGTTAGGTAGAACTCTTGAAGACATTGGTGTAGGAAAAGATTTTATGAACAAAACCTCAGTTGCCCATGAACTAGCACAAACAATCAACAAGTGGGATCTCTTCTTATTAAAAAGCTTCTGCACAGCAAGAGAAACCACCAACAGTGTGAAGAGACAACCCACAATGTGGGAAAAAATCTTCACCTGCTGTTTTTCAGACAAAGGTCTACTATCTGGAATCTATAAAGAACTTAAAAAGATCAGACCTCCCAAATTTATAGACCCAATCCGAAAATGGGCATCTGAAATGAACAGATATTTCTCAGACAAAGAAGTAAAAATAGCAAATTGATATATGAAAACATGTTCAACATCACTGGTTATTCGAGAGATGCAAATGAAAACAACGCTGAGATTCCACTTCACTCCAGAAAGAATGGCTGCTATCATGAAATCAACCAATAGCAAATGCTGGTGGGGCTGTGGGGAAAGAGGAACCCTGCTCCACTGCTGGTGGGAGTGTAGACTGGTGCAACCACTGTGGAAATCAGTATGGAGATACCTCAAAGAATTAGGATTGGAAGTCCCATTTGACCTAGCTATTCCCCTGCTGGGTATCTTCCCCAAAGAATTAAAAGAATCATACCACGGTGATATATGTGCACCCAGGTTTATAGCAGCTCAATTCATGATAGCTAAAACTTGGAAGCAACCCAATTGCCCATCAACTGGGGACTGGATAACGAAAATGTGGTGTTTTATTTTTTTATAAAATGGAGTACTACTCAGCCGTCAAAAATGAGAAATTAGAGACATTTATTGTTAAATGGATGCACCTTGAGGCGATACTCTTAAGTGAAATAAATAGGACACATGTATAAATACCAAATTGTTTCTCTAGTGTGAGAAAGTGAAAGTGTAAATAAGGACTAAAAGGTATAATAGATAATGTGAAATAGGAAGAAAAGGGGCAAAGGGGAAGGGGAAGTGGGAGGGGTAGGGGTAAGGAAAGAAGGGAATGGAATTAATTTGAGAAAATGAAAAAAAGGAAACAAAATCTTCATCAATAGGGAGGGATGGAGGTGTTTAAGGGAGGTCAGGGAATGGGGAAAGGTAAGAACCAAGAGAGATTATGTAAAGATGCAAATTTCCAATAATGAATGTCATTATATTGTATACCTAAAATGTACCGATAAAAGGATATACAGTTAGAAAAAAGAAAGAAAAATGATTTACTCATTTTCATGGGTTGAGTGTTGACAAACAGCTTTTTTTCCCCACAAAGGTCCAGATGGTAAATATTTTAGGTTTTGCAGCCCATAGAGTTTCTGTTACAAATTCTATACCCAACTCTGCCATTGTTGTGCAAAAGCAGTCATGCATAACATAGACATGACTGTGTTTCAATAAAACTTTATTTACATAAACAATTTGTGGCCAAATGTGGCTCTTAGGTTGTAACTTGATGACCCATGTTGAAGTTAGTAACAATAATATATGTTAATTACCCCTATTTATCCACAGCCATTCTGTGGGCTAGATGATTTCCATACATTTTCCTTTGACTCTTCTTCCCACAGCCTTATCTATTGTGTACATTTAATCTTTGTTTTATAGATGAGAAACCTGACTTAACCAGGAGAAGTAATTTGTTTCAAGTAAAGCAGCAGGTCAACAACAGAGCCAAGAATTTGTCTCAGATCTTTTGTATTTGTAGGCTCCTGGCAAATGCTGCTGTTTATTTCTTAATATCTACCATTTCTTTTTTCTCTTAGTACAGCATCTCTTTTTTAGCATCTCTGTACTCCCAACAGCCAAGTTATAGACTGTATCTCATTGCCTTTTTGGAGTGGGGAGTGGCTGTCTGACAGTTCTAGTGAATGGGATATGAGTGAGCATGATGTTTTCAACTTTCAGGCGCAGTCAGTAAGGAAGGAACATGGCTCCCATACCATCTTGTTCTTGCCACCGATGGTAATACTGCCATAATGGCAGGTGTTGCAGCAGCTCTTTAGGCCAGGAATGGAAAGCCACATATTGCGGTTGACTGAGTACATAGCATTGTTCACCTAAGTACCTGGAGAGAACCTAGCACTTTGACCTGGAATTGTATTTCATTTGAACAGCTGTGTGAAACGAACTTTTCTCTTGTTTAAACCACTGTTACTTTTGGTATCTTTGTTATAACATCTAAAACTATTTCTTGACTAATACAAAAATCCATTTCTAGTTTGGAAGAGCATATTCTAAGGATATTCTCAGAAATATCTTCTCCTTATGGATAGGAATGAATATATATTCAGTATTTGTGTAGAAATGAGGTGAAAAACTGTCATTTTTTGATATGTCTGAGTCAAAACATCTTGTTCTTTTGCTGGGTAATTCTGGCCCTCTATTTCGATTACATTGTTCTTTCTTGCTTCTCCTACTTCCCCTTATTGTGCAAGGTCTTCCACTTTCCTTTTCTTTAATTCATTCTCATTCAATCCCTGGGCTTTCTATTCCTGCTCAGCCAGGCTTCTCTTCAGCCTCCTCATTCCTTACGGCCTCAAAGAAGAATGCAGAAATTGTGCTGGTGGTCATGTTGTGATCAAACAAATCAAAAGAAAGCAAAACAAAACAGAGAATAAACAGGAATACTAAGAATCATTTATGAATAGCACACATGGAGAAATTACAATATGTAATAAGCTCACCGAAGTTCTGCAACATACAAGGTACTGGGCTCTCAGTTGTTGGCTCCCTTTGTAGGGTGTGGATCTGTGTCCTCCCTCTGTGTATCGCAAAACCCCCTTCCTCCTCCTGACCCCTTCTCTTTGATGAATGAAGCCAACCCTACTTTCCAGGAACCCACTTCTTCCACCCCCACACTTAGTTGCCCTCAAGATGCCCAGTTGGCCTCAGTAACTGTAAGAAGAGTCCAGGAGGAAGATTTCTATAGCAATGGTTTAATTGAACTGTTGGCTTCTCCTTTTTTGGAAAGTTCATGTCATATGGTTTGTCCTGCTGTTTAACTTTGCTATGCAAGTTTAAAAGCAGAGAGCACGCATTTGAGGTTTTTTGAGTTCCTCTAGGTAGATGACCAATACTTTGGGAAAATGGACCCCCAAGGGACACGGCTTCCTGTCTTCCATCCTTGTGGTATATTTATTCCCATGTGTATAGGGTGTTTTAGAGGCTGGATAGATCCCACACCTTCACCAAAACTCCCTCTCTGCATCTATAAAAGGGGACTCATGGGCATCAGCATCTAACAGAGTGTTGGGAAGATCAGATGAGTTATGTGTAGAAGTACTGAGCAAATTATAATGTAGTTTAAATGTGTTTAATCAAGTTGAACAGTTGAGATGTAGAACAGAGTTCAAAGGAATTTAAAGACAAAGGAGAGTGTTATATATTAGAGAACCCAAAGAAGGTCTTGTAGAAGTGTTAGGATCATAAAGGATAGTGCAGTGGACATTTGTCAAGTTCATGATCGCTCAGCATCATATGCACTTGTGCCTCCCTGAAAGTAGAAGACAGAAACATGTTTCCCAGGCTCCTGTGACTGTAGGCCATGCAATCTAAGTGCTCCTTCCATGTATGCTCCACTTAGAACCTGCTATGGAAGGCAGCAGGGGGACTGGACCCAACCTCAGTCCTGTGTGATGGAAAGTCTGTGGCTGCCCCAAATGCCCTGAATCCCCACTGAAGAGTCCTGCAATTATATTTAGGCATTATTCTTGGTTGCTTAGCCTTCTCCCTAATGTATTACTTTTCCTGGAGTTTCTGGAAAGTACTTTATATCCTTTGATCATTAATTTTTTCCACTTAAACTGGTACAAATGGATACTGTTTTTACCAAATAAGAACCACAGCTGATGAAGGTTGAGAGACTTGTCAAGTATAGTGACCAAGGGATCATGGAGCTTCTCAGAATATAGTGTTAAGCAAGGAAAATTATTTCAGTCCAACAGTGAGTTCCTAGTAGTGAGATGCAGAAGCTAAGTTTGGATAGACAGAGTGGAAACAAATGTAAAGGGCCTTGAATGCCTTGTGGAAAATAACGATTTTAAAACCATAAGGAAGGGGAATGGCTGACTATATGTGAGCAGATAAATGGCATCTCTAAATATGGGTTTAGAGGAGAATGAAGACCAAACCACTTATCTCCCCCTTTCTGCTTGCCAGTGATTTGAATTCAAGCCACAGGAATTGATACTGGCTGAATTAATCAAAAGAAAAAAGACAGGCTTGAGGGTAACTGTCGAATCAGAGGAAAACCTGAATAACCAGGCTTCAGCATAGGAAGGTCAGAGCTCTCCTGAGGGTCTAGGAACTAGGAGCTGTAAAGCAGTCTTTTCAATGGCTGATTCCTGTGCGTATGCCTGGCTAGGAATGAGCTAGCCTGTGTACCCTGATTAGCAGCTCCATTAAGACTTCCCCAGAAAGAAAGGTGTTTTCTCAAGAGGTCTAGTGCTATGAGCAGGTGAAAGAGGAGATGTCCACTCCACCTGTCCTTGGAAAAAGCCTCAAAGACATTGAACAGTTGGGGTGCAAAGGTACAAAAGCCCATGCTGAGGCTGTCTGAATAGAGGTGAAACAAAAACCATTCGAGTGGTTCTTTTCTGAGTGGTTCTTTTTCCTCCTTGTATAGCAAAGACCCGTGGCAACATCCCTCAATAGGTTTACAGCAGCTTCTTGTCCCCCCTGCAGGGTTGTGAATTGGGATCATTAAGTTTTAAGTTGTTCTGCTGTCTTTGTGTAAGTGATCGTGTAAATATCAAGATGCTGGATGGGGGAAGCAAGTAATGGCATGACTCTCAAGATCTTGGATTATTACTTATTAACTGACATCCACAAAAACTTCAAGAATAGCACCCCCATCCCCCAAATCACAAGCCGGGCCTACTTTGCTAGCTCTGCCTTAGAAAGGCAAAGCTAATAATTGTAACCATGTAGATGCAGAAACCATTAATGTTTCTCATGCCCTGTGGTAGGAAGAAATATATTAAAAATTGATTTTTGGTTTCTGCTTTGTCTGTGTAACATTTATAATAAAGGATACAGGAGAGAGTATCCTTTAAATTGATATTTCAAAGCATTTGGGGGTTGGTGTTAAAATAAATTTTTATTAATGGCTTCGTCTTACATGCTAAAAGGTCAGCATCTGAATATGACAATTTTATCTTCTTAAAATAAGAGAGAGATGGTATTAGTGTTCTTCCATAATTACGTACAAGCCAGAGTTTTGACTACGTTATTGGGTTAAACCATTTTTTAAGATGTGAAATTATCCTTTGAATGCGATGTAAGTGTAGCGCAATGTGCAGCTTCTGTTTCTTCTTCCATTTTCTGCCTGTTTTTCTCCCTTCCCTTGTCTCTCTATATGCAATAGAGTGTAAGTTGTTTCCCTGCTGTATATACAGTAAGCGGTGAGCCATGTGTTCGTATTACTTCTTTGTCTCTGGGATTCTATTATCAGTTTACTCTTTTATAATTGAAGAAGCTTTTGTTCATCTGTGAAGAACACATTTCATTTTATTTTGTTCCTGCTGCAGCTTCCTGGACGTGATGTGATGAACATACAATCCTTCGGGTGTTTTTTGTTTTTTTTTTTCTTTCTTTTTCCCCAGTCACTTTAAATAAAATATACTTCTAAAAAGCCTGTCCCATTTGTTCTGAATGTTTTAGAATGTATCTGAGCTGTAATTCCTCAGAACTGAAATGGCATGGTGCACTTTCTGATGGGTTTTCATTAATCTGATATAGTTTTACTGCTGATTTGAGTTTATCAACTAGCGTTATAACCTGATAGAAATAACCCAATAACCTTGTCAAAGGCTTGCATTGATCATATGTTTTGTAATTTTATTGATGATGTGGGCATGAGGGATCCATATCAGAAAACACCCTTTGATTCAGAGAAGCTGCCTAGCCTGGGCACATTAATTGCCAAACCACCTAAAATATATAAAGAATGACATTTTATGCTACCTTGTTCATCACATTTTTAGAAAGACTCTGTTATGGATTAATAAAACATAGCAAATCTTCTATGCAAACCAAATGTTTATAATAAATGGAGCATAATCTAACTGTTCTACTATAAAATGAATTAGTCCCCAGCCAATAAACTCAAACAGAATAGAGAAGGATGGTTAGGTGACCTCAACAGGCAAGAATTTTACTATTGAATACATTTTGTCCTTTCAAATGATCCTCCCCTGACATGTTGGAGTGGGTTCAATGGGATGCTGAATTCCTTTCTTTAGCAGTAAGTAAGCAAGCCTGGATGCAAATTGGATGCTTAGAGTCTGAGGGTGAGCTGCTAACTGGGGCCACTTGTTATCTGAATGGAGCCCTTCTGTAAGTGCCAGCTGAAGCAGTTGTCATTTTGTTGTAAATGTCTGCCCTGCTATACAATGAATTAGCAGTTTTTAAATATTAGTATGGCACCCACAGTATGTGAAAACAGAAGGCAAACTAATATATGCAAATATATCAGGTGGCTTACAATGTACGAATATCTCAAACAACATCTACTTTTTATCTTTAAGTTATTGACAAGCAGGTTCCAAGCCACCCTTCAAAGTAGGGAGGTTAGGGAGTGATGATCATAGAGGATGGATGAAAGCAAAAAATGCTTTCTCTCCTAATCATAATTTATTCTACAGCTATCCGTTTCTACAATTTTTTATTATAGCCATATGTAAGATGGATAGCTTCTTTGAGATTTTACTTAATACTTTCTTTTGCTTGTTTTTTTAACAACGAGGAATTTTTACAGAAGCCAAACTTTCACTCTAGTTTTCTTCTCTTGAACATAGAGGTGATTTTATTTAGAATGGTTTTGGGGTTGGGCTCAATTTCAGTGAATGCAATGGCCAGGAGAGCTACTGGGTGGCAAATCTGAATGGGTTTAATTCACGTGCTGAGTAAGCTAGGAGCCACATGGTGCTGGTCCGAGGCACTGTAGAGAGGCCAGCTCTCTACTCTCAGGGGAAGTTATGGAAATGTCCTTCAGCTCCTGCAACTGATGACAATGTTGTGCTCCAGAGTGAATACTGAGAAGCGCTCTTCTCCATTTTGCCCTCATTCCTCCTTTTCACTTCTTTCCTCCTACAACAACTTCTTCCCTTCCTTTCTTCTTTTCGAGAGTTAATCAGAGGAAATCTGCAAGTTGTCATAATTACTGTGTTCATCTGCTAGGACTCCCATAAGAAAATAGAGCTTGGTGGCCTAAACAACAGACATTTATTTTCTTGCAGTTTTAGAGGCTGAAAGTCTAAGATCAAGGTCCTCAGCAGAGCAGGTTTCTCCTAAGTCCTCTCTCGTTGGCTTACAGGCTGCCACTTGTCTGTGTGTCCTCACATGGTCTTGTCTTCACGCGTGCATACATTTCTCATGTCATCTCCTCTTCTTAGAGGGACAGCAGCCCTACTGGATTACAGTCCCATTCTTGTGACCTCATTTAACCTCAATTACTCCCTTAAATGCTTTACCTCCCAATATAGTCACATTGAATTAGATTAGGGGTTCACCACCTAATTGTGGTGTTGGGGGGCACAATTCAGTCTAAAACAGCCACTCTAAAGGCTGCCTGGATAAATGATCCATTTAGACCATTACATGCAAAGATCCCCTAGACAATTTTTGGAGAGTGAAAGTCATACATCTCACATCAACAAGACCACTTTATGATGATAACACCCTCATTCCAACCCTCACCTCCCTTTAATATCCCAGTTCTCTTTTCAGGACATGTCTCTCCAGTAGTCAACTATCCTCTTCAGAGTTCCAAGCCTAAAGTCTTGTCAGAACTGCTGGATTTTAGGAAGCTGCTTTATTTAATGACTAAATAAAGGTTCCATGGTGCTTCTTTCCAGCCTCACCTCCAAGCTTCCCTCATGTTTGTTCATTGCACATCCCACCTTGCATTTTTCTGTCTCATTAAACCAAACATAGCTAACTTGTCTTGTGAGAATTTCAAATGGAACTAGCTGGCTGATAAAAGGACTATAATCATTCCTGTCACCGCTACCTTCACTATCATTGCTAATATTTATTGGGCAGCCACTGCTTTAAGAATATCAACTTATTTGATCCTCATGACTGTATCCAGCACAATGCATGTATTCCAGATGTGGAAACAAAATCATTGGGTTATTTGCATATGGGACATTAGAAATGAAAGTCCTTAAAAAGTTAAGTAATTTGCTCAAGATTGTAGAGCTTATAACTGGCTGAAGTTGAATCTGAACTCTGGAAGCCTATTTTTAGCACTTGACTATTAACTAGTCCCTCTTAGATGTGCTCAGCGTCCCTTAGATAGAGAAGAGATCTCAAAATAGCCATAGTTCAATTTGTCATTTAAATTAATGAAGAAACCAAGGTCCCAAATGTTTCTTATTTATACATGATCAATACCATGACATGGCATCCAACATACTTGAAGTACCCAAGATTATTATTGCTTTTACAGGCAACAAGTGTATTTACCAGTTTTCAAATTTTAAACACTACTTGGTCTCCATAATTTCAAATTTCACAATTCAGTAATATACATTACAGTATCTCCATTTTACTGGTTAAAAAAACTGAGGCCTGTAGAGTTGAAAACAATCATATAATTAAGAATGGATGTAAGGCTCTAACTAGGTGGCTTTTTGCATTACAAAGGTGCCCTCTCCTTTTTCCTGACTTTGGCAGTGTCCACATCTGTGACTCTCAATGCCAAGACTCCACCACTAACACACTTGGGACCTCACTGTTAAAGTAAAATGTAGGCAGAGTCTTGGGTGCAGCTATGAGCTGTGCAGTTTTCTGTCCTCTGCAAGGCTGAGACTCAGCTTTCTTCTATGTACAGAAGGGAAAATAGCGGTAACCATATCAATGCAGTGTTTCATTAATTCAATAAAAATTTATCACCTTTTCCATTATTGTAAACATGAGAGACAGGGCTTTGGCCTCAAAGGTCACTATAGGTTTAAATTAAATAATAGAAATCAAGATTTAGCACAATTTCCTGTTATAGCAAGCACTCAGCCATTGGTATGGTTGTTATTATTATTTACTATTACTAGTATTATTTTGGATTCCACAAGGATGTCTGCTTTATTTCCAAATACCATTGTCAGAGATGCTTTGTGGAAACACAAACACACAAACACAAACACACACATTCTAAAGCAGAGAACAGCTTTTTCCCATGCTATCATTATTGGATCCTCAATAAGTATTAGACGTGTTCCAACTAATCCTTTACTCTCAATCTACCCAAAACTTGGGACTGTTTTCCAGGGTTTTATAGTTATTCTTCTCCCTTTTCATATTGCTGGGTCATTAGAACTCCCTCTCTTTGATCTCTGGTAGCTTTCAAAGGAGCCAGAAAAATTTCTTTTACTTCACAAGCCACTCTTTCCCCTCCACATCCTGGTAAATGCTGGTCCTTTCTGCACTTGGTGATACGGCCCCTTAAAGGTCACCAAGCCATCTTGGCACCAACAAATTGATTTTGTTTTATGGATGTTAGTGTCCTCTATCACTGATGTTCTGTGTTTTGTAACTTTTTGATTTCATCTCAGAAGTAGATCCCATATATTCAATTAGGAACACTTAAAAACTTCTTTTTACTGGTTTATAGTCCCATCTGGAGGAAGGGAGTTACTCTGCAGAATAAATTGAGTGTGAAATTTGGCTATGCAATAAGGATTCACTTCTGTTAAGGCAAAAAGAAGAGATGTATAAAATTCAAATCATGCATAGAATAAATGCTTTATCTTTAAGAAACATATAAATAGACATCAAACACCATAGAAAAGTAGAGGGTTTCCTCTCTTTTTTTAAGAAACAAATTTGTGTGCAATTTTGGAGCAAAATCTTTGCAAGGCAAGATTATGCATGTCCAATGCTGATAAGACTGCCCAAATATAAATTGTATGATGCATTTCCTTTAGAATTCCATCTTTCTATTGGCACAATCAAAGAAAGGAAAAAAAAGTTTAAAAGCCTTTGGATAGCCAAGTGCAGGCACCTGAGGAAATCAGGAAAGAATTGAGAATCTGATACTGTAGCTAATTTGTGACATTTTTGCTATAGCTACTCTCCTTAAAAGAAGGCACTTGCTCTAATTTTTTTCCATCTTGGTCCATAGGATTGCCCTTTCTGCAAATATTTGCCAGTGATAAAAACGCAGGGTAGGAAGTAGGGTGAAGCAATAGGGAAGTTTGTAAGTCCCCATCCTGAGCCCAAGAAGACTGCCATGGGAGGACTTCATCCTGGATTTAATAATACTGCAATTAATCTTTTTTGCTTAACCAGTAGCTGCAGCATCGTCAAACTAGCATCTCGCCCACAGACACAAAATCACAAGTCAAAGTCTGTGAAGGTCCCTCTGAGGACCCTTGGGACAGCACAGCTCAAGAAATGCACAGAGATATATCTTCCACAAACCTGCTGATGAAATCATAATAATACCTTACATTTTTATGACGCAACATGTAGCAAATCATGATATGTAAACATAGTTTCTGTGCTCATATTAAATTGGGGAAATATTGATCAGACAAAGGAAAACATAATTTTACTTCAGGACTTTTTGGAACCTTTAATATGTTCATGGGTTGTGAATACCTAAGAGAGAGACATAGAATGAAATAGTAGTTTGATTTTGCCATCAATATCTCAGAAGTCTTTGATTCTTTGGAACACAGCAAAGATATACTGGTACAGTGCTTCACAAAATATTTTCATACAGATTATGTTTGAAAAGTGAGCAGATGCATATTTCATCAAAGATGTGTTAAACTATGGTCTGTCAGTTTAATAAAATGTCAGTTACCGGAGGCCTCACAAACTCTCATCTGCAATCCCAGAGAGTGACAAAAAGTCATACTCTGGCCATCTTACTTACGGTCCCCTAAAGCTTTCTGTCTTGCACATTTGTGCTTTCTATTTTTAGAAACTGCTGTTTATTTGCAAGAAATATGGAATTCATCTTTCTAGCCTAGGTTTATTCTACTGGCAAGAGATTTCAGATTTTCATTTTTATCATTATCTCTTTAAACCTGATTGTGTTTAACTTCTTATAGTTTCATTATTCCTAAGCACTGCCTCTCATGTTTTACATTTCAAATTCCACGCTAGTTCTTTAAATTTCTGTGCCTTTGTTCAGGAGTCATTTGGGGAAGATGAGTTTCCTCTTCTCTATCCTACTTAACCAACATCATTGGAGCTAAGCAACTTGACAGCCATAGCATGCTGTTTCACAGTATGGATGGTATCCAGAATGTAGATTTTTGTGTTTGTATTTGGTTAAAAAGTACTGTTTTTTGCTAATGTATGAATGAAAGAAATCTCAACAAATAAAGTCAGGTGACTGAAAAACAACAAATCTAAGTATTATCATTGCTTTTCTGGAAGAGATCTTTGTTTTGAGAAGTTCCCTAAAGAAGTGGATTCACCTGCAATTAATCAGTAAATGGAAAATTAGTTAATTCTATACGCACTCTCCCCACCATACAGATTCTGAATCATTGTTACATATTACCTTAAATTTACATGGAGCTTCTCTTACAAGTTTCTTTTAAAATTCTTGCATTTCAGGTAGAGCTGAAACCCCATATAGCCCCACAGGTAAACAGGTAACCATTCACACAATGACCAATCAGAATGGACCTGGTCCAGCCCGGGGACCAGAGCGTGGAACCCCTTGTGGTGCTGTGCTAAGTACTCTTCTTTTGCATCCTGGCTTCTAGGAAGGATGATAGATTTTGGGGCGGGCACTGGAGCACCCAAGTGGCCAGCAGTGGATGTGCATTGATATTGTAACAACTGATGCCACTGTGCTGTGCTATGCATGTGTGCCGGTGTGTATCGTCAGAAGGACGCTAGGCAATAGAATACGTACTGTTTTTCTCATTTTAGAAAAATTGCCAAGGAAAACAAAAGTCTAAGTCATAAAGACCTTTTGACCTTTGATCAAAATTATTGTCACTGCCACTGTGCGGCGCTGTGCAGCAGCATCCTGGTATAGGAAGAAATGATATCAGATAGCAGCCTGATGTCACTGAGCTGCAGGTAACTCCTTTTATAAGGACCCACAAACATTCATAAGAAGAAATCTATGAAGGCAAAGAACATAGCAGATGATCCCATGAGTTGGATCCACTGTTTTTCCAGGGTCTGATTCTAGCTCAAATGTGCCAAGCCTCCAGGTACCACCCCCGACCCCGCTACCCATCTCCTCTGTAACCACACGTTACAGCCCTATACCAGACATGAGCAGCCAAGCATATCAATCATGATTTGAAAAATTGAGGGGGCTAGACTGCGCCATGTGGCTAACAGCTTGTTTTCTGCTACGTTGCAATGTAGCAAGGCTGTGCTCAGAGTCCTGAGGTTCATCTGACTTCAGAGGCTGCCGTTAACTCATTCAATCTTGGCTACCATCGCAGAGCACAAGGAGGTCTCACCAGAACCCCTCAGCCCATTTGCAGCAGCAGGGAGAGGGCTGCTCATGTCAGATAGTTTCCCATCTTATCAAACCTTTGCTGCTATGGCGAGTTGGAATCTGTTGTGCTGAAATGTTTTCTCTAGTCCTCTGTAGAACAGTGCAGGAATCCTTAGGCCCAGAGGTAAACTACAGCTAGTGAAAAAGAAGACCATTTAAATGTATAGTTGTGTGTGTGTGTGTGTGTGTGTGTGTGTGTGTTTTAACAGAGCTTGTACTCAGGGCTCCAATTTGCAGTCCTCCTGCCTCAGCATCTCAGAGTGTGGGAATTACAAGTGTTTGCTACCTTGCCTTGCTCTGTGTAAATGTTAGTAAGTCCACATTGCTTATAGGAAATGAGGCACAGGGTAGTTGTGATAGTAGGAAAAAGGGAGACAGACTTTTTGCAAGTGGGAAAAGGACCAAGAGATCAAGGAAGGGGTCAGAGGGGAGGAGGAAGGGATTGTAACAAGAAATAAGATATTTCATGTACATGTACCAACTCCCCTCAGTGAATGTAATCATGAGATGAAAGAAATAAGGAAAAAAAAAATCCCACAAGATGCTTGTGGTAACCAGCACAGATCTGTGTCTTCTGTCACCATCTCTCAGCCTTATGTGTGCTTTTAGCATGTTGGGAATTGTCTTCTCATGTTGATGGGAAAAGAAAAAGGAAAGAGTGTGAAGTCCCCACTCACCCCGGGAGAAAAGAGGAAGGGACGTAGTGGGACATTTAGAACTGGTCCTGTGGGTGCTGCCTGTTGCTCCAAGTGTGTCACCTACACTAAAGCTGTCTTTGAGGTGGACCTGTGCCTGAGGTCCCACTGCAGGTGGGGCCAGTGGGCAACCTAGTGGGAGAAAGATGCAAACTCTCAAGAAGTCCAGAGACCTAGGGCTGGAACTGAATGTAAAGACTGTAGAGAAAGTTGATTCGCAGACAGCTGAGATCATCATGGGAACTTCGGAAGAAAATCAATGATCAAAATTTTCCCACTGTCTAAATACTCAATACTTCCTAGAATAAACTACTATAGATATCAGTAAATAAATATTCAATGTTTTCTTCCCAAATGTGTAAAAATAGTTGCATCATCAAGAGAGGCAGTTTGCATGGTGGTTATGAATGAGTTCTGCAGGCTTGGCCTAGGTATAGGTTGCAGCTGTAGCACTTATTAAGTTAATGACCCTGGAAACACCATTCAATGTCTGTGACTCAGTTTTCCTGTTCATCGTAAAGCACATGGTGACAAACCCTGGCTCATGGGATTCTTGTGAGATTAATGTACTGTGATCCCATAACATTTTTAGAAAAGCATACACAATTAGGTCTCAATAAATGTTAAACATTGCGGGGGAGCAGTACTGGGGATTGAACCCAGGGCCTTCACACTAAGTTCCATCCTCATTCCTTTTTTATTTTTTATTTATTTTGAGACAGAGTTTCACTATATTGCTTAGTTGCCCAGGCTGGGCTCAAACTTGGAATCCTCCAGCCTCAGCTGCCCATAGTGCTAAGCTTATAGGCCTGCGGCACCACAACTGCCTTGCTAACCAGACACTGATCAGTACTCCGCCCTTGGCCCTGTGGCTCTTAGACTTGAGTCCCAGCCTCATCTGAACCACTGATCAGCCATGTGGCTTCAGACAAATCCTGTGGCTCATGTCCTTCTCAGAAGCAGAGTTCCTCCCATGAAGTGAGAATCTTCATACATGTTGCACTGAACCAAAGGGTTACTTTGGCTGTTTCCATGACAATCTCCCTGCTGAAAGCCCATTGCAAGCTTCACAGCTCTGGACAAATGTTCAGGCTTAGTAGGTCTCATTTGAACAAAACATTTATTAGGAAGAATAAGTTATTATCATCCAATTGCAAAAATAAGGTACTTAGAAGAAACATGTAACTGTTGCTATAGTGTGGGTAGGAAAAAGAGTGCCTAAGATGCACAGGTGGAGGAAGGATGCCTGAGTGGACTGGGAAGGCTTGGCTTGCTGGATCTGGCGGGATCAGCACTGCGATCTGAAGGAAGGGATAGTGGACGAGGGACCGGAGCCAATTGTGTGAGAATAAAGATGATGCTGATAACAACATGGTCCTAAACCTCTCTGTCTTTAAGAATCCTCCATTGGTGCTGGGGTAGATATGTTCTCAAATTCTTGAAAAAATACTCTCATGATTCTCATTTTATGGGGGTGGAGACTGAGGCTGAGAAAGCTGAGGTTGTTTGCTCAAGTGCACGTGACTAGTAAGTGGTGCCTACAGGGTTTGGATGCTGTTGTATGAGGTGTCAGGCTCTAGAGGACCTCAATCCTGAAGGATCTAGTGCCTCCACATGGAAAAAGTGGCAGCAAACAGGCCCGAGACATTCTCTCCCTCTACCTCTGTCCAGTTTCTCATTTTTTTTTTTTTCTTTTGGTACCGGGGATTGAACTTGGGACCTTGTGCTTGCAAGGCAGGTGGCAGAACCACTGAGCTAAATCCTGGCCCCAGTTTCTCATTTCATTTGCTTTGTCTAAGAAGGCTTCTTTGGTATTCTCCCCTATGCCCAGGCTGTGTCTCTGTGGACTTTCTCTGGTGGAGCATTTGCCACACTTCTGTATCACGCACTATCTGCGTCTCCAGTGCTTTCAGCTGGATTGCATGCTCCAGAAGATCAGAGGCAGGGTCTCCTTTATTCACGATAGACTACAAGAAGAAAGGATAGAGGGAACAGAAGAAAGAAGGAACGAAAGGAGGGAGGGTTTCTACAATCAAAGATAAAGTTGGCAATGACTTTGGAGATTCAGATGGTGGAATAATTTTTAGAAGCCTCTTTAGGACAGATTTCTTTTACCCCTCCCCTCCCCATATACACAAGGGAAATATTTGATGCTTTCTCTTGGACCTGAGTCTGTCAGAAGGCAGTGAGGAGCTTGATCCTGGGTAGGCAGACAGGTCTTGTCAGAAAGTGCGTGGCTATGTTCTGCACGCATCTGCTTTACCTGCTCAGCTGACGTGTGGTCCTCATTGCTCAGAGCCATTGCAGCCAATTTGGTCGATAATCTGCAAATTAAAAATTCAATAAGTAGTTCCTCGAATCATTTTCAAAAGCTGGGACAGAGAAATCAACGTGTTAATAATCGGTGCATGGTGGGGTAGGTTTTCTTCGGTGGATTATCACTGCTTTAGTTTGATATTACAAAAAGGCCACGGGATGCACCCCTTTAATTTTGTTGCACAGAGTGTAGGCTTTTAGGGGTGTTCTATAAGTATCAATGTAGATAATGATATTGCACATGGATTTTGTGGCAACTTAGGCAGGAAATAAATAGGGTGTGGTAGGATTCATCAGAATTGCCTTTAATTATAAGGCCTTCCATCTGCGAGGCACTTTTGGTTTTTAGCTCATGCTCAAATAACTCTTGCATTTGCTCTCAACAAGCCTGGGAAGTAGGCAGGGCAGACATTTCTTTCTGCACATACACATGGAGAATCACACTGGGAAATGCATGGCCTCATACCCACAGTCCCTGTGCAGTAAGGCACATTGAAAGGCTGGCCCTCTCTGTTCCTAGACAAATGCCCTCTCCTCTTAGTGCGAACCCACAGTGCTAACAAAATCATGCACTGATTTCTCCAACAATTCAGCTATCATAACCTCATGCCCAAATGCCTGATCTAAAAACTGCTCTGGTGAGAGCAAGCTTTGATAGACCTGGGTTTGAATCTCTGTTGCATCACAGATAAATTTAGAGGCCTTGGACTTGTTACTGTAATTAAACCACCTGAGTATCAAATACCTCATTTAAGTGGTGAAGATAGCAGTAACTACCGTCAGGAGGAAAGCAGACAGGACAGGTGAGAAAGTGCTCAGTGGATACTTAACGTGATTTCTGGTAATGCTACTGCAGATGTGTGGCACATGGAGTTTGAAATGGAAAGGTTCTTAAACAAACTTTATTGTGCTGTCCTTATGGTGGCCACTAGCCCCGGGTGGCTATTTGTGTTTAAATTGGTTAAAATTATAATATGATTAAAAATCTGATTCTTCTGTCTTACCATACCCATGTCAAGTGTCCAATACCACATAGAACTAGTGGCTACCGTGATAGGGATTGGAGGTACAGACCATTTCCACCATGACAGGAAGTTCTGTTGGACCTCACTGCCTGAGGCCAGATGCTCTCTCCAAGGTGCACAAGGGTTAGACTCCGTGTTGCTGCACAAGGAGGCCATCAGGAGACACGGACCAGTGTGTGCCCATTTTCCTTTGTTTAATGGTATTGTTTACATTGGGGCTATGCAAATGGTGTGTGAGGAATCCAGTGCAGTGCATTTAATAGGCCCACTCCAGAACATCCTGCTGATAATTGTGTGGAGCTCTGCAAATGGTGGGTAATTTCCTCTCAGGTGCCTGTTCTACACGCTTGTTTGGCATGCTTTATTGTCGGGTGGATTTACACTCTGCATTTGCCATAAAAACTGTTTCCAAAAGAAACAAGAAGCATAGGAAGATAAAAAGCAATATAAAAAGGGGATTTTGTGATTTATTTACGTCAAATTTATGGAAGATGACAGGAGGCATTACAGTTCCAAAATTAGTTGTCACAGTCAGGCTATAAATCCTGCAGGACAGGAGTTAGAGGAACGGGTTGGGATCGGGACCCCTGGGTCTGCGAGTGGCCTGTGGAAAGGCCAGAGAAGGCAGGGGACTTCTAAAACCCTCTGCAGAGGGGCTTGGCTGTCCCTCAAGCTGAGGAGCTGGCATTTAACAGTAACAAGTATAGGATGCTTGCCACATTTTAAGCACCTCCTGTGTACAATCTCATTTAATTCCCACTGGTTTTGCTATTTTAATCATTTTACAGATGTGGAACTCCGTACTTTCCCTCTTTGCTGAGAGCCAGAGTGAACCAGGGCTGAAACCAGAATAAAGGTGACAGCTGACTCAAATGTACTTGTTTTGTTTTCCCTAAAAATTTAAGTTCATTTATAGTCTACCCAGTAGCATTTACTCAGCATGCGCTGTGGGCAGACAGAGTGCCAAGCCCTGAGGATACAGAAATGATAAGACCTGGCCCCTGCTAGCAGGGCAGTTTTGATCTACCAAGTGATTAAGCTGGTGTACAAGGGACTGTCGCATGACTCAGACTTTAAGAAGTGAAGCAGTATAGATATGGTTGGAGTCCGGGAACTTTAAGAAGCACCTTCTTAATCCTAGCTGGCCTGTGTGGACCAGCTTCATGGAGAAGACAGTGTGGGAGGCAGAATGCATGGGTCCTGGGTAGTCAGAGATGGGGAGAAGGGTGGCCAAACTGACTCCCCTCAGCTCATGAGGAAAGCTCTTTTATTTTCTCAGAAAATAAGCTGGGATACTCAATCCATCCATTGTTTTTTAAATACCTTGTGTTTTGTTGGTCAGTGGAATCTGAAAGAGCTAAGCACAGAAAGATGAAGTACTTCTCGCAATTACAAAATGCCGTTTTATTTATTTTTTCATTTTATTTTTAACTAACATGTGATAATTACATATTTATAGGGTGTGCTTGATATTATGATATGTAGATATGTGTAATCATCAAATCAGGTTTGATTGGTATAACCGTCACCCCAAGTATTAATCATTTGTTTATGACAAAGACCATTCAAACGTCTCTTTCTTACCTATTTGGAATTACAATAAGTCATCATTATTATGGTACACATGACTAGAGCTTATTCCTCCTGTACACCTATAATTTTATTCTCATCTTTTTTTTAAATTCTCATCTTACTGAGCTTCTTCATATCTCTTCCTCCTCTCTGCCCTCCTCCCCAGGCTTTGGTAGCCACTCTTCTATTTTCTATTGCTATGAGCTCAATTTCAAACTAGGGAAACACTGTTAAGACCCTGTTTTCTTGGCTTCCACTAAGCACTCTCTTTCTCCAACCATTCCTCCTTGTTCTCCTTTAAGGAGTTTTCTTCATTCAGCCCTTAAATATTGAGGCCATCTCTCTGCCCTAACCCCAGAGGGACCCTCTTCAGCCTTCTTCCGTTCTCACTCTGCACACTGCTCTGTCTTATGGCATCCACTCATCTGACTCAGGTCCTGTGTATTTTCTGATGACCTCCAGTCCATAACACCAGCCCTACCTTCCCTTTTGAGTTCCAGATCCGTCTATTCACCTGCCCACTAACCATTTCTAGCAGACTTGCTCCACTGGTCCCAAGCTTGTTTTGTTCTCTGATTCACTACCACACTGAGAAAAACCATGAACTCGCATGCAAGGGAATCCCAGGGGCCATAAGGGCACCGCTTTTCTCATCCTATATTCATCAGTTCCCAAGCCCTTAATATAGCTGAAGTCCATCGCCATTTCTAATCTGTGCCCTTTATAATGAATCTCAGTTGCTATAATCAAAGGAGTGACAGGGGGCCCAGCTTCTGGAGACAGAGTATGGGTTTGAGTCTTGGCTTTGTAACTTAGTTTACTAATCCTTTCCTCATTTGTAAAATAGAAGCAACAGGTAATACTTTCCTTTTGAGATTGTTCAAAAGTTTTAATACCTAGAAGAACAGTACTTAGAATAGGTGAACACCATTTAAGTATTTGCAGTTGTAAATGGACGTTTAGGGCTTGGAATGCTGCAATGCATCTCATAGAATCTCCATGGTAATATAGGGATTTCTGTTTGTTCCATTTTACACATAAGAAAACTGACCTTTCAAGAAGGGAAATAAATTACCCACACGTATATAGAGCAATAAAGCTGGCTTCTAACCCATGGCAGACTGAAGGCAAAATCCATGCTTTCACCTGCTCTGCTTTCTGGATTTACCCTAGAAAGACTCCTGTACTAGCCCATGGCCTCCAGCTTTGCCTTCTTCTACTGTCTGCTCCACATAGCTGCCTCACCATGTTCTCAAGAATGCTTGATTATGAAGATTAAGACATCAGAACTTTCAACCCTTCCTCCGTTACTAGCTCTTCCTCCCTCTTCCCTCTCTCTGCTCTCCAACCCTCATTTTCTATCCTTTTAGCCACCTTTCCAAGAGCACTGGGAGTGAGTACATGGCTGCCAGGAAAGGGGTTCAGAAAAGCAATTATGTGGTTAGTAGGGACTGAGTATTATGGCCACACATTTATGGACAGTTAAGCTGGGAACTATATTGACTTCCAAAGGGTGTTGGGAACTATACTGACTTCCCTCCAGGGCTCCAGTTAAGACCCTGCCCCCATGTGGAGTTGCAGTCCTTCCAGGGTTTCTTCACCTCTACAGAGGGAAGATGCCTCTTGTTTCCAACAGACTGCCAGTCTTAACTAATGACCGGGAAGGACTTCCAGGTGCTGAAAGACAAAGGCATGGCTTCAATAACCACATAACACAAATCATATGTGGATAAAAAGAGACAAGTAAATTAGATCAATCAAAGGTCACTCATTTACTCAGCTGGGTACACTAAAAGTTCATCCAGGTTTCTTTCTTGCCAGAAATGAATGGATTTGAAAGTAAAGATTTTCAATGGTATTTTGCTCACAAAAGTTTCCTGTGGTGGGGAAAGAATGATATTGCTCATGGTAATAGCAATAAGAGAGCTAGGGAGGGAGAATAATCTGAGACATGAATGTTCCTTGTCATTTTCCTTTGACAAAAAATAATCATAAAAGTTCTTCCAGGTCTAACGTGAGGTTCTCCTTTCTTAAGCCTGTGTTTTAGAAACTGATTGATTGTAGTTTTTCATGGGGTTTCCACCGTGTCAGGATCACAAAATGTCACTTGGCAGTTAGATGGTTCCCATCCCGGAGGCACTGAGAGATGCCAATTGCAATTCAGAAATCTCAATTTTCAAATATACCCTACAGCTTATACCTGGTGAGAAACACTTTCCCACCCTCGTGGGCATGCTAAGTGTTGTGCTGTGAAAAAAAGGTGGAGAGTGTTCTTTTGAATGAAAGGAGATTTGCAGCTAGGAGCTCCAGTCCCTGGAACTTAAAGGGCCTCTCCCTTCTTTAGGGCTGCAGGCTGTGCAGCTCTCTTGCGGGCTCAGGTAAGAGCAGCAGACAATTGAAATGGAAGAGGTAAAAGGCACAGACTGATGACAGTTGACTTCATCACCTTCCCCACTTGGGCTTCCGTCAAGGGTACAATCTATATGTGTAGGCTCCCAGAAGACCCAGTTGGTGCAGTAAGACCTTGGCAAATAGAAATCCTGTATTGACTTCTGGGATTGCTCAGACTCAGACAAATAACTTCTTGGCTAGGAAACATCAGCTTAAAGTTCCAATAGCAAGTTTGGATTTGGAAATGAGGAAGCATTACTGCTTCCGACTGTCAAACTGTCTTGGGCAGCCTTGAACTCAGACAGTAGATTTCAGCAATCTCTTAGAGAGCAGCAAGGAGAGGTAACATGGAGGGAGTGGTGAGAAGTTTTGTGATCTGATGCTCTTATTGGAGAGCTGTTTGACTTTGAGCTACTCATCCATCCTCCCTGGGCTGCAGCCTTCTCATCTATAAAAATAAGGGGTGTGGTCGGGGTAATCCTGTGGTCCTAACATGCTATCCTTAGGTAACCAACTTAGGTTTAGTCTCTTTCAAACTTTCTTTACTACCCGCCACAATATACAACAGAATTCGACAATTATTGTTGAGAGGATATTCAAACTTTTCTATACCACTATATTTTATGTAGGAGAACAAATTGCTCCTTGCTAGTTCTGCTTTCTTCTTGGTGTTATTCAAAAAAATGAGAGGAGGCCTTGTGGAAGGTTGGCCCGTTTGGTCTTCTCAGCACATTTGCCTTTTGACTTTTTCCCCAGCTCTTTTTCTTACTGGCCACAGAGTTTGATGTAGTTGGAAATGGCACCTAACAGTGCAAATGCTCATTATCTTTATTGGCCATGATCTGCGAACCCATTTCTTTGTCCAAAGCCTTCAAAACAGCTTATTAATGAGAGTATGCACTTGGACACCTTTAGGACTCCTTTCACGATGTGCGTTGCTGTCACCCTATAGGGAGAGGATGATTTCAGACATGTTGTCTGGGAAAGATCATCTCATCACAGAATCGCATGAACAGGGGGCTGTGAGAGGAGGAGAGTGTGGCCATTTAGTACCTGTTCCAATTACCACAGGGGAGAAAAAAACAGTTCTTCTTCTACCACATGGTCCTAGGGCAATCACAGGCGACATGGAGAGTGGAGGAGAGGTGGTGTCCTTGAGGCTGATTATCATGCATTGCTCTGCGAGTTGGATTCATGCTGAAAGTGCTCACAAGTGCCCTAACTATTAATAAAGGGTGAGTTGTGGGTGACAGCAGGATGATGTTCGCATCCCCAGTAGGTTCTGAAGATACATTTGAGCATGCTGAGAACTTCCCAGTAGTGCACTGAGGCTTCTATGGAAGCAGAAGGATAGATCACGTCACATGTTTTAGCTGAACCCTTGAAACTCTCAACAAGTAGGACTGCCATGTCTCAGTCCTTGACTTAGAGGTTTCTGACCTCCTTCTTTTCAAGTTTGATGAAATTTTGATCAGAGGAAAATTGAATCTAAATCGGTATTCTGCCATCAGAACTTCTGCTATGAGGGCAGAACTTTTATTGAGAGAACTTTTACTTTGATGAGATGAAAATAGTAAACTGGTGGAACTGTCCCTTTCCTGGCGTTATGATTAGCTATCATAATGCGTGATATTTTTTAAAAGCCCCATCTAGAAACCTCACATACATGTACATACATCTCCTTTTAGTTATACTTTTGTATTTTTCCCACCAACATGTAGATCTAGCTAAATTGAAACATGCAAACATAATTAGTACAAGTCTTCACAGATTATTTCCCCGATAGAGCTGATAATATTTACTGATTAGAGGGCTTAACTAACTACCATTGTTTTGCCATGTGCCTATAAGCCCGACTGGTCCATCAGCTTCTCAGAGAAACTGGAATGACTTACTTTCATGATACTTAATTTGGTTATGAATTTGGGCAGATTAAAAGGAGGCAATATACCAATGTGATGGCTTTCACCCTAGGTAGAGGGAATGGAGCTAATTGAGCATGCTCATTAAACCTTGACCCGTCTGCAGGACACATCCCACGATTCAAGATCAGGGGCTCTCTGCCAGAAATAGTGACTATTTTACTTCTTTTTCCTTTTGTTCACTTGCACCACATACGTGTATTATTCCCAACCAGACTCCCAGGAGCTACTTGACCAGTATCCCAGTGGAACCCAAGTAGACTTGTGGGTTTGGCCCATTCCTGTCTCTCAAATTAGGAGCAAACCTTGCCACCTCGTTTTTCTTGGCCAAATGAGCTCATTTACCTACTATCTAGAGAAGAGTTTCTTTATAATACCTTGGCACTGTTGACATTGCAGGGGAGATAATTCTACGTTGAAGGGACCTTCTTGTGTAATGTATAATATTCAGCATCATCCTACTAGATATGAGCAATAACTGTTCCCCTCTACTATAGCATTTGTCACAACCAAAAATGTCCTCCAGTGTTGCCAAGTATCCTTTGGGGGACAAAATTGCTACTGCTCTAGAGATATTTCTGACACAAAAGGATGCCAATTTAGGCCTCTATATCTAAAATAAAGGCTGAATCTTTCAGACCACCTGATTGGGAAATTTCAAATCAGTTTTTAAAGGTTAGTCTGGATTATTACCTGATTCAACTCAGCAGGAAAAATCATACCATGTTGTGTGTGAAGTGACTATAATTTATTAGCTCATTAGTCTGGCTTTGAAATTGCCATTTTGAGCACTTGCCCAGGCTGACCAAGTTTATAGGCTGAGTTGCTTTTTTACAAACTCAAGGTAAGACCCTTCTGCTTAGGGGCACTCATTGCAAGGGCCTTATGAGCTTGCCATGGGCTGATGCCCCTACCGATAAGCAACCTCTACCTGAGCACCCAGTTATTTGAAATTTCTTGCCATCATCTTCTCAGATATTGAAGTTCTGCTCTAGATACAGAAGAGCAAAGAAAGGCTAATCAGGGTAGCTGATAAAGAGGAAGACTAACTGGCTACATACAAGGAGTGATCAAAATATACGTGAATATTTAAATTTGTTAAATTACAGTGAAAGATCCATTGAAAAATCTATTAATCTCCATCAAAACATCCCCCTCACTTTGAATATATTTATCATACAGTTCTTGCCACTTTTGAATCAGCTCTAGAAGTCTTTTTTGGGGTCTTTATGAGATATGATCAAAATTGCTATCTGGTAAGTGCTGCTCCAAGTGCCATCCAACCGTGCAAAGGCAGGCTCATAAAAAATTACAGTGTATTCTTTTTCATCTCATTCACCCTACTGGCACTGTGCTGTTTCTGAGTCTTCCACAAAACAAAATGACCATGAAAGGTAAACATCTTGTATTGATTCAGGACATTGAGGCATCCAGGACAGGGCAACTGAAGACATGAAACTGCTGTGGAGATTGGCAAGAATGCCCCATCAGATAAGTGTATTTGAAGTGAGAGTGTTTGAGGGGGCTTAATGTCCATGTGTCTTTTACGATAATACATTTTTAAAATGTAAACATTCGCCATATTGTTTGACCACACCTTTCATGCCTTCTTCCTTGCAGCTTCCTAGGAGAGTCTGATCCACAGCTTCTTGAGAACTTATGAGGGCAGCCAGACTCATTATGTTCAGGTTGGCATATTTCTAAGGAAGAGTGAATGAATCTTCCCAAAGCCTCATTGTGCTGCTTTGCCCACTGATGAGAAAGGTAGACAGGGAGAACGCTCAACTTCTCATCTCTGGTGCTTTGCTCATTTCTTATTATCATCTTCTGTGGATTTAAAAATTGTGCCAGCCAGTTGAGGAGGGTTTTCCATTTAGGAGTATGTCATACACATCTTAACACCATAATAATTACTGAAATATGCAAGAGGGGCACATTTCATTTTCGATTTGATGTCTGCAAATAATTTGGAGACTGGGCAGCCAATTCATATAGCCTGATGGGTTTTTATCTGACCAGGTGTTCACTTTGTTCCCTGCTCAGGTCTCTGTCAGCAAAGAGCTCATCCTCATGTGGAGCCATTGAGGAGGACCATATGGTGGCCAATGCTTCTCCTTCATCAGAGTGGCCACATTTGTATTCACCCTCTGACGAGCCAGTAAAGGGGAGACTTCTCTCCTACACAGGGAACCTGTCAGTGCTAGGAGCAGAGCTGCGCATAAAATTCACTTTTTCCATGTGGTGGAGGCTTCATTTTATTTTCAGTAAACAAATCAAGAGTACTAGCTCAAGTCATTTATTTGTATACCAAAGTTCTAGAATATGTTCCAAATTCTGCTCCTTCTGTCAATATGAATAAAACTTTAAGGGATAAATGACAATCATAAAGAGATTTTTTAAGGAATTGGGATAACTAATATTTTACTTGGGTGGATAACCAGCACCATTTTCTAACCTTGGTAAGTAGGAAGGAAATATCAATCTATTTTAACTCTTAAGTCCACGACTGGGAGAAAGACAATTCTGTTTTATATATAAGTTTAAGCTCTTTCTAGGAACGATTTTCTATAAACATTACAAGTATAGATACTCTATGTTCCATTTGCTATTTTTTGGTAAAGTTCAATGACTTATGTTGGCAAACATAGGTATGCATTGATATCCATATAAGATGATTTATTTGAAAATTGCCTTGCTCCTGAGAAAAACTGATACCATTAAAGTTAAATGTATTGTTAGAGTAGATTACAGTTCATATGGATACATTACTTAAAGTAAAGGAGAGTTTTAAAAAATGTAAAGAAAATTTTGAGTTATAAACTAAGAAACTGTTTAGTCCATGGGCTCGAATCTATGTTTGTTATGATTTTGTGGTAGATCTGAGTCAAGTTATCAGCTATTTGTAACCTCAATATGCCAATTTACTATTTTGTCTTTCTGAAATTTTCTGAACATTTTATAAGGGTTTTAGTTTTTTTTCACCTATAGGTATGCTTATATTTACATTGCAAATTTAATTTTATATCTAGTAAAAACTACCAGTAAGTAAATGAAAAGTAAATAAAATGATAATTATTATTAAAATAATCCAGTGCTCAAAGCTTCATTCAAACTTGAATTAATGAAGTTAATTTCTTATGCTTTTATTCATAGTTGAAGAAGTATAAGTTTTCATTTCCCTAGAGATAACTATGTCTTAAACTATAGGAAATGCCTCCTATCTCTGCTTATTTGAAATATCCTTACTTAAATGCCTGAGAATGGACTACTAGCAACTAATTATGTCAATTGCAAAACTACTGCAAGTTTTAGGCCCCAAGTAGGCTGTATAATCAGTTTAAACTCAGGTTTTCCTTTCTCTTTTGGTCAACATTCCATCAGAATTCATGTTCTTTAATGCTACTTCTTAGTTACATACATAAGAATTTATAAATAAACTATAAATATCACTTATAAAAAGCTGTAGGTTTTTATACATATGTGGATATCTATATGAGAATAGTGCTCTGGTTGGCTGCTTTTCCCTCTATGGTGTCTGTCACTACTAAACATGGTTTCTGTCTGTAATCAGTAGGTCATAAATTGGACAAGAGTAGGGCTTTGTTTTGTTTGGTGTTTTATGTCCAAGATATAGTTTATTCCTGATACACTACAGACATTCAATAAGTACTGCAATGAATAAATGAATGAAAGTTCAGATGAGAACAATTTAGAACTTACCTGGCTCAACCCCTTCTTCACACAGATATGGAAATTAGGCTAAGGGTAGTTTGGGAAATTGATTAGCTCTCCATTAATTTATTATTTATTCCTCTTGTTCATCGATCGCATATTTGTTTAACAATAACTACATACCAAGCATTGTATTAGCTGATGTTGATATTAGAAAAAAATAAAAGAGACACCACTTTTGAGGGAGTATCAATGTTTCCAGGAAAAACAGACACAGAAAATATGTTTTGGGGAATTTTTATACTTTAAGGAGAGAGGGGAAGTATACAGACTTCAGAGAGAGGGGGAAAAGGGGAGCAGTGATGGTGATAGTGAAGGGTATGGTGGGCCAAGGATGAGCGACTGGGAAGGCATGAGGACAGGAATGACTTGACCCATCTTCTGATCCAGTGTGATAAGCATATGATGTACAGGGAAAGCATCTACTGTAGTGCTTAGAATGTGGCCTTTGGAGCCAAAATGCTTGGGTTCAAATCCTGGCTCTGTCATTTAGGAGCATTGAAACTTTGGGCAATATGAGCTCTTTGTGTCTTAGCTACCTCATCTGAGAAATGGAAATAATGACACCTACTTTATATAGCAGTTTAAAGTAAAATTAAATGAAATACAATTATTCCCTTTTCCATAGTAAGAGCTTAATAAAAACCTGAAGCTATGTATCGTAATCATTGTTGTATTTAAGAAATGCTGGGAGACAACTTTGGCAAGATGGTTTGGTGAGACTGTGAAGAGCTTGCTTTTAAATTTGATGCTGTATGGATCGATCCAGGGCTGAAATGAGTGTAAATTGAGGAGGGAAATATTTGGATTTATTTTAGAGAGAAAGAATTCTCAGATCACCAAGTAGACTTCAAAGAGAAGTGACTAATAAAAGAGGAGTATTAGAGACTTGTTACTGAATGTGGTTTGGCAGTAACATTGGGAGTGGAGAGTGCAGTTTCTGGAGACAGATTTCAGAGGTAGAGCAGTAAGGATGGGGGGAGGATTCTAAGATTCCCAGCTCACACAACTATACAGTTAAGGCTGAGGAACACTGTACACCAAGGCTCTTCATGTAGAAGATCAACACCCTCAGGGGTTACATAGGATATCACTAATGATGCTCTGCACTTTGAGATGGTTCACCTTAAGACTTTTTGTCTTTGCAATCATGTGGAAGCAATCTACATTCCATAGAAACTGTAGTTAAATGTTTTGCCAGCCTGTGATACGTTGCTATATGCTCCTCTCTTTTGATGCTGGGGAATGGGAACAACACACAATTCCCAGTCAGCCACTGGATCGTGAGAATAACCAACAGACAGCATCCTGTGTTGCTTAGTTCCGATGTTCTGTAGGTTAGGGAGATTAAATACGTTTTTGACCTACGTTATTGTTGACTTATGACAGGTTTATTGGGACATAAATTCTTGGTAAATTGAGTAGAGTGCAGATGTTTGCTACTCAGAGTGTGATCCACGGACCAGCATCATCAACACTGCCCAGACACTTGCTGAAATTCAGAATTTCCAAATCCAACCCCAGACTTCTGGAATCAAAATTTGAACAAGATCTGCAGGTGATGTGCATGCACATGAAAATTAGAAAATAATGAGTCTATAGCAGGTATTGGCAAACTACTGGCTCTGCTCAAATTCAGCCCGCCAGTTGGTTTTGTACTACTAGGAATGATTTTCAGTTTTCAATAGTGGAAAAAAAAAAAAAACAGAGGGAGAAAAATATTTCAAAATTATACAAAATTCAAATTCCAATGTCTCTGAATGAAATTTTACTGGAACACAACCAGGGCTCTTTTATTGAAACATTATCTACCACTGCTTCCATACTACAATGGCAGAGGAGAGAATCTATGGCCCTAAAGCTGAAAATGCTCCTTTTTTACAAAGCCAAAATATTTGTTTTTTACAGAAAGTTTTCTGACTTCTGAATGTAGGAGTCAGGAAGACTTAGCTTCTAGTTCCAGCACCACTATTTACCAAACTGTAAATAAATACTTACTCTTAAATACCTATTTACTTCATTTACTTAACTTTGTACTTAAATTTGTACTATTTAAAATAACCACTGACTTTAATTCTCTGTACCTTGATTCTTCCTCTTTGGAAAATGCAGATATTATTTCCACCTCATGGGATCATAAGAATAAAGAGGAATAAGGCATCAATTGCACTTATCCCAAAGCCTAGCATATAACAAATGCTCCATCCATGTTAGCTGTTATTCTTACCAATAGATTTATATCCCAAATCCTTTTCTGTAGTTCTGTGTTTTCCAGAGTGAAGATTTCTTTTCATGGGTATCCAGCACTGTTGTTTTCCTGAACAGTTTATCTAATTTACCTCGATTCTTGGCCTTGTCCAACTAACCAATATTAAAGAAATGCAGAGTAATAAAGGTCTAAAGGGGTAGGGGAAGTGGAAGGGGAAGGGGAAAGGAAAGAAGGGAAAGGAAAAATCATGAGAAAAGCAAAAAATGGAAACAAAGTTTATGTATATAGGGAAGGGTGGAGGGGGTGAAGGGCGCACAGGTAATGGGGAAAAAATAACAAAAACCATCATGTACAGGTACAAACACCCAGTGATAAATGTAAACATATTGTATACCTAAAATGTACCAATAAAAGAATTAAAGGAAAAAGAAAGAAAGAAAAGAAAATTGCTCCTTTACATCAGTAGTTAGGTCTGTCATGAATAATGATATTAATAGCTAATAACATATAATGTGGTGTAGATACTAGGGAGTAATTTATTTTGATATTTTTATGTCATCATAATGAATTTGTTTGTTATTCGTTGTAACTCTACTTTCAAAGCATAAATCAATGCTGTTTTATATTCTGGGCAGATGCTCTGTGTATTTCCAGAGGTTTTCTAAGGTAAAGAATTAACATTTATTAATAGTAACACAAGCACTGAGTATTTTGAACACATTTTGAAAGCAGCAATAAAGAAATCACTGCCATGGATATTTTTCCATTTTGACAGAATGCTGCAAATAACCATGCTGGTATTTAATACGTGGGACCTTTATTTGAACTTAAATTGAATGTAGATAAACATTTTGGTTATCTCCTCAATTCAAGTATAACTCTTCCTCAAAAGAAAGATACTGTTTCAAGAAAAATTGAATGTTACTGCCTTTTTACCTCTGCCTTTTCTTATTAGCTACACTCTGATATCTCTTCTAGCAAAAACTGATATCCAGGGATGCTCAGTAAAAAGAGCAGACAACAGTAAAACTGAGGATTTATGTGCTGCAGTTTCCTGGTTGTAAATATAATATTTGAGCTGTGGTGTTAAGTATCAGGTAATTTTCTTAGATCTTCGATATTGTAAATATCTTCTCTTAGTGCAGCCTTTCAGAATTAGGAAATAGCAAGACTCTCTCAGATTTCTTTCAAGTTATGATGATTAAAAATAAAGATAATAGAATTCACTTCTTCCTTAATATGAAAGTCTATTTCTTCACAACTTTGCGGAAACAAATATGTATATTTTTCTATTTACATTCTTATTCTTCATATTAATTTTCCTTTTAAACCAAATATAAGACAAACACATATTTCAGAAAGGCACCTATTAGAATTATACTAAAGTTATATAATTACTGGGAATATTTCAAACTTCCGTTGAAATGTTTATTTTCAAATTAAACTTTTAAATGTGAGCTCTGCATAGAAGACTTTTAAGTTGCAACAGCGGGACAGAAGTCTCCAAAGCTCTGTTTAAAATAAATGAGTATATTTCACATATAAATTATAAGCAGTACAGAATTATCCAAAGGTTCTTAAAATGACTGTTGCATAAACCAGATATGTATTTGGTTATTAATATACGGCAGGAATCAGCCTAACAGTAAAATGAAATATATGGAAACTACCCTATCATAGCTAACATTACTAATCTACTAGAGTAAAAAAATAGCATTTATTTATTTATTTATTTATTTATTTATTTATTTGTTCAGGACTTTTGAGATAGGATTTCCCAATGTAGTTCCAGCTATCCTTGAACTCACTAGGTAGCCTAGGTTAGCCTTGAACTCCCAGTGATCTTGCCTCAGTCCCCTGAGTACTGAGATTACAGGTGTGTACCACACACCTGGTTTGAAGTACATTTAGTTTGGTGAATTGGCTAAGAAACTTTTCATACTCCTATACTTTTCCTCTCAGTCACAGAAATGCTAGCATATTAAAAATTTTGAGACTATAAATTTTACCTTGGATGAGAAAGATAGCCAGCATTCACAAGCAATTTAAACTCCCAATTGTGAATCTATATATATTTTTTAAAAATTGACTATTAGAACTTAGGTGAGTAGTGATGGCATAGGGAAAATGAACCATATTTCAAAGAAAATTTAATTGACGATTTCCTTTTGGAAGTGCACTCTTATGACAAATTCTAGTAACAGTGAATGTGCTGTTCTAATTTGAAGCACTTTTATCATATGAAACGCCGGGAAAAGGACTGTATATTTGCATATGTGACAAAGTAGCCATGTATTTCCTTTCTAGTACTTATGCCTTAGAGTATGTAGCTTTGGAAGAAATATGATGCTCCATGGCTTGAATCAATTATAAAATGGTCACCATTTCCTTTGTTCCCAAGGACACCGTTAGTGAGCATTAGGCAGGACATGGTTCCGAAAATGGAAAAAAATCAACAGGCCTGGCAATTCAGTTTTAGTATATGTGCTGCCGAAGTGAGCACCTGGCAGTACAGTTTTGCAGCCTTCATCTAAGTGAACTTCAAATACTCAGAGCAATAAGGTTCTGGCCACTTCACTAATGATTTTCTAAATTTTAATGCACATCCAGGACATAAGGCAAGGGGCTGATCATTCAAATATTTTGGAGACTCTATAGTCTGTATAGTTATAACCAAATTGCCATCATTTTATAATAAAGTTGTTTCTGTTTTTGTAACACAGTCTTGGTATAAGTGGATACTAAGAGGTTTGTGGGGGCTGGGGATTTAGCTTAGTGGTGCGGGACTTACCTTGCAAGCACAAGATCCTGAGTTCAATTCCCCGGGAAAAAAAAAACAACCCTCCAAAACCAGAGGTTTATTGGAAGGAACAGCAGGAAGTGATTTAGAAATGTTAGATATCTGCGGTGATATTGCAGTGACTAAAAATCATAGTCTACCAAACCTGTCTTTGAAAAGATACTATCATACTTCTTTTACACCTTTAATGAGTATGTACCCGATACATTTAGCTTGTTGATATGCTTGGAGAATTTCATAAAAAAATAAAATATTGGCCAGGGATTTAGCTCAGTGGTTTCGCCGCCTGCTGCGCAAGCACAAGGACCCGGGTTCAATCCCTGGTACAAAAATAAAATAAAATAAAATAAAATATTTCCTTTTTGCCTAGTTTTATTTTTTACTTCCTGCTCTAGGAAGAAAAGCTAAGATTCAATAGTTGGACCTCTGCAAGTGACAGTAAAACTTCAGTGTTTCCCAAGTAGGTAGGAAGATGAGGAAGAAAGGAAAGCTGTCAATCACATCTTCACATAAAACATCATAACAGGCTTCTGGGGAAAAATTTCTGCAGGACACAGCATCTATGTAGATTGTTTAAGTGGAGAGACTTTACTGAAGGGACTACTTAGAGAGGTGGTGCCATGTAAAACGAATAAATAAGCATGTTGTGATGTCAAGAGATTAACAAACGCTGAAAGTCTTTAGCAGCCTTTAGCCCTTAGAAGTGAGACAAATGAAGTTTAAGATTCAGGATTTCTCACATTATAAAGATCCCTTCTGAAGCTGTGAGAGTGGCCGGAAATATTGTCACCATGGTCATATATCTTATATCAAACTTGCAAATTTAATTATATAAGTTCTAGGCCCTCTAAAACCCAGATTTTCCCAGGCCTTTAACTCTCTTGGGGCCCAAGAACAAGGAGAGGACATAAGGGTCCTGAGCCCTGGTAGCCCTGGAGTGATGATGGGGAAACTACTCAGGAGGAGGTGAAAATTTCAGGATACAGAGATGCCTCTGGGATCCTAGCCTGGAAGCAGGAGGAAGTGGGAAAGACATTCCCCCGCCCTCTCTCATGCCACCATCTGATTCCCTGATGCTGCTTCTGCCCTGAGTCCAGTAGGAAGCCAAAGACAAGGGGATCCAGCATAGGATAGAGAATGAAGTGGAGAGAGGCAGAGGGGGAAGGATGGGTGGAGAAGAATAACTAGTAACATAGTGGAAACAACATGGTGACCTGCTCTCCCGTTCAGAATTACACATTCAGGTGTACAGTGTTGTACTTTGGATTTTCTTTTATTTTTTTAATTTTTATTAATACATATTTGCAATACATAATTATTACACATTTCAATTTTTTCCCTCCCCTCCACCCCCTTTTATTTTTTCAGCATCAGATTCGTGTATGTATAAGCCATTAAAAAGTGAATTATCATATAAACAGATGGAAAACCAGACTAATAGATTAAGAACATATAAACATATAAGACAATTAAAATAAGCCAAAATACACTTGTAGGTACATTGTCTGCAGTGGTTACAGTGCCTTTCTCTCTCTCTTGTTTTCCTTGTGTCATTTGTAGGAAAATAGGTACACTTAGAGACCGTAATGTTAAGTGAAATAACTCGGACACATTAAACACAAAATTGCATGGTTTTTCTTACATGAAAAACTCAATCTAATCTATATCTATATTTATATTGATATTGATATAGATAAAGTACAAAATAAATAAGTGTATTTCCTTTTTGATGCTGCTGTGAGCCTGTGAGTCAGGGATATTTTAATGGTAGATAATATGAGGAATATAGTACAATATAGTGTTTAAAGTTACGTTCCAGATTTGGGTTTGTACAACGGCCTGCATCAGAACAATTAACAGCACAATGAACAGCACCCCGGGCCAGGGTGCTCCATGGAGTAAACTGTGATGGAGGAAGGGAAGGAGAGGGCTATAACTATAAGCACAACCGTTCCACATACTGACGCTTTCCAAATGAGTAACTACCTCTCAACCCGAGCTTTCCTTAATAAGTGTTCAAACATTTACACATCACTGGTGAATTGATGTGAACGTTAGACTCCTAAGTGTGGACTTAGAGGTGCAGCTCATGGCTTTTCAGGTGAGGCAGAAGGGACAGAACTCATTCTTCATGAAAGGGTTCTACACTGAGAGACTGCAAATTGCTCTGGTACACAATTGCAGAGATTAGGAGAGGGATTGTAAAGCTACAGGTTTTTTTTTTTCTGGGCATGAAACCCAAGGCTTTCACTCTGAGCTGCATCCCCAGCCCTCCCTTTTTAAATTTTTTTTAATTTTTAAAATTTTTTTAGGGTGATGTCTCATTAAGTTGTTCAATTGCCCAGGCTAGACTGGAACTGGTGATCCTCCTGCTTCAGCTATCCAAGCAGCTGGGATTTCAGGCATGTGCCCCCATGTATAGCTATAAATCTATGAGATTTGTTTTTATAACTCTGAAGTAGGTTTTATGTGTGTTTTAGTCAAGAGTTGGCTTTTCAGCTTCCCTGAGACCACCGACACCATCGATGTGTGGATCTTATCGTTCGACAGGAGGGTAATCCATGTTTTCTTTTGAACCTAGCATAAACCTGGATTTTGCAAACAGAAGTGCATTTGCTTATGTGTTGATACTTATTTTAAGAAAAAGTATGTGGGGCCGGGGATTTAGCTCAGTGGTTTCTCTGCCTGCTGCACAACCACAAGGACCAGAGTTCGATACCCGGTACCAAAAAAAAGAAAAGAAAAGAAAAAGTATGTGATGCATGGGCAGTCAAGGGTTTCTTGACAGCATATCACATCTCCTATCCATCAGTGATCTCCTTCTCATACTGTCTGCTCACCTGTTCCAGACCTTTTTATGTCTATTCTGTAGTGTAAATGACCAATGTGTAGCTCCCCAGAAAGACCTATGAGGTTCTGAGCATGCTCTACCCTCTTCCCTGCATTGCCTCCCCGATTCTAGTCATTTGCCCAGTCCTTACTTACCTCCACTCAGTCCTGGCATCCTTCATAGGGAAGGATCCTCCAGTTCTCTGCACACTTCTGGCTCATCATTTCTATGCTATACATTGTACCCAAATCTGTGGGTTTGGCTCTACCTACAATACTAGAGAGCTTTTCAGGTCAGGGACGGAGTCTAATTCTTTTCAGTATCCAGAATGTGCAGGTTCTGGCTTGTAGCAAATCATCAATAAATATTTGTTGAAGTGAACAATTGTATAATTGCAAAAAATTTCATTTTCCCCAAAGCAGAAAGCACGATGTAATCCTCAAGGTAGCCGTAGTGTCCTAGTTAAAGCTTAGTCCGATGTGTAAAATTTAATTATCTCTCTCTGATTAATTGGCTCCTAGGATGACTTTTGGATTTTCCCTGTGCTTAGGGTAAAATTAGACCAGTAAGTGTCTGCTTCATCATGCTAAGCTACCTGCAAGAGTATATTGTACTTTTTGTTGAGACTTAGAGGGCATATTAGGTGATATCTTTTATATGCAGTAGTACAGAATTGAACTAACTAAGCATGATCATCAGCAAAGAAGATGGTAATGACAATGTCCATTAGCACGGTGGATGCTCACACCCACTCTTGTTGGGATAAGGCTCTTAAACTTCAACTTTTAGCCAAGAGAAGAAATGATTTCCCAAGGTCACCATTCTGGAGGAAGTAGAATTTGAACCCTGGCCTTCCTAAGTGAGATTCAGTGCTTTCTATCCATCATTCCAAGATGAATTTCAGCACTCAGAACTTGCAAGTATGGTCAGGTATTGCTTTTACTTTCATGGACCAATGCTTGCTACCTTGTATAACTTTGATGAGGTTTTGGTCTTTCTTAAAGGCCAACTTGTAAATTGGGCAAATGATGTATATTTTCATCAATTTCCTGAGGACTGGCTTTGGAAATACTGTTAGGAAGTTGATAGGAGAGGTGGGTGAAGAAATGCTAGAGATTGATGAGATAGTGACTATATAACTTTTCTTAGGGCAAGAAAATAGATTGTTGAAGATAAGTTTCTCAGGGAAGATTTATATTAGTATTCTTAAAGATGTATGGAATATATACCTTTCTTGGAAGTGGATGGAAAATCTACTTTGGGGTTATACCTATGATGAGTCAATTTGCCAATGAAGTATTTTGGGATTGGACTATTTCCTATCTGCCTTTCTAAGTACCCAAGTACTTTATACCATACCGGGCATCATCCATTTTAGAGGAGAGCACTTTTAAAATGGGTTTCCATCTCAACTCAGCCACATTTTTAGTGCACGGTGAAATTCATTTGAATAATAGGCCTTATTTTCGCTGTGCTTTCAGCAGAATTGAGAGCAAGGAAAGAAAACAAGGCAGATTTGTAGGGTAGCTGCAAAGTGAAAAATATGCATTTGAGTGAGTGATGGCATGTGGTTGTTTTTAGATTCCCCTCTCCCTTTGTGGATACTTCTCTGGAGTTTCATGGACAGGGAGGGGAAGTTGGCTCTGATGCTTGAGTTTGGATCAGGCTGTGTTATTGAACCCTGTGACACTTCACTGTATAGATTCCAGGGGAAGAAACATCTTGAGATCTGCAAAGTCTAAAGAGGCCTGGCAAAATGGAATCCATTTGCTTAAAATGGTAGGGAGTTTATTTACTGGATTAAGTGTGAAGTATGTTGATAACAGATGGAACGAGTGATCACATGACATATTTAAATAGTCTAAGGATAACCTCAATGTCCTGGTCAATGTTCCTTCTCTCAATTAATGCCAGTGCTAATTAACTGGCACAAGTGTTCCTAGCCATATGGGGGATGTTGCTGAAAGCCGGCTGGCAGCCTATATCCAGCCACTACCTGTATGTAATTTACTGCTCTGCCTGGTGCTCTGGGACTTCCATAATGGAACAGCCCAGCTCAGATAGAGCCTGTGGTTACAAGCATCATGATATTTTCTTTGTTTCTGTTGTGCACATTTGTGCACAGCATAGGTTTGAAAAATTAAAAATTGTACTGACTTTTTTCAGGAAAGTGAAACTCTACTTGCCCTGTGCTTGTGTGTGGGCTCCTTGAGTTTTGGAATGGCCTATTTATTGACCTTTATTCTGGTTTTCTAATAACTGATAGCTAACTCATGAATGATGCTCACTGAACCAGTGCTATGCCATTTAGCTATCTGTTTGCCTTATGACTTGAAAAATGAAGGAAAAAACTAATGGAGGCAAGTAGAGCTATAGAATTTGGGAGTTAGGTGCTAAGTACACACTCAGGTATGATTCTCATGGGAAGCAGGTGTGCTAGGGGAAAGAGCACTAGATTTGGAGTCATAATTTGAGAAAGAATCTCACTAATGTTAGTCATCAGCCTTTTGGCCCTGACTCCTCACACAGGCTGGCTTAGGAAACAGAGGTTATTAATTTTTCACTCTTCTGATGAAATGCCTGGGAATAACAGTTTAAAGAAGGCAGGATTGATTTTCGCTCATGACTTCAGAGATTTCAGTGCCTGGTCACTTGGGTCTGTTGTTTCAAGGCCTGTGGTGAGGCAAAAACATTATGTAGAAGAGTGTGTTGGGGAAAGCTGTTCACCTCAAGGCAGCCAGGAAGCAAAGGGAGAAGCAGCAGGTGATTAAGGGCTCCTTTCCTCCTCTTTTGTTCCATCCAAGGCTCCAGCCTATTAGATGACACCATCCACATCTGGGTAGGTCATCCCCACCAGTTTCCTGTCCTACTTGCCAATCATTTCTGGAAAGACCCTCACAGACACACCCAGAATGTTCTTAACTAAATTCCTAGGCATTTCTCAATCCAATCAGATTCACAATCATGGTTAACTGTCACATGGAGACTTTTGCTTCAACAGTATCTACCAGTGTCCTCCAAACTACCTCAAGAAAGAGTAAAATTGAAGTAAAATAGGGAGATCATTTAATTTATGGGAAAAGAGGAATTCACTGGAGCAATTGCAGAACCACAAGCATACACCTGGACTATTCTGGGTACACTAGGAGGTGTGGTGTCCATAAGTAAGAATGTGCTCTGCAAATGCAACTTCAAGACAGGAGCCTCATGTTCTCTGTTCCAACTAGATTTCAGCTTTTAACAGCCTCCTACAGAGACATTTTGAGGCCTTCATTGCCTTGGATAAGTGTGTTGGTAAACCTCTCTGTACCTATATACTAGGTGTAAGACACTGTTGCAGCACTTGCCTCTCAGAATTATAGAAAGATCTAAAAGTATGTAAGGCAGCTATCATGAGGTGTGCCTCATGGGAACTGTTTTCTAGTCAGTGTTTTGTCCTCTTGTCTTCTTCCTTTCCCCTTTTCTTTCCAATCAGATAATATTTCCATAAACAAGAAAGTTAAAGGAAAGCACAACATATTTATGTTCCCTACAGATGCTGAGTTGGTAGAAAGTAGCATCAGCTGTCTTATTAACCATTTGTCCCAACTTCCTGGAGTCTGGGACAGAGAACCTGCTCAGGAACATTTGGATAGGTGCGTGAATGTAAGAGTCAACAATGAACAGACATTCCACAGCAGAGGTTTGCAGACGAAGGAGGCTGTGGTTACATTTTTGGCTGATAACAATCCAGGAAGCACGAGAATGCTGGAGCAGCCTTTCCCAAGTGGAAACTTAAACTGAGTGGCAAAACAAGCAGGATCTTCAAGAGGGACTGTCATAACCCAGGGAGAACTGGATCCTTCTGTCCCTCCTGGCTCCCCAGTTCCTGCTGGGCTTCTGAGATGGAGCAGAAGCATATATGGACCCCAGCACAGCAGGGAAGGAAAAACACATGTAATTTCCCCTGTGCTCACTCTCTGCCTGCCACATGGGCAATTAAGAAGCTGAGCTCTTGAAGGCGGCTCTAACAGGCTGCCACTTGCCCGGTGTGCAATGGACAGATCAGGAACCCGATACTGTCAGTCTTCTCCTTGGACTTGGGAGGAGTGTGGGCTCTGTATGTGATGGCTGTGAAGTCAGGTGGGCCGTGTCTTGACTTAGTGGCTGTTGGTTTCTTGTCTGCACTAAGGGGTTTTAAGCAAGCTTGGGCTAGTAGGGCATGGACAGATATTCTTGAGGAGGCTTTAGTTATGATCTGAGCAGTGGATGGGGATGCAGGCTTTGGGGTTGCATTGCCCAGACTCAAATCCTAGCATGATTCCTTAGTAGCAGCACCATCTTCGGCAAATGGATAATTCTTTAAGTCTCCATTTCCTACTGATAGTAATGATAAGACATATCTACCGGAAAGGATGACTTGAAAGGTAACTGATGATATCTCTGTCAAATACTGACACAGTGCTGGGCACAGGGCAGGCATACAGTCCATGAGCTGTCGTCTGTCTTATCACTGCTACCTGCTGGGATCATCAGTGTCATCTTCATGGCCAATGGGTACCAAACCTGACCTTTGTGTACAACGTTCTTGTAATGAGCTGATTGCTCCCAGGTAGCTGGCACCATGGATCCTGCGGCTGGGCTGGGGGGGAGTAAATATTGTAAAACAGGGAATTGTCTCATCAAGTATATCACATGCTTCAATATCCAGGGGCTAATTAGTGCAAATCGAGATTTGCACCACCTTGCCAGAAGCAGATAGTACATAATTGGGTTCTGTGAGTTCAGTTTGATTGTTGTAAAGAGATAGTTACACTAGAGATGCCATGAGGATAATCAAAAATATTGTCTTCATAGCACTTAGTAGCAGTAATAATACATACATAAATAAAAACATACATACACACATTTCTCTATTCCTTTATTTATGCATATGGTCATATATCTCCTACACATGATTTAGTCAACAACAGACAACATATACAATTGTGGTTCCATAAGATTATAATGGAAATGAGAAAGTCCAACCACCTAGTGACATCATGCTATCCTGACACCATAGTCCAATGCCTAATCACTCATTTGTATGGATAAACCTTGGTCTGTGAGTCACATAGAATCATGACACAATCATGTATAGTGCATAACTTGATAGTAACAGCTACATTGCTGATTTATGTATTTACTATACTATACTTTAATCATTATTTTAGACTGTACTCTCTCTATAAAAAATAGTTTACTAGAAAACAGTATGCTGTGTTATGCCAGCAGTAACCTCATACATCTCGTGTTTACTGCTTCTCTTGATTGCATAATTTTGTGCTTGATTTAATCTCATGTGGTTTTGTTCATAATGGCTCTAGGAGAAACAGGCTATACCATATATATTTGTGCTACAGATGTATATGTTTATCTATATATACACTGTGTACATAGTGTACATATACCACTATAAACATATGTATACACATACTATAGCTCAGTTTATACAATAGACTGTACTATATAGGTTTCATGCAATGATGAAATTGCCTATCAATGCATTTTTTCAGAACATGTCCCTGTGTTTAATTGATTTAAAACTGTAAATGTATATATATATATATATATATATATATATATATGCATAAAAGTAATTTTTTTACCCACCAAAGAAGGAAGTAATATAGGCACCTGGAAACAACACTTAGACTTGAAGCTTGCAGGCCAATACCACTCTGGGGTGAAAAGCCAGAAAAGATTTTAAAAAGAAGCAGGACTGAGTCCCCTATACTGTGGGAGCAGGATTTATTCACGTCCTCCTTTCATTGTGTGTCTGGACTGCACTGTGTTTTTGCTGTTCTTCCTACTAATATTATTCTACTGTCAAGTTCCTGGCACCCTGGAGTAGGAAAGAATTTTTCTCTACTTTGAGCTGGAGCTGGGCACTGGGAAATCCTCTGTCCTGGATTTGTAGCAGCAGCAAGGCCATTCTTCAAACTGACGCCACTCTGTATTTTGGCAATTGTTAGATGCAGCCCAGCTTTGGCTCTTGAGGGGCTCCGCTTGATGCAGATGAAAAGTGAATTTCTCCTTTGTGCCTATGCTCCAATCTCTCTCTCTCTCTCTCTCTCTCTCTCTCTCTCTCTCCCCATCCAAATAGAACCTGCTTTAATCTAACAGGGCTCGAAGACGAGATCTCCCTCAGACTGCAAGTCAGCATTTGCCTACATGATTGTTGGGCAAAATCTATTTTTAAAAGTCCATAAATTCTAGTAGGAGACAGGATAGGTGTTCTTCTGGGGTGAAGGAGAGAGAATGTATAGCTGTGATGTGCTGTTGAGTGGCAGAAGTGAGGTTCCTTCACTGTGTTCCACCCACTCTTCCTGGGAACAGTGTCCTAAAGATATCCAGGCAAAGCTGTGATGTGGGGGGAGTTGGGAGGGTCCAGCCTGTCAGACCATGTCCACCTCCAGCTGTTCTGGATTGTTCCAGTTCTGAGTCTCTAGCCGCTTGTGACTCACATCTGCAGGTCACATGAGGTTGGCCACCATGAGATGCATGTCACTGACGTTGGAAATACAAACTCAGAGATCAGGTTGGGCTTCTTTTAGTCTTTTGTTCCCCTCTCCCTGCAATGTAAGCAGATTAGGAAGGTTTGGGGAGGGTTTTATTATTGTTTAATCAGGAGTTTTTACAAAAACTATTTGGAGACTTGGGAACAATTAAAAGGCCTAGATCAGTGAGGGCGAACTTTTTAGAGCTTTCAGTGATACAAACAGCATGCTGTGGCATGGGTTCGCCACCACTGGCCTAGAGTGATGTAAAGATGCAAGAGACAGGGGCCGTGTATTGTTCTAATATATGCTGAGTTCCCGTCACCCTGCTTCTCACACTGTCCCTCCTGCCAGGCCAGCTCTCCTGCCACACTTCATCCTGCTCTGGGCCCAGCTGTCAGCTTCAGGCCTTGTCCTTTCCTTCCTCTCAATGCCATTCTCAGGATTGCTTCTCTTGGTCATCATGCTATGCATCTCATTGGAGACACTTTTAAGACACCTCTCAGACTGCTGTACTAAGTGCTTCTTCTACTTTTCAGCAGTTGCTTTGTTCTTTGTCTCTTCAGCAAGATTGCAAATTCTTTAGAGAACAGAACAATACCTATGTACCTCGGTTATGCAGTATATCATTGGTGTATTTATATGCATGCTTATTTTTTTTCCTGTTTACTAATGTTCTCAATATTTATAATACATTTTGAACACCTAAAATTATGAATAGAGCTAAACAAAACTAAATTTAAAATTATTGAAATCCTAAAACTGGTAGACTTGGTCATGTTAGGTATATACATTCAATATAGTTTTTTCTTATATTTCTACCTGGATGATGGAGAGGAAGGGACTGAGAAAGAGTGGCAGAAGAAAGAGGAGAAAGGGAGCAGGAAGAAATTGCAGTGTGGTGTCTGGCACTACTTTGTGTGTTCTACCCACGGAGTGAGTGCAATGATTACTCTTACTTTAAAGATGAGGAAACAGAGACTTAAAACTGATCTGACTTGCCCTGGGTCATGTAGTGAATATGTGACAAATCATAGTATGCATAGTATTTTGTGATCTGATTTTTTAATTTGACAAGATGATAATACAGTCATTTACTTAACAGATCTTTATTAATTAGCTGATAAGTGTCATGCATGGTGTTAGCAGAATTTGCACAGCATAGTATTAGCTCTGCCGTCCTGAAGTTGGAGGAACACAACCTACAAAGCAGACTCATGTGATCTGTGATCTGTGGTCTGTGATAGAAGTTCAGGGTACTGTGGGCAAATAGCACCTAACCTAATCTCAAGCTGATCCACATACTTATTTAGCATCATTGTTTTCAGATAAAATTTTATTTCAGAGTCATTTTAGATTTATGAAAAAGTTAAGAGAGTGCAGAGAATTCTCCTAAAGCTGCAATCCAGTTTCACCTCATTTACTATCTGCCATTCTCATGGCATGTTTGTCACAACTAATGAGCCAGTATTGACACATTGACCATTAACTAACCTCCATACTTTCAATCCTATCTCCTTAGTTGTTCTCTATGATACCTTTTCTGGTGCAGGACTGTATCCAGGATAATATAATGTGTTTGGTTTTCATGTTTCCAAGGCGTTTCTGGACTGTGACAGTTTCTCAGACTTTCCTTGTTTTTTTTAATGACAATTTTGAGGAGTACCAGCAGGTTTTATATAATGTTCTTCAACTGGGATTTATCCGATGCTTAATTTTTGATTAGATTGGGGTCATATGTTTTGGGGAGACCAAAGTAAAGAGGTGAAGTGCCAATGTAGCATGTCAAGAGTACGTGCTTTTAATATGGATTACTATGTTGTTAACCTTGAGCATCTGGCTGAGGTCATTTGTGTCTGGGTTCTCTGTTGTGATGTTACTTCATACCTCCTGTTTCCTAATGTGTTCTTTAGAAATCACTAAGTATAGCCCACATTTAAGAGTTGCAGAGTAACGCTAAATTTGGGTCAAGGAATAAGCAACTTTTGAAACATCTTTAAATTTATATTCATATGTTACACTCTAGAAAGTTCTGGTACCTATTGACATTCATGAGTGCCAGTTTCACAAAAACATAGCAATGGTGCACATTACTCTTTTTGATCATTGATGGTTGGATAAGCAGAGAATTTAGGTATAAAGTACATATGCAATTAAAAGAAAAACATAGTAGCCCTATTTTGACTGAGAAATCAAAATTGTATTCCTTATCTTACAATGAAACAAACTCAGTTTTACTGAAAAGTTAATTCCGTGGGTATTTGCTGGGCCATGCTAGGCAGGTGAATAGTTCCTACTCCCAAGATATTTCATTGTAGGGGTGAAAGCAACATAAGAAAGCTCAAATTATTCCTGCAATTCAAATACTACCTAAAATTCAAATTGTACTTACATTTATTCCATTAAAAATTCACAAAGCACCTCTTCAGACTATCTACATGACTTTTCATGCTGAAAAAATGGTGAAGATTGCTTGAAGTATTTTTGTAGTGCTAAAATTTATTTAACATGAAATTTAGAGACCTACATAGATGGAGAGGTTATTGGTGCATGAAGGAACCTACACTCCAAACAGAAATTGTTTATGTAAATAGTGGGCTCTGAACAGATCTTCACTGAGGAAACCTGCGTTTGTGAGTTCACAGATGCCAAATGGGAGGTGATTATGAAAGAATTATGAATTCCAAGATGTAGTGTTACATGCGCCTGAGTTTAGATTCCCAAAGGGACCAATTTACTAATACTAAGTGTATGAGTGCTAAATGGAATATGGTGAAAACAGAGCCCTGCAGATTCAGTAAGTGTAGAAGTGAATTTTAAATAGATAACAGTAATGTGGGTGTTTGAAAAGATAGGGATTTGTCCCCAACTCTATTCTAATTGGGATGATCTGAATTACTATATCTAAATAGCTTCAAATAGAGCAAAAGAGAAAACATTGTCAGAGGGTATTAGCAGTTAAATCCACATGTTCTATTGAATCCGACCAAAAAGAATTGATAAGAAATTGGGAATCATTTAGATATAATTAAAATCTAAATATTGATACTAAGTCATTTCCCAGGGGAACATTTTCAGCTGTTCTTTAGTGAATTCAATGACTTGCTCCTCACCTTTCTCATTGGTTCTTTGCACTTCCCTGAATGAAGGACTGTACCGTTGGCAGGACTGTTAAAAATATGCTTAGATCAGTATTGCAAGAGGAGAAATAAGAAATTGCTCCATTCAGGTAGAAAAAAAATCCATGAGGTTGTGGTTCCTCCCCTTCATCCTTTAGAAATGAACTATCTTGTTCAGTAGAAAGATTCTATCTGGTCATATTATATGGTCTCTTTGGTTCTTGATTTTTAAGAGCTAAAGACTTTCCAACTTAAAGCAGTGAGAACAAAGAGCTTTGACCCATCTTTTACAATGGCCATGTGTTAGTCTCCAAATCCAATTAAAATTTGTCTTAGTAGTACAGGTAAACAGGAAGAGGAGAGATATTATGGTCATTTGTTTTAATATAATTGTGGTGGTGGTCAGTGGTGTGGCTGAGTTCGTGGAGTGAGTTTTTTTTAGAGACAATGCCCGATATGTATCCAGGGAAATAACACCTGGAAAGATCAATGGATATGCAGCCCACTTGGTGGTGACACTGTGCCCTAGGACAGTTTATGGCCCCCATAAAGCTAGAGCACTCTCTCGCCAGAATTCTTGCTCCAAAGAGCTGCACTAGGTGCCCTCTGACATGGAAATTCATCAGCAGAACCATTCTCCTTCCTAATATGAGCATGTGTGAAATGGAATATATATTCTACCTGTGGAGTTTATAAGTCCCTTCAGGGATGAGGTAAAAAAAGGTGGATCATTATTTCCATTTTAGAAAGTGATCTTGAAATTCTTTGTTTACATCAGTGGCATGTCTGATTCAGCCTGTTGGTATCATGCTGTAATCTATGGTTTGTTCAGTTTTTACTTCCCCTCTTACAGTGTGAATGAGTTAATCCATTTTAGACATCAGACATTAAGAAGTTTATTTCTAGTGGTTCAGAGTTCTGTTTGTGCCACGGTCTCTGTTTAACAAACTTCAATATGATGAGACTTTCTAAGAAGCTCCATTTCGGCCTGCGGTTTGTGGGTTCTTCTTTGCATCTAGGGCTTTCAAGTTCATCTATTTTATACTGAGCTGAATTGTATGGTTGAACTCGGAGGGGCATGACCCTAGGCTAGGGATTTTAGATAGCAAGCAACCAAAAGGGACCCTGGAAAATTAGAATTGAGTGTGCAAACTGGCTCTTTATGAGGGCCACCTCTACTTTCTCAGGAAGCCCAGAGAATAAGACAGTTTCATGAACTATTTACTGTATACATTCCATGGATTAATTGAATTTTTCATTTTTCTTTGTTGATGTCATTTGGTTTCATGTTGCTGTTATTACTGGCCAGATAGTTACTGTGAATTTAATATTATCGTGAACACATGGTCAATCGGTAAGTCAGGGAAGATGAGATGCTTCTTTTCTCTTTCTTTGTTTTTAACGCAATAGCCAGAACTCCTAAATATTCCAAATGGAAATCTAGACTGCACTTCCACCTCTCCTCCTCCCCTGGAAAATTGCATATTGAGATTACCTATAAAGTTCCAACTAGGGGCTGGGGATTTAGCTCAGTGGTTCTGGTGCCTGCCTCGCATGTGCAAGGTCCAGAGTTCAATCCCCGGTACCAAAAAATAAAAAAATAAAAAGTTCCAACTCATTTTTTAAGACATAAATGAGCTATCACCTCGTTTTGGAGTTTTCAAGAAGCTAATGATAGAATAGGAACATTCTTTTCCCTGTTGTATGTGGGTACCATGTATAGTTTTCTGCTCCATGCAAGGAATGGGTTTGGTGTACAGCTACTTGGTGTGAAGTATCTCTTATTCCAGAGATGGCAAAATGAATTGATGACAGTAGAAAATGGATGGGTGCGGAGTAAAAGAAAAGACTTTGTGTGTTTGATAAACTAATTACTCAATGAAGAGAGACCTAGACAATTTTTATAGGTTCCATTAAATCACTGTTTATATTTTATAAATTTAGATGTATAGATAAAGCATTCATCTAGGAGTGGTAGGGGAGATTGTACAAAAGTAAAAGGACATGAAATATATTTTCAAGTCATATAATTATTATATAAAGGTCAGAACACTTCTAAGTGAAGGAAGAAGAGAGGAGATGGCTTAAATTAATGAGAGAGACTCCTCCCCTCCTTGTAATAGATAGTATCAGAGTGCTTTTTCAAAAACAAATAAACAAACAAAAAGACCTTCAAAGGTTCTTATTCTGGTCTTCCCTTATTATTATGTACCTTTGAGTCTCAGCATTGTTTTGGATAAAACTAGGGTAATACCACCTTCCTTTAGAGTTGTCCTGAGAGCAAAATTATAATATTGGGTGTTAAGCTCCTATCATCAGTGGTTGCCATTGTTGGTATTGAACTGATCTCTAACTCCTAGGTTTGTGACATTTATTAGTGAGCTCCCCCTAATCCTTTCTCTGTTTCTAGTTTTCAAATGAAATAGAAACTCATTTGTCAGAGAAGGCTCAAACATAGCAGAAAGGGTAATGAAACTTCTGAGATTCCCTGTCACCACAGAATCCTGTCCATGATGTTCTCTGAAAAGTGCTTTGGATTCTTTAAAAAGAGAATACATAGATATAAAATATAGCTGTTGTTATATTTTAGATGTTCTTTGACCTAGAGGGCAAAAAGGTAAGATACACATTTCTGAAGATGCTCATTTCATTTATATTTTATTTTTGCCCATCTGTCAATGAATTAGTCTTTAATTTGGGCTGAGCCATTTTGGTATTTCAAAACAAACAAACATATTTTGAAACAGCGCAGAAAAATGTCATTATGGATTTTAATATGTTTACTATGCTTTATTTTGGAAGATGTTGATATGCAATGTTTCTATTGAAATGCAGAGGAGGTTGCCACCATTGATTTGAGAACTAAAAATAAGATGTAGTCATGTTCTTCTTCCTTTTTTTTTTTTTCTTTTTTCATTATTTGAGTAATTGTACGGTAGAGAGCTAAATGACAGGGAAAACAGAATGCTAAAAAGCAGCACTGGGTAAGCTGCCCAGGCCGGGCAATCATCACCATGGACCCCATCCAGCCCAAAATAGCCTTGCTGAGCATTGGAGCAAGCGCAGCTGTAGAAGCTTCTCCCCGATACCAAGGGGGCACCCGACTGGCAGCCACAGGATGCCTCACAGCCACCAAAGGCCAATATTTGCTGGGTAGCAGACACACTGTCTCCTGGCAGCTCTTTCTTTTCCAATATGAAAGTAATGTCCTACAGGGATGGAAGGAAGGTTTACATCCCTGTTATTGTCTTTCTCCACTTCTCTGACCTTTTTGTCTAACCTTGCTCAAACCTTTATCTTTTCTCTATGTGATCTCTACCTCATCAAAGGGGCCATAGTACTGTCACTCTCTGAAGCAGCCTTCTCTCACTTCCTTTAGCCTCTCAAACTCCTATTTTTCCTGTACATCACATCTTCTTTGTTGTAGTTAGACCTGGTCGTTCTCTCCTTACCCTTAGCATTATAAGTCTTTCAGAATTTGTTTTTCTGTCTGTACTGCAATCTCCTTGGAAGAAGGTCTTGTTTGTCACTGAATCCTCCCATGATTACTACCATAGCATATGGCATGTATGAAGTGTGCAATCATTTAAAGAAAGCATGAATAAGTGGGTGACCTAGAGAGTTGTTGGACCAGGAGATGAAATTTTCCTTTGAAAAGCAGAAGTATTCCTTGGTACCTCTACCTTCCATGAGGGTCTTGTCATAGTTCCTCAGACTCTGTAACAGTTATCACTCAAGGGTGCTGAAATTAAATCCAAAGAAAGAACAAGAAGCTACACTTAGCAGAAACCTAATTTTTTCTGGTTTTTCTGTCTGTATCTACTTCTTCTGTTTCCCCAGTGCACTTATTTTTTTAGTATCTCTGGAGCCTTGCTTGACTCTAGACCTCATAGGATCCGTTTTGGCCATTCCAAGTCTCCCGTGTGATATAACAACATTAGATAGTTTCTTTTGGACCTACCTCCAAGCCTAATTTTGCTTATGCTTATTATTCTGACTTTGCAAAGTCCTATTGAGATGAATGGGATGTTTTTCCAGACACTTTCCTTTGGGACATGGTATAAAGGGACTGATTCTACCTAACGAGAAGTTGTATAATTGAGTGGACTGTGATGATGAGGCAGAAAATATCACTGTGCAACAGCTCTGCTCTTCTTCCACGTGAAGGAAGAGAGATTGCTTCTGTCCCTGGTAGACAGCTTTTAACCCTTTTAGACTGGCAGAGTGTATTGTGGCAAAATAATCGCCCAACAAATGGGTTTATATTCAATGATTGACAAGTAAGTCAACAGTAACTTCCTACCTTTCTGGAAGGAGTAGATATGTTAAGATGGGCAGAAATTTTACTTAGGAAAAAGTGTTGAACAGAGTCAAAAATTATCTATGGGATTTTTTCTTTCAGTAAAACAACAAAGAGGAAATTTGTGGGCAAGGAATAGGGACTCTTAGGTATGATCCACAGTTCTACCTCTGGCCTATTGCCAAGTTTTACTTTGGGCAGAAGTGGTAAAACTTCCTGCCCCAACTTCCTGGTACAGAATGGGATCAGAGGATCTTTATTTGCATCTGCACACATTGTAAAATGGTATTCTGAAGACCGATCAGCTCTTTATGTCAGTGGGAGAAAGACAAAACGAATGAAAGATGGATTTCACTTGGAAAACCACCACAGAGACAGTAAAGGTAAGATAAATCAGAAGCTGCACAGGGACCCTGGGGATATTTTCATGTTATACTACCTCCTATCCTATTTTCCTCTCTGTGCCAGGTAAAAGTGGGGTGGTTAGAAAAGTCACATCATTCTTTAGACCCTTGAGTTTGTGGTTTGTTGCTCTTCATTGGACTCATCCTGGCCTCTGATCTCTTTAGTAACTTTGCATAGAAGCTTCTCTTCATTCTGGCCACTGTCTAGAAGGCCATATCTTGTGTTATCCATTGGATGTGCTCTGTTCTGGGAACCTGCTTCTTGCTTGCTTTTACACAAGTGGCCTCCTTGCCTCTTTTTCTGTTTTCTTCTTGCCTCCTTGCCTGTTGCTTTCTATGTGTGATTGATCACTGTCCAGGTCTTTACAGAAGTAGAATAAAAGTCTGAACCAGACTGGCTCATATTCTGCCTGTGTAATTTAATGGCACTAGAAACGTCAGCAAATTCCCTAACACATTCCTGTAAAGTAGAGCTAACAAGCATATATACCTTAGTGTAGTTTCTGCTTATCTACAGTTTTATCTTCTGTGACTTCACTCATAGGCAGTCACAAACATTGTCAAAAAAAATTTAAATGCTAGAAATAAAAGATTCATAAGTTGTAAAATTTGCTTAAATTGTGGCAGAGTAGCATGGTGAATCTCATGACATACTGCTCCATCCCACACAGGGCACAAATAATCCCATTGTTCAGTGTATCCATGCTGTATACACTACATGCCCATTAGTAACTTAGTAGTTATCTCAATGATTCTGTAATTTCAAAATCCCCTGGGAATCTTGGGACATATCTCTTACTGACAAGGTTATATGTATATGTATTTTGGGGGATTAGACATGCTTGTATATGAAAATGATTTAAAATAGTACCTGGTACATAGAAGATCCTCAATACCTGATAGCTATTGTTATTACCTCTTATAATGGTTTTAATGGATCAGTTGTATCTAAAGGCTTTGTGATGACATTGGCTTACTTAAAATTAAACAAAATTAATTAATTTTTTTCTGGATGTGGGGATGAATTAATATTCAGTAAAGTCAATAATTAATATGCAGTAAATTTACCAAATGTAGTAAATAGTCTTCCAAGTTAAAAACAGAAGAATATATGTCATTTACATTATTGTCTTTTTCCAAAAATAGAATTAAAGGACTACTTTTATATAGGGTCCATATTCAGATGCTAACTTACTTTATTAATTCTGTTTTGAGGATTCATGCCTATGTGTTACATTAGGACCTCAGCTATCGAAGTAAATTAGATAAGAACATGAGCTTTGAACTCAGATAGCTGAGTTTGAACCCTGAGCTTGTAATTTACTAGTTGTGTGACAATAGGCAAATCATTTAAGTTCTCAATGTCCTGTAAAGCAGAGACATTAATGCCTCCCACAGGGTTTGACATAATGAAATGAGGTACTGCATGTAAATCATTTTGTTGCCAAGAGTAAAGAAAATATTCCATAGGAAAAGCTACATTGCACTCTTCTGGAGGGGCAATATTCACATTATATTGTGTATAAATAGTATCCCTTGGACTTATGTAATAGAAGGTCCTGTTACAAAAAATTGATATCTACTAACAGTGTCATGATAATACAAGTGGGAAAAGTACCTGTGAGTCAGAAATACATGCTCTTTCTCTGCCAAATTTGTAAGCAGAAACAAAATTACCCAAACTAGTATATTACATTTTATCACAAATTGTCTTTATACTTCACCATTTAATGTCTGGGGTGCTTTCCTGAATGTGTGTTGTATTTATCAATGATGAAGTCTGTGACTCTTACAAAAAATTTAATAGGGGAAAGAGCAGACGTCATCTTTTCTTGTTGGATGTCCTAGTTGCCAGTGCATGATCCAGGCACATGGGTATTGTAGGCAGTTCTTTCAGGAGGTAGCACCAGGACACCAGTAGTATTTTGCAAGAAGGATCCTTGGCTTTGCCTGTGGAGCAGAGAATGTGATCCCCAGCTGGGAGCCAAACCACAAGCATGTGAGCAGTGTCTTGAGCTTGGTCTCTGCCCAAGTACATGTAGGGGAGTGGAAAAGACAGGGAACCTTTGTGAGATGATGCAGCTCACATGCAGATACAATTCCACCAGGTCTGGTGTCACACTCTACCTTTGTCCAGGGAGAAAATGCAGTGGCAGCTGTTTCTTGACCTAGAATCTCTTCCAGTGCAGAAGGAATCTACTCATCCATTTCCTTGATCTGGGTGCTCAGAAAATCTATTTAACCTGGATGTGCTACAGTTTTTTCATTTATAAATAGAGGTTTATAATTACTGTTTGGCCTATATTGTAGGGTCTGGCCCACAGTTGTTTCCCAATCAGTGTTGGTTGGAAATGTAAGCAACGTGATTGGCTTCACCAGCACGGCCATACATTGAGTTGTGTCTCTTCGTATTTGAATTTGTCCACCAATTCTCAGGTGCCCCTGTTAGCAGGAGGTCAAAGGAAGTCTCTCCATCATCTCACACATCACAATCTTAGTTGTTCTAGACAACTAAGGGTTGATTTGGTCCAGAGGGTTCAGTATATTTTTTTAAGTGCAAGACTGAGGGAAAAAACAGATACCATGCTGTCAGCTGGCACCACTGCTTTAGTTGCTACTGCACAATGTCACCGTTGATGCTGAGCCCACAGGGCACAGTCCAGGCTGGTCTACTGCTGTGAAGGGGTCTTTTACGCTGCAGATCTCTACACAGATCCAGCAATGTCCCCTTGTTTGTGTTCCATGCTACCATTTCTTCTGCTCAGCCCACAGACTAAGTCAGTGGTCTCGTGGGCATTATACCAAGACAGTGTAGCAGGCATGGGGTGCCCAGATCCATCCTTCCCCATGTCACCCCAGTGAGGCTCCCCGTCATTCCATGAGTCTTTTTTTTTTGGGAAATCCTTAGTGGAGACTGCCTCATTCTAATGGAGGGTTTTCAATAACTTTGAAGATCAAATGGGGCCTCAGCCCATATGTCAGTTTGATCACCTGTCCTGCCTGGACAGCTCTGCACAGCAGAGGACATTGAGAGTCACTCCCTTTGTAGGGCCACGCAGGAGACATTACATCCTTCCTTGATGGCATTTGTACTGTGGGCCTCACAGTTACATAACTAATGAAAGGCTTGTGCTGCCTACCCCACCCCTGGCAGATGAGTTGCTGGGAGTGCTCATACCTTGGGGCACAGGAATGATTAAGTAATGTATGTGAAAATACTTTCCAAACTAGAGAACTCTATATAAAGTAAACCATTATGATTATTAAGTGGGCAGAGAAATTTTATACACATAGTACAAGAAAGACTAGCTCTAGTAAACTTCAGGTGCTAGATAGAAAGTGGTTTGAAATAAAACACTTTTTAACATTTAAGAATATGCCAGGCCAGTAAACTATTCTCCTTAATATTAAATTGTATTTCTTTTCATTCTTGTATCCTCTGTTTTGTTTGTTTGTTTGTTTGTTTTGGTCATCCATTTTCATGGGAGTTTCTCTTGTTGCAGCTTCATAAACTATTAGCAAGTGTGCAGTGAGCAGGTGAAGGTCAGCAAACCAAGCAATGTGTGGACAGGAAGAGGAAGTTACAAACACATACTCCTGGAAGTGAATGAAAATAATAGTAATAATAACTCACGCTGTACCAGACACACCTACCCTAAGTATCTTATCTAATCCTCAAAACAAAGGACTCTCTTTTTACACAGGTGGAAAATCAGATGGTGGTGGGAGACTTCATAATAGGTGGAAGTCCATAGGGCTCTGGAGTAACAAAAGGAAGAGGCAAGCTTCCCCCTTTGTGATCATTTTCTGTGGTAGCACTCCGCCTGGCTTCTGGAAAGGGAATGGCCCTCACTTTGAAAAAATGGCACAGAGCTTTCAGACATTTTGGCACCAGGATAACTGGGAAGAAACTCCAGGCAACAGTTCTAATTCCTTCCTGCTGAGTGTTGCTTTCTCTTTGGTGTTTCCTCATTTTTATCCCAGTAGAGTCACTACTTAGAGGGAAGAGTCCCCACCTGGCCAGTACAAATGTCTTTCTTCTTGAAATATCTGTCCAAAGCAAGCAGCCTACACTAGCACAACTTCAAGTCTGTTGCCATTTGTGCTGCTGGTTTTCCTCTCTTCAGGGTACAATTCTATGGCCTTTGTCAGAGAAATCTTAGACCACGCAGTGTCCTGACTCATAGGACTTAAGTACACAACCAAGAAGAGTTGTAGTTTTACCCACTGGAATCCTAGCTTCCTTGATCGATCTCCAATAAAATGTCTTTCTACTGAATATAGTTTTTATGTCTCAGTGTCTAGAAATTATTTCAGCAAATTCCAAAACCAGTTTGTTTTCATTACCTCCATCATAAAATAGAGTTTTTGGTCTGCTGGCATTTATCCCTTTTTTGTTTAGTTGCTAATATTTCTCTACTTATATGTAATTTTTGTTATGGTTTTTCTTATTCATCTGTTTTCTCAAAGATCCAATTAAGGGCACAAGCTTCCTGCAACTTTTTAGCTGTGTGATCCTAGAAAACTTGCTACATATCTCTGAGCTTCAATCCTTGCAATGAGAAGAGTGATATTACCTCCTTGTAGGCAGGAGGAGGTTAGACTAGATTATTCACAGCTAAACAAGCTATGGTGACTTCCACTCTGGACATCGTCTATGGTTCTCTCTCATCTCATGTATTTCGATCCTTCTACAAATCTTGTAGTCTTTATTGATCACTACCTTTGGGTTTTATTCATCTATTCCCTATAACTTTGTACAATCCTTGTTTTTCTTATGCAGCTTGCTCATTCCATTTGTTGAATAAATGAATTGCTTTGCCTTCTTTCTATCTAGGTGCCACCAACCTGAGTAGGAACATGATTACTACTTCCTGTATATCTTCAATATGTCTGACATCGGGCTAAGTGTAAACCATTATCTCAGTAATTCCTTTTCTCTTTTTGTCCATAGGACACTGTGGCTCAGCACTGTGAAATAGCTTTTCTGAGCTCATGTGATAAAAAGTAGTGGGACAAGGTATTTGAACCGAGGTATTTCTAACTGCAAAGATCATCAGAACTTCTGTGGCTTCTCAATCGCTATTATTTATAGAGCACCTACCACTTATTAGCGACTTAGCATATATCATCTTTTTTACTCTCATGCGATCTTGTAAATTAGGTATTATTTTTCTATTTTACTGCTGAGGACAATAAAGCTTAGAGAGAGATGTTAGGTGAGTATGCCAGAGGCACACGGCCAATAAATGTTCTCAAATCCAACGTCAGATGACCTCCCTTCTCGCTTCCTTTCTGCTCCCTGCCTTGTGAATGAATCAGTAAGTGAATGGGTCACCTTCCTTTCTTCCTCTTTTCCACCATTCTTTGCTTCTTTTATTCGCCTTCTCCTAAAAAGAAGATGTGACTTTACTTTTCAAATTAAAAATCTAAAACATGCTGGAAGTTTAAAAAGAATGATTGTGAGAGAGAATACAGAAAAGCACAAAGAGAACACAGCCAGTCTGGAATAACCTTCTACCTAGAGGTGACCATTTTCTTCCCTTTTTCCCTCCCTTCTTTCCTGCCCTTGCTTTTGCCTCTGTGAGCCAAGAGTCACATTCCTTCTCTACCTCTTCCAGCACAAACTCCCTTTGGGGGTCCGAGTTTCCCTGCTGAGGCACTTGGCATAACGTGTGACACACACATTTGCAAAACTAATCAACTGTGGAAGGGACAGAGAGTCCCAGCACAAGCCACGAAAGGCAGCGACCGACACAGAGGCCAATTCCCTTTCCCTTGCCCCAGAGGTGAGGCGAGCAGGCGACTCCCTGTAACTGAGCCCTAGCTGCCCCTCGCTGGGACTGTGGAGCAACAGAGGCCCTAGCAACGGAAAATGCCACCGGACACTCCAGGGGGCGGCATGTGCCGGGCGCCTCTGGGAGCCTTTCGTTCTAAGCCAAAGTTCAGCTGAAGGGCAGTAGCCAAGCCAGAGAGTCATGTGGCTCTCATGTTGGTTAGTGTGTCACTTTGAACAGCTCTTATCTGATATTATTATGACTAAGTCAGTGCTGACAGCATGGGACAGATTATAAGGGTCATGTGATGATTATTTAAGGCATCACTGAGTGCATTACATGGCTAATATTAACCCCATTCTTTCCAGGATCACTTTCCCACAGAAGTTCTTCCCTTGAGAGGCTGTGCAGGGAGACCAGGAAAGGAAATGCAAAGTTCTCTGCATTTCAAACACCTCCTGAGAGTCCTATGGTTCCCATTTGGAGGGCCTGTGAACCATGAATTAGTTTTGTCCCTATAGCTTGAGTGGTATATGCTCTTTTGGCTTTAAAAAAAATCAATAGTGAGGGTTGTTCATATTTCAAAACCTTTCTTTTCTTACACCTTGTACTGATAAAATTCTGTGCCTTTGTCGTTGTTGTTGTTAAGGTTGATCTTTAAGATATTAGAGAGCTGCATTGAAGTCCTAGCTAGAAAAATAGTCCTTCAGCGTTGTACCTAAATGTCAGTGGGGAGAGGGTGTTACTCCCCACGAGATGATTGGCATCTTGGATGGTGCAGAGCAAGCACAAGAAATGCTGTTATTTATTATTTATTTGCTGCCCTGAGTGTACGTGGAATGGTACAATGGTAGGTGGCTGCACAAGGGCCATGACACTAAAAATCAGATTCAGAGTTGCTCATGTGGCAGAGGAGGATTTTGTCTGCTTGAAGCCATGTGCAGCAGTATAAATGGTCTTTATGTTTGAGTGAAAAGGAATTTCAAACCTGATTTGGAGACATGCAAGTAAATAAAACCGAATGTCTGGGTGAAAATTCAGTTGTTATCACTGACAGATGTCCAGGCTGCTAAAGTACAAACATGTTCAGTGTGGTACCCAGAAATGGTAGACAATGGTGTGGGCAAACCTACAGGAGATGTTGGACAACAGCCATGATTTGAGGACTTCTTGGAGGAGTTTAGGTTCTTCTTATTACTCCGCTATAAAATGGAATAATAATAATGCCGCTTCATAGGATTGTTAAAAAGATTTAATGAGAAGAGCCTTATAAAGGCTTAGCCTGGGGCAAATGAGTGTTTACTAAAAGGTCTAGGTATTAACTGAGTTATTATTCCTGTTATTGTTATTATCTGTAGGCAAATGCTCTACAACAGAAGGCAGCAAAATTTGAGTGGAGTGCAAACTTGAAATGTTGGCATTTCCAGGATGATTTCAGCCTTGGGGCTACTGCATCCTTTTCCTGTGCAGGGTAAAGCCATTGCTAATCTTTCTTCCTCCTTCCACAATGGGTTTTATGCTTCTTCCTTGCAGGAAAGAGCCCACTACTGTATCTGTCATCGACATTGAGTGGTGTGGGTACATTGCTGCTGTGGAGGGGCTAGAACCACTTCCACACCTTACTAGAGGAACACAGGAGGCAGCACCAGGCTCACTCCATTGTACCAAGCAATTCAGCTCTGGCCCCAAACTCCCATATTCTGCTCAACCTTACAATGACATGTGGTTAACCTGGTTATTAAACTTACATCCTTAGACCCCAGGATCCTTGGGTCATCCTTAGATCACATTTTAACGTGAGCCCACCCTTGAGAGTTCATCTTTCCTTCTCAGACAACTCATCTCGGTTTTCTTTCTAACACAGGTAGCACTTTATCTCATTTTTGTCTTCCACAGTGCTTTGGTATCTTTTACAGATTGGTGCTCTGTGTACCTCTTTGGCTGACCTAACCTTTAATCATTTTGGTGAGCTCCTTATTCTTTATTTAACAATATGTTTTGAGTGACTTTTGTACCAGGTGCTTTCCCAGGGCCTGGGGAGACAGTAGAAAAAGAGACAGACCAGAAACCTAGAATAATTTTGCTGCTGCCATTCTTCCACCAGAAATTGTGGAATTTTCTTTCTAATGAAATTCTACTCTGTGGCAGCTGCAAACAAGAACAATGACCCTCGCAGGAAGGAAACACCAGACTCTGAAAACATACCAGATGCTTTTGCCTATCTGATTGATCAGATTCAGGTTGACATTCAACCAGGATGCACCATTATGGTTGTATTGGTCAAAATATCGAAATGCTAGGTGGTAAAGAGATGCTGCACAGGCTTTCTTGTGCCTTTTCTTTGTGAATGTGCCTCTGCTTTTGGAATTCCTTGGCTGCCTCAGTGTCCTGTAACCGAAGGATTAGTCTTTGTCATAGCAGAGCCCCTAAGGACACAGTTCAATGAGTTTGTATCCGTTTCCATACTGATTATTCTACCTGTGATTTCAGTGTGTGTGTATGTGTGTGTGTGTGTGTGTGTGTGTGTGTGTGTGTATGTGTTACTAGGGATTGAATCCAGCCATTCCACACTGAGCTAAAACCCCCACTGCTTTTGTATTCTTAATTTTGAGACAAGGTCTTGCCAAATCACTAAGTTTTCTAGGTGGGGCTTATATTCCTCCTGCCTTAACCTCCCAGAGTGCTGGCATTACAGCTGTGGACTACCATGGCTGGCCCTATGAACGTTTTTGTGTTATAGCATTGGGTCAGTCTTGTAAGCTGAATTTTGGTTGGGGGGCAATGTAATACAATCGAAGACCTTGGCCAGGATCAAAATTCTATCCCTTCTGATTTGTGTGGCATTGGGTGGGTTATTCTCTCCCCAGGATACTAGGGGTTAATGCAAGGATAAATTAATTCAGATATGTAAAACACTGAGAACAGTGTTTCAACATGGTAGGTGTCCAGAAAAAATTACTTATTCATTATTCTATTATTAGAAAATTTGAGTGAACCCATACTCAAGTCACATAAGATTGGTTTCAAAAAATGTGAAACTTCCCCAATTTCAAAAAGGAAAGAAAATAGAGAAAGGAACCATGAATCTTTTCTTGGTGGATATGAAATATATGAAGTGCTTGTTTTACTGGTATGATAAAGTAGATCTTTAAAATATTGAGGTGTAGGATGTGTGTATTTTTTTTTTGAGAGAGATAAAGTGTTACATAATTGTTTACTGTTATGTGTAAGGAATATGTGGAGTTGAATAACTGAGAGCTCTTCTTGTCAGTGAGTTTATTGTCGAGAGGATTAACAGAGGCATAAACTAACAACTGTAATGGCCGGGTGCAGTGGTAGAGGAGAGCATCAGAAACTAGAGGAGCTCTGAGAAGAAGGATATGACTTGGCCTCCAGGGGTCAGTGAGACATCCTAGAAGAGTGGATATCTGGGCTGCTTTTAAGAAGAAAGAAGAATGCTAGACAAGGAAAGAGGGCTCAGGAAGGGATTTCAGGGAGAGTGTGAGTTAAAGCATGACAAAGGGAGCTAGCAGTGGGATGCTCTTTTGGAAGTCAAAAGCAGGGAGAGACCCAGCGAGGCTGAAGGCATGGCCAGGGCCAGCTTGGAGTTGGCCTCCCCACCATGGCCAACAGCTCCCTCGAGGTCAGCACAGAAGCAAGGAAATAACACAGGCCATGGTGGAGAGTGGTCAGAGTTTTGTTTTGGAGAGACCCATGGGGTGAGAGGATCAGGGCCTGAACATATATTTATAAGGAATGGAAAGGAAGAGGCAGATTTAAGAATGATAAACAGTTAAAGGAAAGGACTACACGTTTGTTTTGGGTGGATTGTGTTGCAACTTTCCAACTGATGGAGCACAGATAGAGAGGTAGCAGAGTTCGGGACAGACATTAAAGTCCATTAAGGTATATTTTTAGTTTCTCTAGACCTGCAAGGTGTTGGTGGTCCATATCCAGCTGGCCCTGAGACTGCAAGGAGGTTGTCTGGGCTAGAGATATAGATGCTGGAACCATCACTGGAATGATGGTGGTTAAAACTTGGAGAGGCCATGAAATTGTCGAGGATGAGCAAGAAGAGCAAATGGATTGGGCTGAGACCAGAATTACAACAGACACCAATATCTAAGGGATGGGACTCTGAAAAACAGCATCTAAAGAGGCTGGAAAACCAGGCTAATACAGCAGGACAAAAACCACCTTTAGGAGAATCAGACAGAAATACAACCATGCGCAATTAATACCACAGTCTTAGCACCATACTTCCTTGGCAACTTTATGGGTTTGAATTTTTAAGCAAACTGCCGAGATTCAAGATTTCTTTTTTCCTTTTGTTCTAGGTATTTTTTCTTTCCTTCCTTCTTTCTTTTTTAATATTAAGTTTTACTGTAGGTAGCTATCTAGCACTAAACTGATTTTTTCCCCTTTTTTTCCTGTAGACTAAAACCAAAGTAAAAAGTGGCCCATGAAAAATGATCCTATTGTATCTCCTCACATCTCACCCCTCCAATGAGAACTGGACTTATAAAGCCTTTCATTCCAATCATGGATTGAGTTTAGGTCAATTCTTCTTTTTAACTGAATCCATTCCATTTTCTCTCATCATCCTTCAAATATGTTCCTTTGCTGCTTTTCACATCCTTTTATGAAATGTTTGTCCTAAATCTCTTTTATTTTGAGTGGCACTTATAAACTGAAGTCTAGCACAGAGCAGATGTATTCATTTAATAGTTTGCTTTGATGGCTCCTTTAAGAGGCTTTATAATCTTTATATTTTACCATTGGGTTTGGGATTTTATGCTCCTTTAACAGGTGTATTACCTTCATCAGATGTTTTCATTTTAAGCTGTTGACTTATAAACACATGGCCTGCAGGGATTGATGTGCGGAGTTTATTCTCTTACAGATTTATTCTCATTCATTTTTGTATTTAGTGCAGGGAACCCTAGATTGATTGATAATGACAGTTCATTGGTAGAAAAAAAATGGCTCTCTCAATGACCAAAATAATTGTCTCCTCCAGTTGACAAAGGGTCAGTGAAAGATCACTCATATTGAGAGGATTTTTCAAAAAGTTAATTAAAAACAAAATTGTTTTAGGCCCACATTTAGTTCTCCAGGTCTACGTTTTAGGAGAAATTGTGCTTATATATTTCTTCTGAGGACACTTGAAGTGTTGTCTTTTAAACTCTTTCATTGTTCAAGGCTCTTGCACTTTACCAAAGATAATGTGTTTTACTTGAAATTGACATGTTCTGATCCTGGGCACTAGGAATCCATCATGCTTCTATAAAAGACAGGAGAGGAGAAAGGGATGCCCTCCTCTTTGGTATTCCAAGGGGCCTGAGCAGGACAATCTTAAGTGAAACCTGTGTCCCCCCATGGACCGTGACCAACGGCCCCATCCTTTGTATACTTCAATGATGAGAATGAGGGGAGGAATTCAGTGAATGACTATATGAGCAAGTTGGTCCTGCCTGGGCCTGGTGCTGCATGGAGGGTACACGAAAGAGAAACTGTCCCAGAGCCTTCTAACCTGGAGTGTTTCTAAGAAAAGATCTGAAATAAAAAGGTTTTTCCTTTACTTTTGGCCTCCGACAGCTACTGTAGATATTAATGGAGCAATTCTTCCTCCAGGTTCCTGACAGTCCCTGAAAAAGGCTTAGGGCATCTCATAAGAGGGGTAGAGTTAAGCATTTGTCAACACAGAGAGGGAGGACAGGAAGTTTAAGACTGTCCTGCTTATGGTCCAATGTGTTCTGCAGTATTGTAAAATGAATGTGATGATCCAGCCCATCTCCCATGATTGATTATCTTCCTCATAAAAGCACTGTGAGGGATCCAACATGCTCTGGCATCATTTCTACCTGTACCCAGGAGGGGCCAGGGCAGAGCCAGCGTTGCAATGGAATTGCCCTGGTTTCCTGGATGCAAAAGAACATCTCCTCTTAGTGAAGAATGGGAGTATGGCCAGCTCGGGAAAGAAAGTGCATGACTTCTTCTTGCACTTTACCATGTGGTCTGTTCAGCGTAAACAAAAGAGACCCAACAGGAGCAGAGAGAATGATGATGTGAAGAAAGAGTTGAAAGAGTGAGTAGAAGTAGAAGAAAGAAAGCTAGAGAGTTATTCTGAAAGTAAACGTTTTGGGAAATCTTTTATCCTAAAGGAGAGAATGTGATAGCTGTCTTCCTTTGCCATCTCAGAAGGTCAAGTTAAACATTTACTTCAGTACAATTGGAGCATTTTTGGAATCTATTTATAGGTATGCATGATCAGAGTACATACATTCCTTCTTTCTTATTCTTTGCTTCCCTCTATTTTATTCCGATAGCTCTTGGATGATTTCTTTTTCCTAGTTGTCATGTCTTTTTCATGTTTTTTTGGAAGGGTATCAAAAATAGTTGTGAACTGAGTACTTTTCCCTATAGGATTGTGAATTCCTTGAGAGGAGGACCCATAGTTATTTTTGCCTTCTTCACCAGCATCCAGTCTTTGCACAGCACTATGTCTCCTACGAGGCACTTATTTGGTGAACACATAAGTAAGAGAGCAAATAAAGGAGTGATTGAGCAACCGAGGAAGTTATGAATGGACAGACAGTGGGATCGGATTGTTGTCAGGTCTGTGAGTCAAGTATACACCTACGTTTCTCAGTTGCCTCTGCTGACTTGTATGAATTTAAGCTTTTGAAACCTCAGTCTACTACCTACCCAGTGTCTTCAGTAATAATTTTCTAATTCAGCAAACCGGGGGAGATTCAGCTAGTTGAGGTAAGAAGCCTTGTTGTCCTTTTGCAAAACAACCAAATGAAACAACAACAACAAAAAGCAAAAAGCAAGCAAACAAAAGACTCAATGTACTGGAGGCACTATTATTTTCAGGAAAAAAAAAAAAACTTGGCTTGAACAGCACCAGGGGAGTTAAAAGCAGCTAACAAAATGGAAAACCAAAGCTCCTGAGGAAAAGTCAAAAACTAGAAAATGCAATAGTTAGCTGATAAAATGTCTGCTTTAGTTTCAGCCAACTTCCTTGAACCTGGCCCCATCACAGTGGCCCCCATTTGAAGTGGAAAAGAGGTCTCAGTGATAAATCACCCTGCCATGAAACAGCACAAACTTTAGTAAATTATATGTGGAAGCCAGAGTGGGTACAATAATGGTGCACAGGGGCTGGCCAGCAGGCCCCCAGTGGAGTGGAATATTTGTCCCTCCTTAGCCACAGGGTACCTTCTGTTCATTCATAGATGGAAAATGAGCTGGGCGGTTCTCATTGAAGCATTCCATTGTATCTGTCAAGAGTAAACCAAAGAAACACGTAGAAAGCCGAAACGTTGGCAGAAACCCTTACCTCAGACACAGAGAGTCAGAGACAGCCTGGATGACCCAAGTCAACTCTTACTTCTCAACATTAAAAAAGTCAAAGGAAAGCAAACTAACTGAACTAACACAACTAATCCTCTTAAAACGCAAGAGAGTTAAAAAAAATATCCTTTACCAAAGCAGCTTAGCTGTTGTGTGGACACATCTATTCCTCTGCTATTCCTGGGGGAAAGAAAGTAGGAAAAATCCTTGGACTGTTATAGAAATTCAGGCCACACCTGGTTGTGTACCTGCATATTTTGGTGAGGAGGTGAAGTTGTCTAAGAGATGTCCCCTTCTTGATGTGATGGGATGTTGAGGGCTCCCTGTCCTCTGGTGGATGCCGAAGCAAAGCAATATACTTTTCTCCACCTGGAACCAATTTCTGTTTGAGTGCCAAACACCCAGTCTGTGAGAGGCCTGATTCTAACATACCAAACATTTCTACCTCGCACTGAGGGATCAATGCTGTTTGTGCACTGTGTCCCCTATCAGACTGCAAATTCCATAAGGTCAAAATCCATCTCTGATCACTACGGCATCTTTCTCTGCTCTGCCCACATAGTGCATATTCAATAAATATCTGTGGAATGACTGAATTATAATATCCCCTATTGCTATTCTCCCTAATATTTCAAGTACCCCACTGTAATTTTGGGGCCAGTGGAGACATTTTATTTAAGTGAATGTGGTATTTTTCTTTAACCAATAGAATTATTATTATTATTATTATTATTATTATTATTTGCAGGATTGCCCTTCCTTTTAAAAGCTGAGTCCAAATAATTACTCCTCCCTCGCCAACTAAATCACCAAATATGTACCAGTAAACTACCTTTGATTTCAGTAGGTTTCCCTGTGCCTTTTCCAGCAAATTCCAGAGGAGCCCCACACAAAGTGTGCTTATCTTGTTAACCCCTCCCCTCCCGCCTGCCTGAGCTTGATGAGAGTTGAACATTTTCAGACAGTTCCGTTGTTGCCAGTGAAATGCCAAACAAAATGGTGTTCAGCGGGCCTGGGGACTTTACATGAGGAGCTGCCTGGCACCCTGGTGTAGGCTGCATAGCGCCTTTTCCACGTAAGGGCAGCCAAGTCAAATCCCTCTCCTGGCTCAGTCTGAGAACTGGAGCCTCTTCGGGAAGAAATATAGATTTAAATGACAAGGTGTTTTATCCACATTCATTTCTCTTTGTGGAGACTTTCTGGGGAGCTGAAGAATCCTCTCACTCAATTCAACTTCTTACACACACACAAACACACACACGCACACATCCCACCCCTGCCCAGCCTCACTTACACTCTTGGTTATCTGAGGACAAGAGTTGGGTTGTTTACTATTTTCCCGGGGTACAAAGTCTTGAAGAGTTTAATTGTGGATGTAATCTGAAGAATCAATCAGCCTCATTCCTCAGAAGAAAGGGCCAAGTGTGGGAGAAAGGAATTGGTCACTCTTCTTGGTGCCCAAAGCAGTGTGGCCCACTCCTTTCCCTTTGAGAAAGGTGGTGGGAGGGGCGGGTGGGTAGCGGGCAGACTCAATTGTCCTTTTTACAGATGATTCTCTGGTTTTCTGGGTTCGCCTTCATGGCTCCTTATTGCTTACTGAGTGGCCAGCCCAGGCTGGGCTCTGTAGCTTGTCTGTCCACAGAGAGGGCATTCTGCTTGGGACAGGTTCCAGGTGGTGGCTGCAACTGGTTTGAAGAATGAGCGGAACTTCTCTGCTTCTTCCAAACAGGAGCTGGATGGCAGCCGGGCTAGCAGAGGGAAGGCTGGAAGCTGGTGATACAGCACTGTGGGAGATGGGAGTCTAGCCAAAACCTCCCCCATTTTCCATTTTCTGAGGTTGAGGGAGAGATGAGATTAGGGAGATGGGTAGAAGAAAGTTGGATGGGGAAAGGAAACTACAAGATAAATAATTTCAGTGTTCTTCATAGACAAGTTTAGAGCTCCAGCGAAAACTAACTTGAGTTTGTCCAAGGATTGTACCTGAATCAAATCACCAAGGGGCAAAGAGGTGTTCTAGGGTGCATTTTCCCCAATGCCTTCCAAGCTGCTGCCCATGTCCTGCTTCCAGTGAGGTAGTAGTTTAGTGGGAATGAATGGCAAATCAAAATCTTGAACATAGTATAAATAAACCTCCTCCCTGAGCACTAATATCGACATTAACCTTGGTTTCATTTTTATCTTTTTAAAAGGACTTAGATCAAGTCCGCAGCCAGCGCTGCTCTCTAGGAAAAGGACCAGTAGCTCACTGAGTTCATCACCTGCCATGCAGAACACAGTCTGCCAGTGGAAGCTTCTCTGCACTTGATCTTAACCCGTACCATTGTATTTATGATGCTCCTTTGAACGTTTGATGTTTTATCTTTTCAAATCAATAGATCGTTTTTGACAGATAGTGATGGGATGTTTTTATGCATACCACTCTTCTTGGTGAGTTAAAAATTATAGTCTATAAAGTGATTTCATTTACATTTGATCCTATGTGGGACCTTAAGGGTCAAACAGAGCAAGTCAGAACTTTTTTTTTTTATTATCTTTTAAAGTATCTCTTTTTTTTTTTTGGATACTGGGGATCGAACTTGGGTCTTTGCGCTTGCGCAGCAGGCAGCGAAACCACTGAGCTAAATCCCCGGCCCACATCAGACCTTTTGAATCTTTACTCTTATCTTAGCCCTGATCCACCACCGGTGATGCCTGTGTCCCTATTCCCACTGTCTTCTGGAATACGCTGTCTTCTCTTGTATCCTCTTAGCAGGGTCTGTTGTTAGCAAGAACCTTACAGCGCTGAGGAGATTCTTGCGATCTGACCCAGGCTTCAAGTACTTTTTCTTTGTCCTCCATTTGTTCTCCATGTGCTCTGCTGAGCTACTTTATCAGGGCATGAAAAAGGGAGAACATTCTGTCAATAACAATATTTTATCTAGGGCTCCTGACCAATTAGTGTAAGGGCCATCACTCAAATCCTATTTTCTATTAGTAAGAAGGTGGGGTGTTTTTTTATAAGGGGCTAAAGCAAGAAGAGAGAATCACCATTCATTTATTGGAAGTTCGAATAGAGAGTGAATAAAAGTTGAACTGCCTCTCAAGGGGATTTACAATTCACTTCTTTTTTAAAGGAAAAAAAACACCTCGTTTTATTAGATGAAAAGAGATATTGCAAACTGCAGAAGTCCTCCCTGAAGCACAATAGCCTCTAAGATGTGGAGAATCATTGAATGCTAGTTTGATTTGTGACCTTAGAGATTTTCTATCACCACCTCTCTATTTGAGAGATGGAGAAACTGAGGCTTGGCATGTTTGTATGATTTTTATCCAAAGTGGTAATTGAACACCTAGCATGTAAAGACAGATTGTTAGGGCTCTGAGACTGATCTTGTCCAATGCAGCCTATGAAACTTATTTGGTGAGTGCTTTTGAGGCCATTACAAGTATATGCAGGGCTATACAGGCTAAAAAGAACAAAGATAGGCTGCTGCCCTCAAGGAGCTTCATGGTTTTTGTTTTGAAAATTAAGACATATTCAAATGAAGAAATTAGAGAAGGGTGAAGCTTGGTATGTCATCAAGTGCTAAATTATTCAGGGCAGACTCCATCTCTCAATATTAGTCATGTTGGGTTGTGATCTGTAAATAGGCGGAACCTAAATAAGTCACAAAGAATCGGGAGAATATAGTTATATAGCATGAGCAGGAAGGACAGAGAATCAGGGTTGGAATAAAATATGTGAAATAGGGCTGGCAAATACTTGATATTCAAACTAGTCATCCTTCTGTTCATGGCAGCCATCACTCATTGACTGCAATACTTTTCCTACAGTTGAGATGTGGTCAAACCTTTTTATTATTATTTTTAGCATTTTTGCTAAAGCCAGTATAAAATCATTAGAACATGCAGGGAACAATGAAACCCATATGCTAACCTCTGTGCTGGGATAAAAAGATCTTTCTGGCTAAAGTGATGTATTCCTATTTTAATATTAGGAGATAAAAATAATATACCCTACCCTTGGTAGTCATAAATTATATTTGTCATGATGATCCATTGTTAAGAGGTCTGAAATGTTCATGCATGATCTATTTGGAATTTAAATCCTTTTTTGTCACATTAGACCTTCCCAAATGTAGTGCTTACTTCAGTACCTGGTTCATGTTGGGCAGGCAGTAAATATTTGTTGAATGAATGAAACTCACAGAGGAGTTAATTGTAGCCTTGAAGAGGTGAAAGGCCAGAATTTTATAAGCTGAATCCATCCAGCTCATGCTGGGACTAGAGCCAGGGAATAGCACATTGCAATATATCTCCATGTATAAACTGCCTCCTTTTGTAAAATTGGTATCAGCAGGGCCCTCCGTTTCCTGCCATGCACATTTGCTCCTAAGTCACAACATTAATTAATAGAGAAAATTTATTGTTAAAAAAGAAAAGCAATTCTAATTTACTTGTTTTCATGCATTTGGATATCCTACCCAACTCGGTCCTCTCACAAATAATAGGGCAGGTTTTATTTTCAGTGAATATATTGGCACTTTTAATTGCAGCTTTGAGTCAATTGTAAAATACATAAGATTGGGAGTTTCAGTCTTTATTTTAACTACTCATTCACAAGAGAACAACATTTCTCAAGTATCTACTCTTTGTAGCATTCTATTAGGCAAAAGGAGGAGCACAGAGAAGAAAAGATATGTTTTGCAATCTCAAGGAGCTCAGTGGATAGGAGGGGCACTGGCATAAATCAAAATAGCTACAAAATCTGCCACTTCCAACGTGTACACTTTCCATGGGAGTTACTTGGTGAGTACTTACACACATCATCTTTTTATCCTTATATCCTCCACATGGGGTTAGCAAATATATTTTGTCTCTACTGTCTGTTCCAGTTGCTTCAGAATGGGCACTTGGAGTTCATTGTGAAAAAGTCTGAGACCGCATGGAGATGCTGGGGGAAAGAGCAGCAATCACTTAGTGATGTTAGTCTGTGTGCAAAGGAGGGTGAGCAAGCCTACACTGGGGAACAGTGCACAGTGATGGTACGGAGAGACTGGCTCTGGGGAATAGTCCTCAACACCTTCCCCTAGTACTGATTCAGTAGTTCATGTGGTTCATTGTGCTCAGAAGTGGAATCCCTAAATATCATGCTTTTTAAATGGTGATGTGTATGACTTCTATGTGGTTAAAGACAGAGTAGAAGACCTTTCAAGATGTTAATAGTAATGTATAGATAGATATTTATTTTTAAAATGATGGTGATGATAAGTAACATTAGTACATTACTTTAGAGTTCACAAAGCACTTTCATAAATTGGAAACAACTTCACTATGTGTGAATGGAGAACTGGCTAAATACATCAAGGCTCTTGCATACAATGGGATACCAGGCAGCTATTATAATAAAATCATGTAGGTCTTTATTTCCTGATATGACACCCACAATAAGTTTAAAAAATAACCGGGTGCAGAGCAGTATATGGTATATATCCAACTTGGTTTGAAAATTATATTTTCACAAACACACACATACATGTGATTATGTAGAAAAAAATGTAGAAATGTATACATGAAAATGCTAATAATGATTCTGATTGTTGGAATGCAGAGACTTTTACTTTGTCTTTTCTCTATTTTTACACTTTCTAAAACCTTTATAATGAATGTATCTTATTTCCATGAAAATAGAAAAATTAAGTGATTCATTTTAAATCACGTTATTGCTTTTTAAGGTCACTTGATCTTTACAACTTTCCCAAAGAAAATTATTATTCTTATTTTAGAAATGAAGGGCCAGAGTCAAATTAACTGCTAATATTTATTTTTCTTGTGTGCCAGAGTATGTTCTAGTTCACAGATAGACAAAGAGATAGAGATAAAAAGACAGAGATGCTCATTTACTTTTCACAGCCACCCTTTGAGGTTAGTATTAACCTAACCCAAGTTCTACAGATGACACAGTGGAGGCCCAGCAAAGTTAAGTAAATTGTCAAAAGACACAAAGTTCAGAAGCTTGTAAGTGGCAGAGCCAGTTTCAAAGCGAGACCAGCAGGTCCCTTGATGATGGGGTCGGTATAATTCAGTTATTCCACATGGCCTGGTAGGAGGCACAGGGAGCGTGTGGTGAATTCAGTAGCTGAAGTCAGATCTTTAGCACCAAACTTTGTTCCCTTGCCACTGTCCTTTGCATATGCATTTTATTTGATGCCAATCATGGATTGTTAGGCTATTATTTCTTCACCCTGACATAGTCTCTTGTAGCCTGTTGTAATTTCTGTATGGGACCTCATGGTAAATTTCTGCAGCAATTCAGGATTGGGAATAAAATATTCTCCTTCTTCCTCTCATGCTCCCTCCCTCTGCGTTCCTCTCCTATCCTCCCCGTCCTTCTCCTCCTCTTTCTCCTTTTCTTCTTCCTCCGTCTCCTCCCCCTCCTCCTCCTCCCCCCTCCTCCTCCTCCCCCCTCCTTCTGTGTGTGTGTGTGTGTGTGTGTGTGTGTAATGTATGTAATATACCAGGCACTATTCTAGGAAATTGAGATACAATACTAAACAAAATAAAGTCTCCTGTTCTCATGAACTTTATATTCTAGTGAAATGAAGAAAAATGAGTAAAAGATATAGCATGCACATATTAAAAAATGTTGTAAGAAAAATCTAGAAGCAACAGAGATATAGTGTCTGAGCACAAGCAGAGAGTTGGGATTGAGACTGAATTAAGGAGGGTAGAGAAGTCTTATTTCCTTTTGTTACATAATGAACATTTATTTAAACCAACACATTTAAATTTTTGTTCAAATTGTGTCAAAACTCAGAGATAAATGCAGAACTTAATTTTTAAAAATGTAGTTCATTCCACGAATATGCTAGGAATTTTACTTCCTTGTTTTAAGCTGATATGATCTGGTTTTCATTTTTATTATCTTCATGTGTCTAGCTTTATATATAACCCCAAATGCCACTTTTGTAGATAGATAGGATGCAAATTTTAAACACTAAAAACAGAAATGCAATCAGTACAAAATACAAAAGAATGAGATGGCCCATTTTCTTCCGGCTCATAAGGGTCTCTCTTCCTATTTGACCAGGGATTCTTCCATTCTGTTTATCGCTTTTTCCCCAAAATTAATGATATGTGCTTACACATTAGTGAGTGCATGCTCTTTCCTAATCTTCATCTCCAAGACACCAAGAAAATCCACATTTGTGTTTGTTGAATATAGATGGGCTTACTTCTTTAAGACACAAAGATTTTTTTTTTTTTTTGGTGGTGCTTGGGATGGAACCCTGAACCTCCTGCATGATAAGCAAGTACTTACTAAGCTACATCACTAGCCCTGAGATTAAAAAAATCTTTACTTCTGAGTTGCTATAACCTTCTTGAGTAACTGTGGAACATTTTATGCCCTCCATGTTACTTAGCAAGAGTCATGAATGTTGATGGATATTGTAGTTTTCCAGGGCAATTAAAACTACAGTTATTTATAAGGCTTCATTTAGAAATCGCTGCAATATCTAGCTGCTTTTAATTGATGATAAATATACACAATTTATCAATACTGCTATGTATTTACATCCACATCTTCTGTTTCTGTGTTCATACTGTTAGCATTGAACGCTTACAACACAGTACTTTATGCTGCTGCCAGTGGCTGGTCAGGGATTCAAAACAATGATGTTCACTGAAATCCCAGGCAGGTGAGTTAGAAATCAGGCCATGCTGACCAGAAATTAGCATAGTTATTACAAAAAGAAGAGTCTTCTTTTGAAATATAATTTTGAAGGTATGTGTGATACACATTAACAATATTCTACCATGGTTATCTACTTTACATGAAGATGAAATAAAATACTCTCAACTCATTCCATTTGGTGGCATTCAAAATTATGTTTTAGAGGTTGGCATACTTACATGACAAAACCTTTGTAAGATTGGGGAAGTCAGACAGTCTGAAATTATAGCTGCTTGTCAATCTGTCTCCTCCAACAAATTTAAGGACAGATACTGTTTGTTTCTTAAATTGGTGCCTATAGTGTACTTTTTAGATAGTAAGTGATCAGTAAGTGTTTTAAAAATAAAAACATGAATTTATGCTTGTCTGATTGCCATATAGAAAGGACTATGAAAAATATATACCAGATTTCCTTGTATATGAAGAGAATCAGCAAATAAATACAAAGCACTGAGAACAATACTATTAGTATATAATGCAAATAAAATGTTGCCATTATTAATATTATACATTATACTTTCAGTTTTTCTAGGGGGTAGCATAATCCTTGGAAGAGTTGGCCATACTAAAGACTGATTTAAGAAATGAATGCATAAATGAATAAATGAATCCCACCTAGAGGAGAGCCAGGTGTCTGTCCCCTGGGCTTTCCCAGCATCTTCTGTGTGCCTTTTCTCCAGCACATAGCACTGATGTAATTATCCTTGCATGTTCACCGGCTCACTCACTAGCTATGAGTGGTCCCAAGGCGAGACTGTCACCTGCTGCTGCACAGTCCTGAGGCTGGTCGTGCCCAGGAAAGGTGGAGCCATGCAGTGCACATTGGATGCGTGTGTGGATGCGGAGATGGACAGATAAGCACATCTCTCTGGTGCAGTCCTCAGCTACTAGCTCAGTGTAATTTGGGGGTTGATACCAAGTCATAGGAGAAACATTTTCTGCTTACCTCCACAGGGCTATAGAAGTCTCTCATTCATCTGTTCATTCAACATATTTTTACTGAGTTGTCTATCACCATTTTCTGACCCAAGAATGTAACTGCGAAGACAACTTCCTTGTCTTTATGGAATTTATGTTCTAAACATCTTCTCTAAGTTGCATTCTATTCATATTTCCTCTCCTCGGAGACTTCTTAATTTGCTTTTGAAAAAATTACATGAAAAATAACAATCCTGAGCTTTTAGCCATTTTATCAGTTAGTCTACTATTGATAAAGGGCCTCTTATCTTTCCACTTCGCATACTCAGTTATTATGCTTGGGTGTGAATGGGAGGGAGAGAGAAAATAAGATACTTCAAGGACAGCTCACATGTCGGGGTTGGCAAAGATGCAATTTGTAGTACTGGTCATCAGGCTGGAATTCAGTTAGGACTCAGTATTGTGGTTCTGAGTTAGGGCAGGCTAGCAGCCTGGAAACTCAGAATTTTTAGCTCACAAGCTTTTCTCCTCAAGGAACTTCAGATTTTGCTCTGAAGCCTTCTATTGATGGGAGGAGGCCCACCCACAACTGATTAGTAATATTAATCAATCACATGTACAAAATACCTTCTCAGCACAGCTAAACTAGCACCTGATCAAATAATTGGGCATCATAGCTAAGCCAAAGAGTCACATCAGATTAACTTTCAGAAGTATTATCTTTTATGAGCCTTATGGAATCTGCATAAGACCCAAGAAGCAGGCACAGTGAACCCTACTTTACAGATAAGAAGCCTGTTACCCAGAGAGCAGGGTTGCCTTTCCTTAGGCCTGAGGTCAGTGTCAGAGGTTGGGGTGAGAGGTTCTGCTCTCCCAGAATGCTTCTTGCCTGGCCTGGCAAACTCAGCTGAGAACCTGATTTTAAAAATGTGATCTTCTCACCAAGGATTCTTTCATTCAGCCTCTCTCTCTCTCTCTCTCTCTCTGTCTTAATCTTTTTAACAAAATTTTCAATTTAAAAATTAGTTTCTTATATTAGGTGTCTTTTAAAAATAATCCTAATAACCTGTTTGTGGTTCAACCTTACTATTTATTCTGACTGTTCAATTTGTAATTGGTTAAGCTTGGGGGCACACAGATTACTAAATAACCTCCAGGAATATGCTTTTTTGAAAATAGGTATCTTTTAGATTTAGGCATGCACGATGATTAAGTTAATGCTCTATGGCATTATACATATAGTTAATAATACTGAATCATACACATCATAAAAGTTTAAGATATTTCTCATGTTAAGGGACCTTAGCACAATAATAAAAATGAGTCTTTTTAAAACTACTCATTTTAGCACGTATTTCTTGATAAAATTCACATTCACATAATTTTTTAGTTTTTAATGACCATCATCAATTTTTTTGTCCAACTGGAAAGTTATTAATTGCAGCTTGACTTGTGTTTCTTGGTTAAATTTATGATATTTTATCTCTCTTTATCAATAATTAACACCAAGTTCTTTCAGAGTTTAGGTGGTCCTTAGGAAAACCATCCGGGAATCATCAGAATTGGTAGTGTGATTTTGGCAAGATCCTATATATCATGCCTGTCATTTTAAGATGTCAGGTCATAACCACAAAACAAGGCAACTTGTATAAAAATTATTTTGTGTCCATACTCCTGACCTTACAAGATCATAAATGCTTTGTGGAGAGATTGCATTTTGTTATACTTGTAAATAAGATCAGTGGGAAATATCATTATACTGATCATCCAAAGATGACAAAGCCAACTATTTTTACTAAATGCATCATGCAAGGACAATGATTCTTAGCCAGGGATGGGAAGAAAAAGATTTTCTTCATAATTTCTCCTTCCCGCTCTGCACCCTCTTCAGGCAGCCTGGGTTTCTCTGCTCTTCTGTGTATCTCTTGCTTTGTCCTATAGATTCCTCTATTTCCCCAGACTCAAAACTTCCATTCTTCCCATTAGACTGTAGGTATTCTGTAGCTGAGAGCCAGGTCTTACTCAACTTTGTAGCTTGAGTGGTTCACAGGCTTTTAAGTGGAAAAGATCTCAAACTTGGGGAAGTGATAGAGGGAAATAGTTTAGTGGTTGGAGTGTGGATGAATGTTAGGGGCATGCACGCTGCAAGCAGACTGCCCAGGGTCAAATCCCAACCTTCTTGTTCATTAGATGTGTAGCCTTGAGCAAGTTACTTAACTCTATCCATCTCCCATCAGAAAAAACAGGCATAAAAATAGTTCTAATCTCATAAGATAACATGTGTAAAGCCCTGAGAATAGTAGTGGATTCATGATTGACATCATATATGTGATTAAAACTACCCATTTCCATTTTAAATTAACCTGTATTTTATTTCTCTGGTCTTCTAATGATTGTGGCATTTTGTGAGTTAAAGACTGATTTTCACGGTAAGATCACATTAGCAGGTGCACCCACCACCTGGGTAAGAGTCAAATCTCAGCTGTCACTACCTTTCCTATTTCTTTATATTTTCCTTAACAGCTAACACTGAACCTCAGATGATTCATCATTTGTCACCAGGACTTTGTATATTCTAGCCCCCTTAGTATTGAGGAGAACTAACATTTACCAAATGTCTACCAGGTGCCAGCCTAAGTGTCTGATGCTTATATACTCTTGAGGAAAATGGTGTCATCTCTATTTTAGAGATGCCCAGGACCTCAAGTATCTTGAACCATCCAAAGAGTTAGGAAGGGGCCTAGTAAAATGAATGTGGTTTCTCCCTTGTTATCCTTCTTCCCTTTGTCTCACACCTTTCTAGGGTCCCATGAGCCCCCTCACCAGATTGTGAATAGCCAGAGGAATCCATATGCTCTTTTCCACCCAAGCATGGCTCTTGCACCCTTTTGATATGCATCCCAGAACTTGTATTACAGGGCCTATGAATGGATGTGCAAGATCCTGGCAAACTTCATCTATTTTCTCTTATTTGCATGTTGGCATGCACACAGGATTGCTCAGTGCTACACTAAACTAGTGATCAGGGAGTCCAGTATAGCAGGGCACCAATATAGGGCACCAAAAGCTTTTCATTTGAAAGACTATCATTGTATTTTTTAATGTAATCATTGAAACAACTGTTACGACAAAGGTTAGAATTTTACTGGGCATCTCTATGCACACATTACTTAGCGATGAGTCTAGTTTTACTTTTAGTTACATATGGGTCAGGGGTCTATAAAAGTCTTGATAGGGCCTGGTTATATTTATAAGATTAAATTGGATGTATCTGCAAATGTTAACAGATCCCCACCCCATCTCCCTCAACAGACTCACTTGTGTTGTATTTGCATGCCTGTATTTTGAGTGATAAGACTCTGTGTATTTTCAGGGAAGATATTCCCAAAATCTTACATACATTAAACACCTGGCACATTGCTGGACCATCTTTTTTGAAGCACAGCAAATTTTTATTGAGGTTTCCCCTTTTTATGTTGTGTTCTACATATCTGCAGACATGTATGGTCCAGCACATGGGTTATGTGTGAGAGCTGTGATGTATTTTTGTCATGGTAGCAAGGAAATGGATAAATTACTTGACACCATTCAGTCTCTTAACAAGAATTTTTAGTTTAATTGTAACTTTTTAGGGTCAACCTATCTCTCTTTACAAGCTGGGAAAACAGAATAATTAGTATTCACGGGTTCAGCATTCCTAAGCTAACAACCTGAAATCCAAGTTTTTGAGAGTCAACTTATAAAAAACTTTATAGCTGATCTTGTGATAAGTCTCAGTCTAAACACAGGTGGGCTCAAAATATTGAATAAAATTCCCTTCAGGCTATGTATGTAAGGGGCATAGAAAGCATAAATGTATTTGGTGTTCAGAATCCAGTCCCATCCCCAACATATCTCACTATGTGCATGTAAATATTGCAAAAAAGAAAAAAAAAAAAAAAGTAAAATCCAGGCTTGCGATCCCAAGCCTTTCAGAGAGAAGATACTCAACCTGTACCAAACAGAGTGCATCTAAGGGAGAAGGAAGTCCATTTTGCTCCTTGGATGCATCTAAAGTTACTGTCTGAGACTATAAATAACTGTAGACATGAACTGAAGAGACAGATTCCATGTGGTTAATTTCCCAAGTAGAATGGTGTTTTCTTTCCTGTTGCCTACTTCTAAGTGGTGGTGGTTATTGATAATATTTAGAAAAAATAATGTATTAATCCTCTTCTATGTCAGCAATTTATTTTACTCATTTCTAAGTGGGGATTCATAGAGTAGTTTTATGATGCAGTCATTCGAAGAAAGCTTTAGTGCATTTAAACACTCTAACTATCCAATTTCTGGTTCCTTTTAGTTTCCCTGAGTGGGAAAGTCACCTAGGGTTTTTAAAAATTTTTAAATTTTTAGTTTTATATTAAATCTGTAATAATATTTTCTAATAAATACCAAGGGAGATGTTTGAAATTTGAAAACATAGGCATTGGCACTAGGTGTTAATTTGTAATGTATCCTTCCTCAGGCATTTATCTAAAATGCAATGGCTAAGATTTATTGTGGATACATATCTTACTCTTATTTTCATTACAGAGTTTTCAGTGTCATTTTTTTTTTCCTGCATGATGTTGTTCTGGAAAAGGACCCAACTTGCACATTCATTGTGCAGGCATACTTTATACTCTAAGCCAAGTTGCCTTTCTTTCTTTCTTTCTTCTCTGTGGACAAAGCATCTGTATCAGCCTCTGTTTCCCATACATGTTTGTCTTCATAAATCTCATATCCACTGTATGGGATAAAAGTTACAGAAATCTTGTTGCACACATTTTATTTTCAAATTCCCTGAGTAAAGAGGGAGAGGAAAGGATGTGAGAACAGAGTCCCAGTTGGGCCTGAAAAATTAGAACAAAAAAAAAGCAGTTTGTGAATCACTCACTGCAAGCAGGGTAAACTGAAAGTCTCCTTATCTACCTCCGTTCCATTAACCCTGTTGGATTTCTACAGTAATTATGAGAGGTAGACATTGTGCCCATTTTCTACATGGAAAAATTAAAACCCAGAGAAGCTAATTAGCTTAACTCGTGCTGTTGAGGGAGGATGAACTGGAGTGAATTCCACACTCACCTGTCTCTGATATGCCTTGGTGAAAGCAGAATCAGCAGAGCCAATGAATTCTGCATCCATTTCAGCTCTGCTTCTACTTTGAAACATTTGTTTCTAGCAGAATAATATGTGTATCTAGAAGAGGATGATGAATGTGTTTGACTTAATACCTGTTTGAAAAGAAAGTGAAATATTACACAATGAAAAGCATGCAACTTTCATTCTGATCAGGTTATATTGTAACCGTGGTGGTTTTTGTTTTTGTTTTAGGTGTAGTTGTGATAGTGGCAGTAGCCTACTTCCCCAATGGGCACAGGATATCCCTGTTTGTCTTTGTTCTAGGCCTAGAACAAAGGTATCAGATAGAAGGTATCAGAAGAAGTAGCCCCTTCTGGTCTTGTGGTTTGGGACATTTACTTTGAATACTGTCCCATTGAATGGCCCACCAGTCCACCAGATGACCAGATGGCCACCCAGGTACTCTGGGCCTTAGTTATAATTGTTACAAAATCCAGTGCCATAAAGTTCCCAAAGCCTACATATTTGTGTGTGTGTAAAAATATATTCAATGGATTTGTTAAAAATATACTAAATCAGTGATTAGAAAACTACACATTTTAGCACCTCTGTTTGAAGACTGGCCACAGTGATTTTTTAAATGATCTTAAATCATGTATCTTCTTCATATTTGACCATATTTGTAAGTGTAAACTATGAAATAGGTAATGAAAATTAACCCTATTAGTTTGATCCTGGTACAAAAAAAAAGAAAGAAAATTGACCCTATTACTGAGACTGAGATCTGTTCTAGATTATGTGAATGTATTGTACTTGTGTATACTTCATGGCCTAGACTTGCATCTGGGCACATTTGTAGCATGGACAACATCTTCATAATATAGTTTGCATGTGTTCTGCCTGTATTTCATTCTGACCCTTATTTTGAATTGCCACCTTCAAAAGAAGTGTTCCTCACGTTGAAGGAGAGATGTGGCACCAAAATAAGAGTGTTGGTTTCATTTGGGGGCTTTCCTCAATGATCTGAGTCAAATACCCCCAAGTTCAGCTGCCATTCCACTGCTCCCAACCCAGAGGAGGTGACAACCTCCTCCACCCCCTGTGGAAATGAGAAGACACATAAACAAGTCTCAAAACCAAACTTCCAGATCACCTACAGCAACCCCAAAGGGAAATGAGGTAGAACACTATGATACTCAACCACCTGAAGTCCCTGAACTGGCAACAAAAGAGGATCTGTAAAAAATGAAATAAGAAATAATTTCTTAGATAACAGCAGAGATTGTGCTCATAGTGCAGGACATGATTAATAAATCTAGAGAGGAGCTGAGGAATATGATGTAATCCCAACATAGAAAACAAATGGAATCCATAAAACAGATGCAAACAGATTTCCAGGAGGTCAAAAACTCCATTGAAAGTCTATACAGCAGAATGAGCCAATGTGAGGACAGAATTTCAGATATAAAAGATAAGATTGCAATTAGTGACCAGAAAAAGAAAAATTGCTTCAAAATTGTAAGGGACCATGAGAAATCAATCCACCAGCTGCTAGACAATGAAAAGAAGAATAACATAAGACTGATCAGAGTTAACGAAGAAACAGGAGAGAGTGTAGATGACATAAAAAAACTATTCACAGAAGTGATGGCAGAAAACTTCCCAAGTAGGGAAAAAGAATTTGACATACAGATAAGTGAGGCACATAGAACTCCAAATAGCCTTGATAAAAAAAAAATCTACACAAAGGCATATAATTGTTAAGATTCCAGAAACTCAACAGAAGAACAAAGTTCTACAAGCAGTTAGAGAAAAGATACAAATCACATACAAAGGAAAACACATCAGAATCACAGCAGACTTCTCAACGCAAACCCTCAAGGCAAGAAGAGCTTGGAGTGATGTATTCCAAGCCCTAAAGGAAAACAGCCTCCAACCCAGATTGATGTACCCTGCAAAATTATCTTTCAAAATGGATGGAGAAATAAGATACTTTCATGACAAAGAGCACCTTAGAAACTTCATGAATACCAAACCAGCACTCCCCAAAATTTTAGACAATATCCTAGGAACAGACAAGATCACAACCCCAGGAAGCACAGCAGAATGAACCCATTGGGTGCCACAAGAAATTTAATGTAAAGGGGGAGAAACCTCAAAAAGAAAAAGTCATGATAAAGATAACTCAATATGTATCAGTTATAACCATCAATGTTAATGGTCTCAATTCACCTGTCAAAAGAAATAGACTGGCAGAATGGGTCAAGAAGCAAAATCCAACAATATACTGCATACAAGAAACATACTTAATTCAAAATGAAACTCATAGGCTGAAAGTTAAAGGATGGAAAACAATACTCCATGCGATGAGAACCTGAAAAAAGACAGGAGTAGCTATCCTCTTTGCAGATCAAGTAGATTGCAAACCAACACTGATTAAGAGAGACAAAGAAGGACACTACATCCTTCTAAAGGGAACAATCCAACAGGAAGAGATGACAATCATAAATATCTATGCACTAACCACTAGTGCACCCAACTATATAGCAAATACTAACAGACATGAAAAGTCATATATGCACAAATACAATTATAGTAGGGGACCTCAATACCCCACTGTCACAAACAGATAGATCAACTAGACAAAAAATCAGCAATGAAATAATAGAGCTCAATCGAACTCCTAAACAAATAAACTTAATAGATGTTTACAGAGTGTTCCACCGCACAAAATCAGAATACACATTCTTTTCAGCTGCACATGGGTCATTCTCCAAAATAGACCACATACTTGCTCATAAGAACATGTTTAAGTAAATGCAAAGGAACTGAAGTTATCTCCTGTATATTATCAGACCATAGTGTGATGAAATTGGAGATCCATAGCAAAAGAACCTGAAAAATTTCATAAACACATGGAAATTGAATAACACACTTCTGAATAACCAATGGGTCACAGAGGAAAATAAAAAAGGAATCAGATAGTTCTTTCAATTAAATGAAAATGACAATATAACATATCAGAATGTTTGAGACACAATGAAAGCAGTCTTATGAGGGAAATTCATAGCAGTGAATGAACATATTAGGAAAACAGAGCGAGCCCAATTAAACAACCTGATGCTGAACCTCAAGCTTCTAGAAAAAGAAGAGCAGGACAACCCCAAAGCTCATACAAGGGAGGAAATTGTAAAGATCAGAGGAGAAAAAAAATGTAATGGAGTCTAAGAGAATGGTACAAAAAATTAATGAGGCCAAGGGTTGGTTCTTCGCAAGAATAAACAAAATTGACAAACTCTTAGCCAACCATATCAGAAAAGGGAAAGAAAAAGCCCAAATCCATGCAATTAGAAATGAAAAGGGTGAAATTACAACAGACCCAGCAGAAATCCAGAGGATCATCAATACCTACTTTGAGAACCTATAAGCCAATAAGATGGAAAACACAGAAGAAACAGAGAGATTCCTAGATACATATGAATTACCATAGTTGAAAGAAAAAGGCCTAAAAATTCTAAACAACCCAATATCAACCAATGAAATTGAAAACATAATTTAAAACTTACTAACTAAGAAAAGCTCAGGTCCTGATGGCTTCACTGCTGAATTCTACAAGACATTTAGAGAGGAACTACTGCCACAACTGTTTAAGCTCTTCAATGAAATTGAAAGGGAAGCAATACTCCCAAATAAATTCCTGGAAGCAAGCATCACCTTGATCCCCAAACCAGAGAAAGACCCAACTGAAAAAGAGAACTATAGGCCAATCTCACTAAGGAACACAGATGCAAAAATCCTTAAAAAGATACTGGCAAACAGAATGCAGAAAATCATCAAGAAGATCATATACCTTGATCAAGTGGGATTCATCCCAGGGATGCAGGGATGGTTCAACATACACAAATCAATCAATGTAACACACTATATCAAGAGAGCCAAGGACAAAAACCATATGATTATCTCCATAGATGCAGAAAAAGCATTTGACAAAATTCTACATGATAAGAACCCTGCAAAAAATTGGAATAGATGGTCTCTACCTCAAACTGATAAAAGCCATCTATGAAAAACCAACAGCCAGTATCATACTAAATGGTCAAAAACTGAAACCCTTCACACTAAAATCAGGAAGAAGAATAGGATATCCACTATCACCACTCCTGTTCAATATAGTTTTGGAAACACTAGCCATGGCAATTAGACAAGAGAAAGAAATAAAAGAAATAAAGATAGGAAATGAAGAAGTCAAATTGTCATTATTTGCAGAAGACATGATACTGTATATAGAAGACCCCAAGAACTCCACCAAATGTCTTCTAGACTTAACAACCAAATTCAGTAAAGTAGCTGGATACAAGTCAACACCCCAAAATCAATAGCTTTCCTCTACACAAACCACAGACTCACTGACAGAGAAATAGGGCAAATAATTCCTTTCACAATAGCATCCAAAAAACTGAAACACTTAGGAATCAACCTAATGAAAGAAATCAAAGACCTTTTCTCTGAAAACTATAGCACTCTGAAAAGAGAGAGTGAAGATGATATCAGAAAATGGAAAGACATCCCCTGCTCCTGGGTATGAAGGATCAATATAGTGAAAATGGCCATACTCCCAAAACTGCTATATACCTTCAATGCAATCCCAATTGAGATCCCAGCAGCATACTTCATGGACCTTGAGAAAACAATCCAAAACTTCATTTGGAACAAGAAGAGACCCAGAATAACAAAAGCAATTCTATGTAACAGAGACATGGCAGGGTGTATCACAACCCCCAACTTGAAACTATACTACAAAGCTACTGTGATAAAAATAGCATGGTACCGGCAAAGAAACAGACCTGAGGACCAGTGGAACAGATTAGAAGATGCAGAAACAATGCCAGACACACTCAGCCACCTCATCTTTGACAAAGGAGCCAAACACCCTCACTCGAGGAAAGATAGCCTCTTTAATAAATGGTGCTGGAAAACTTGGGCTTCAACTTGCCAAAGATTAAAACTAGACCTATATCTCTCACATACACTAAACTAAAATTGAAATGGATTAAAGATCTAAATATTAAAATAGGAAAGTTGAACCAGTTGGAACAGAGGTTAGGTAGAGCTCTTGAAGACGTCAGTGTAGGAAAAGATTTTACGAACAAAACCTCAGTTGCCCGTGAACTAGCACAATGAACAAGTGGGATCCCTTCTTATTAAAAAGCTTCTGCACAGCAAGAGAAACCACCAACAGTGTGAAGAGACAACCCACAATGTGTGAAATAATCTTCACCTGCTCCTCCTCAAAGGTCTACTATCTTGAATCTATAAAGAACTTAAAAAGATCAGACCTCCCAAATTTATAGACCCAATCCGAAAATGGGCATCTGAAATGAACAGACATTTCTCAGACAAAGAAGTAGAAATAGCAAATAAATACATGAAAAAATGTTCAACATCACTGGTCATTCGAGAGATGCAAATGAAAACAACGCTGAGATTCCACTTCACTCCAGAAAGAATTGCTGCTATCATGAAATCAACCGATAACAAATGGTGGAGGAGCTGTGGGGAAAGAGGAACCCTGCTCCACTGCTGGTGGGAGTGTAGACTGGTGCAACCACTATGGAAATCAGTATGGAGATACCTCAAAGAACTAGGAATGGAAGTCCCATTTGACCCCGCTATTCCCCTGCTGGGTATCTTCCCCAAAGAATTAAAAGAATCATACCACAGTGATATATGTGCACTCATGTTCATAGCACATGATTTATAATAGCTAAGACTTGGAAACAGCCCAAATGCTCATCAACTGGAGACTGGATAAAGAAAATGTGGTTGTTTTTTTTTATAAAATGGAGTACTACTCAGCCATCAAAAATGAGAAATTAGAGACATTTATAGCTAAATGGATGCACATTGAGGCGATACTCTTAAGTGAAATAAATAAGACACATGTGTAAATACTGAATAGTTTCTCTAGTGTGAGAAACTGAAAGTGTAAATAAGGACTAAAAGGTATAATAGATAATGTGAAATAGGAAGAAAAGGGGCAAAGGGGAAGGGGAAGGGGGAGGGGGAGGGGTAAGGAAAGAAGGGAATGGAATTAATATGAGAAAATGGAAAAAAGGAAACAAAGTCTTCGTCAATGGGGGGGATGGAGGGGCTGAAGGGAGGGCAGGGGAAGGGGGAAAAATAAGAACCAAGAGAGATTACGTAATGGTGCAAATTTCCAATGATGAATGTCATTATATTGTATACCTAAAATGTACCAATTATTAAAATGAATAATTGATAATGTGAAATATGAAGAAAAGGTCTTAAAGTGTAGGGGAAGTGGGAGGGGTATGAGAAAGGAAAGAAGGGAAAGGAAAAATGATGAGAAATGGAAAATATTGAAACAAAGTCTTTGTAAATAGGGAAGGATGGAGGGGTGAAGGGAGGGCTAGGAATGGGGAAAAAATAAGAACCTAGATACATCATGTAAAGGTACAAGTTCCCAATGAGAAATGTAAATGTGTTGTATACCAAAATGTACCAATAAAAGAATTTAAAAAAAATACCCCCAAGTTCACTTCAGAGGTTGATCTGCCAAGCAAGGTACCTTTTCTCAAATGATATGTTAGATCAAATTTATAGACACTTTGTAGCAACAGCTTCTTTTGATGGGAGGAGGATGCCCTGTGTAGGCTGTTTTCTTGTTCTAGTCCCGCCTTTTCCTAATTTCCCTGGTGGCTTTAGCTAGATGTGTGTGGTGATTTAACTTTCCTTCTGAACCTGAAGCTGTGGTTCCCTTCTGATTTGTGGGGAAATTCCTAGATGCCTAAGTTATATGACTGTCGGGCACAGACAGAAATGCTATTTTTCTGCATAGCTTAGTCATTATGTGGAGTCAGAGAGGACTTGACTTTGAGTCCCTGGTCTCCCACATACCAGCTTTCTGTCTTTAAAAGTTGCTTAACCTCTCTAAAGTTCAGGGAGCTTATCCCTAGAATCAGCATAATAATAGTCCTCACTCCTACTGTTAGTGTGAGGATTAAATCATAGAATCCACATAACTGCTCAGCATAGTGCTTGGCCAACAGTACATTCTCCCCACAAGTTGGCGTCATTTCTTTATTACTATGACTGTCACTCTAGCCTAAAGATTTTAGAGAAACAGAGCAGACCTAGTTCTTTGAAACTCGAAGGGTAGGGGAAGCAGGGTAACTGCTTCATTTCCCATTCCTTAGACTTGTTCAGTACAACTGTAGGTTACCATGGAAACTTTCAGGATTAAGATGGCATTATTCAGTTAAGAATTCAATGAACACCTTGGGAAAGAAAACCTATAACATGTATGCATGGCATAAGTAGTTTCCAGATGAAAATGTTATCTGGGGTGGCAGAGTGGGTGGCAGTTACTGACTTCCTTGTCTCACAGTTTCCTGCGTTCACAGAGACTTATGATCAGGACTCAAAACTGGGATCATCTCTGCAAGTTTCCCCTTTCCCGGACCATTTCATAAAGTTGTCAATCGTTATGGCCCGCATTTCAAAATGGGAAGCCACTCCTTACATACTGAGAAGTGTGGCTTTCTGAAATAGATTCTGAAGTCGAAAAGAACTCGGAGTGTTTTCTGAGAAGGACTGACCTCCTTTCATGCCACTTACTGTGAATTAAAGCTGTGAGGCGAACGAGTTTGGGCATGTGGTACAGCACTTAGCACTGCTGCTGCCAGGGAACAAGATTTGTGTTTCTAAGGAGATACAACAAAAAGGAGAATGCTTTAAGAGCCAGCGGCTGTCAGAGTGTAAAAGTATCTATGTTTAGAAAGGGAAATAGAAGCTGAATTAAGTAATTTTATACACACGTTACAGGGTGCCCTTCTGCTAGTAATTCTTAAATTCAAAAGCAAATAGTTGTGACCACAAAGGGCTTAATACATCTCAGCTGATTTTAGCTTGCAGACTCAAACTGGATATGATTAGTATTGACCACCCCTGTGCATGTGATTTTAAGATGATCTGACTCTTGCCTATCATTCTGTTGAGTTGTATTAATAACCAGGGACAAAGGGTGACATAGTCCAGCAGAGGTTTGGGCAGACACTTGACAACATAGCCTGAATAAAATGAGAGGAGGAAAACCTCAATTCTACCAACTGGGACAGCAAAACAGAGCCCTTTGTCAGTCGCTTTAATGCCAGTATGAACCTGCTTGCATGTGTTTAGTCAGTTATTGGCATGGAAGTATGTCTTGAGTAGGTTCACTGGCTAAAGTGTCATCACAGGATAGAAATCACAGGGAAGGGAGTGCACCAAGGAAAAATTACAGTACTGCTATATTTACCTAGTGCCTCTGCACTGGGGTTTATTTTCCACAGTTGGAAAGGGAACCACCTGTCTCATTGCTGATGTCAGAGGGCTCCCTCGAGACTCAGGGCTGTTAGAAAGCACATGATACTGTACATATTTGCTCTTGTGTCCATATCTGGCTGAGATTGTGTTTCAGATTTGTGCCTTATTGTGGAGTTCACTGAGCAGTCACTCTGAGGTGCTCTCCCACGTCACTGTGCCCTTGTCAATTAAAAAGTAGCGTGTGGAAGTCCCTGTTGCAAGTGTTCCCCTAACTTGCAGTGCAAGTATTTGCACTGCAGAACAATGAATGGCACACACTTCAGGGTTATCATCTATGGATTCGGTTTTGAAGGTGAGTATCAAGAGGAATTATCTCTGCACCTAGGAGGCATTATGTTGTTGGTGTTTGGGGTTCTGTTTTATTTCTAGCAATGAGAATTAAAATATATATATATATATATTTTTGATTTGGAAGCTTTATATGTGTATTATTAAAGAAACAAAAGGATTAGTATGAACTACACTTATATTCTTTTTTGAAGCCAGTAGTGTGTCAATGTAAACAAATTGTTGCAGGGTGAATGCAATGCCTGATTTGGAAAACGTGGATATTATGATCATACATTTCAGGTGATCTATTGTAGCTGTTTGGTTTTGTTTGTTTGTCGAGGATTTTCCAGAGTTGTGTAACCCACTGTTCTAGCTCCTTATGCATGAGAGAGATTTAGGCCTTTTAATTGTAGCTGCTTAAAGAGGGGTGAGGGCCACTGTATTGCAAGATGACGGGGTGTACCATTTCTGTCATAGCCAAGGATTCCCACTTAAATTCTCCTGCTGACTATATGTACAGTCATGGAAAATATGATGTTATCACTATTACCCAAACACTGCGTAGAAATAGAATTTTTACTAATAGCGAGCAGAAAACTTGCTATTAATGAAATTGTTCTTTATTTGAATAGTGCTATGCATTTGAATTTGAATATCTTCACTGACTTGCAAATTATATGGTTATTACACAAAATAGGCGGAAAACAGAGTCTGAGGGTATAAATTACATTCTTGGGTCACATCAAATCAATGCCTTACTAGGCTAGGGATCAGCACCAAGGTTCTTAATTCCCAGGCTTACTACGATGTGCACTTTCAATTAAATTTATACCTGAAATGATGCTTGGTATCTTTTTCTCAAATCCTAAAAATAGAGTAAATAGGATGGGCTAAGACCCCTTGGTTCATCTAATCTTTCCCCTAGTATAGGATTTTCCTCTGAACCATTAAAAGTGTTATAATATATGATTGATATTAATTAGTTTTCTGTAAAGTACTGCACTCCTTAACATGAACTGAACTAGAAATAAATATATTACCATGAATTAAGATTTTATTAGTTGAGAAGAAGAATTGGATGAAGGCACCTATGCGAAATCCTAAGTACAGGCGTCAAATTGAATTAATGCCAGCACTGCCTTGAGATTAATTTGAGTACTGAATAAGAAATAGTACACCATAACATAACTGTGTTTACTGAATCATTTTTGGCATCAAAACTAAGGCTACATTATAGATGCAACAACGGGCTTTTCTCCCTTGGAAGAGAGAGGCGGTGCATTTTATAATTAAAGTGAATGTTATCCTCTGAAAAATGCCTCTAGTCTCCAGAACGAAAACAGTCTTCTTGAGACAATTTCATCCCTGTATGTATCTCGACTTTATATACCTGGTGAGGCTCCAACCCTCTTTGGCATCCTATTAGAGTTTTGTAGTAGGATCAGCTGTATTTTCCACCCTCTCAATACTGAAAGGCTGGCCAGAACTCACTTTATATATTTGCATCTAATTATTATGTATATGTTTTGAAAAGGTGTGGAAGGTGCTGAAAAAACTTATGGGATGGCCTCAGGGATGTTCTAGAAGGGATTCCTAATGATCTTGTGAGGAAAATGGATTATATAGCATTGATCGTGTGCAAACTGAGTGCCACAAAGCTCTAAAGGATCACTGTCCACAGACAGATGCCAGTGATGCCCCCTAAAGTTGTGGGCCTCTGTCTATGGCCCCTTTCTTCTGTTCTTTTTAATTCCAAAATTCCCTGACCCCATAATTCATTAACTTGATTTGCATCTATAATATCACTTGAAGGCTAGATGCAAAACTTTAAAGGTATTTCACTGTTGAATGGGAATGTTATGCACATCACATGTGTAATTTAAAATGTTCTAGTAACCACATTTTAAAAAGATAAATTTAATTTTAATGTTTTATTCAGCACAATATATCCAAGATATTTTCTCAATATGTAGTCTATAAATTATTGAAATATTTTACCTTGTTTTTCATGTTGAGACTTTGAAATTGTACCCATATTTTACATTTATAGAGCATCTCAATTTTGACTGGACCCATTTCAAGTGCTCAGTAGCCCTCTGTGACTAGTAGTTGCTCTACCAGCCTATGCTGCTTTCAACTTCTATGCTGGCTTGTCAGCGTTCCATTACACAGAGAAATCACTTTACAAATACACTTAAATATAGAAGGCAAAATACAATATATCCTTCATGTCATTTTATCAATTTAAAAAGTGATTACATGACTGATCAGAAATTTTTGAGGATAGTAAATGCTAAGACAGTTTAGTTGATAGGCTACTGGGGACAAAATTGACTTTCTATTGAGTTGCTCTGCTCCTGTGGCTTTGTTTCCCATTTCCCCTTCTGTGTACATTTCACACGTCATCATTTAACACCGCCTGATCCTTTGCTGCTCCTCCCACATTGGCAAACTCATGGTATCTAGTCAGTTTCCGTGCATCATGTGAGTGTCCTACTTCTTCACAGAAAATTCTTGAAAGAATTTTGGCTCAAATAGCTTGGTTGCCAGAGTGTTGGAAACAAAACTGTCCCCTGAACTTGCTGCTTCTAGTCTCTTTAGAGGTAGAGCCAGGTCAGGACTGGTATGAGGCTGCTTTTTGGCTTTGTTCAGATAAGCAGAGAAACCAACAGGCACTTGGCATCCCTACCACTTGTGGTGATTCTGTCACACATAGAAAATCAGCTTAACATAGGACTTTGAGAGAAAGTCTGTTCTGTGTGCCTTTGTTTATATTCTTTTTTGTGAACCAGGAAGTCACACAAAGAGCAAACACATGGACCTACTATAAGATTGCCTGATTTTAAATTGACTGTTAAATGTTGGGACATAAATATCAGGTACCATCATTGAGTATTATTCTATACCAAGCACTAGATTTGTATACATCTCATTAAACCCTAACACCAACTATGTAAAGTAGATATACCGATTGCTATTTTATAGATAATATATTTGAGGTTCAGATAATGTAAGAAGCTTGCTTGAGACCTCAAAAATGGGTACTAAGTAGCAGACAGGTATAATCCTAAACCATGGCTCATGTTCCTAGAGAAAGGGACCACATTGTCAAACCAAGCCAAAGACACTCTTCAACAATGGATTTTGAACCAAGGATAAAAATACTAAAATTTTTAATTTGGAAGACTCCATCATATCATTTATTCAAAAAATACACACAGACAACACCTAATTCTACCCCATCTTTCTATTGAATAGAAAATGGACTAAAAAACTAAACAGTTTTGTCCAAGGTCAAACACACTAGTTCCTTGATTCATGCTTGACTACTGTTTGTCTGTGTGGGTTAATGGCCTCTTTACGAAGATAAGTTGAACATTTGGACTTTTTTTAATTAACAGAAAGGAAGCAAACTTGAAAACTTGGTGCTATAGAAACATTCCTTTTTCTTTCTTCATTAAGCATTTTAAACTTTTATTGAACCATAATGTGGATACTAAAAAGTGGATATATCAAAAGGGTTTAGATGAATGACTTTTTCCTAGCTGAACACACCCATGTAACCAGCACTGAGCAGGAAAGAGACCATAACTAACTCCCCCAAACTGTTGAGCCTGGCTTGGCCTGGCTACCATCAAGGGCAACCTCTCTCCTGCCTTGCAGCCACGTAGATTGTGGATTAGATGTGTCTGTTTCAAGGCTTTGTCAAAATGAAACCATAGAGTATACACTTTCTGTCTGTGTGTCTGGTTTCTCTTGTATGATGTTATGTTTGTTGGATTTATCCACATTTTGGTACATAGTAGAAGTTCGTTCATGACCATGCTTTTGAAAAATTGGATCTGCAATAATTATGAATAAGTTTCATTAACATTAATTCTTATTTATTAATTACTTATTATAATTATTATTTAAAATATTTTTGGAAGGAGGAATTATTGGCCATGTTTTTGTTTGATTCAATCTAAAGCAAAATAACTGCTTTGAAATATAGTATCTCAGTGGTTGCAACATGTGACACATTCTGGAAAACTACTCTTGTCCTGTGTTTTACATAATATGTGACATTGGATAATATGATAGAGAAGACAAAAAGCACACAGGCTGAAAATACCCACAAGAGAGTGCCGAGTTGGTGTTCGCACTTAGTGGCTTTGTACGGCTGTGCAAAGGGCTTGGTATGACCTATTTTTAGGTGCCCTGCATGGAAATGAATGTACTAAGATGGATGGTAGAAAGTGGCACCTCAGGAGCTGTCAGGGATTCCTGTTTTGAATTGAAGGAAATGAATCCGTTCTGATCATCTGCTTGGGGCAAAGTGTAACCTGGGGTCGTCAAAGAGTATGACAGTGTATGTCTTGTTTTAAAGGGAAACTCTTGTCACCCTCCTTTGGCAGATTATTTCATGGGCACAGAAATCAAGCTTTCTTAGGTTAGATTTCTTATTGTTTCTCTTCTCTTGTTGCAGGGAAATGTGAAGTTAAACATGCCTTGCTAGTGAATACTGCCTGTGGGGTCACAGCATTGGCTGAGAGTAGCTAGTGATGTTTCATGGCATCCTTGCTTAGGTTTATCATTTGTCTGGTCCAGCTTTGCACACTCCAATGTCGTCCTGCTCCTTCTCCAAATTTTCTGGCAATGAATTTAGTGCACCTATGGCCATTCATTCATTCATTCATTCACCAATCCCTAGCTAGGTGGGATTGGATGGCACTGGAATATAGCTCTTCTCCCTCCTGTTAAACAGCACTGTACATACAAAGAAAACAGCTGAGCAAGGAAACTTTGTAATCCCAGGGATACATCCCATGATATGGAACTGATTTAACACATTTGCTGATAATACTCTGATAAAATATTTTAAGCATATGACCTTCTTTTCTCCCTCTATATCCTATAGTAATATGTCAGCTAATACCCCCCAAATTACAAAGATAGGAGATCTTCTTTTATTGATTATAATATACTTTTTATTATGTACCATTGCTCTTATACAAGGAGACAAAGGATGGCCTAGAACTCTTTTTTAAGAGGCTACAAAACTTACTCATTTACAAAATGTTAAATTTAAGATACACCTTCTTTTTAAAATCTTTGAGTAACACTTTCCTATCTGCTGGAAATCTAAATCACATGTCTGTGTAGCATATTACATCAATATACAGATGTAAGTGAACACTATCATTTGCATGGAAGTTGTGTATCTTTCACTCTTACTGTGCAATTGGAGTCTTGGCTGTGCATATGACTTGTTCCATTGAGCATAAGTAATGGTAAAGAAGCTGCTCTTCTCCAGGCAACTCCCAGGGCTCTGTAAGAAGTACAGGTCTCCGGGGGCCAGATGCCTTCTAGCCGATATACAGTATGTGGTTGAAAGTACTATGTTCACAAGTTCTCTTCTATCTTCTTCTAGAATGGTTAGTAATTCAATATTCATAGTGCAACAGAAGTAATGAAGCCATACTGTTTCACCAATGGTGAGCACCAGGAACCTTTCTTGCATGTTGTCTCTGTCTCCCAGTGTTTATGCCATGAGACATTTGGGTTCATCTTGTGCAGAGAAGTCTTCTTAGTTGGCTATGTCTGTCAATCCAGTCACATTGTGATATTTTAGAGCCAGAAGGGATTTGAGTTATAATCAAATCTGGTAATCTCCTTCTACAGGAAAGGAAACTGAGGCTCAGAATCATTAATTGCATTGTGTGAAAATTGCTGAGTAGTGACACAGCTGAGTAAGGACCAGTATTCTTTGTATTCATCTTTTCTTTTCCATATTGGGCTTCATCAAGAGCCACAGAGAAACCCCACTTAGAAGATAGACTTGTGCTTCATGTAATCATCTTATATCTCATACCCTTGTTTTCAACTATGTTACCCCTCTTCTTACACAAATTATTATGGCCACATAGTGATCACCCAAGCGCAGGAACAATGGCATATGGATAAGGCCAAGGAAACTGCAAGAATATTAACTTGATCTGGCTAATAATAATGCTTCCATTCCTGGGGGTCTAGTCAGCTTCTGGGACTCGAAGGTAGATGGGTTTATTGTGGGATATTTGGTCCCAAAAAAGCTTACTTGTCAAGAACAGAGTTGGCCCATAACAGCTTTTCCAGTAGGCAGCCCCACATTTGGGGATAGACTGTGTTCCAGAAGTTCACCTGGAAGTCACTGGTTTGTAACTTGAGCAGTGTTTCCTCATCAAATCAAAGTCAAGGGTCTTCTTGGCAGCCCCCTTTCTAGCAGGTCTTCCTCCCAGTCTTCTCTGACCCCCTCCCCTGCCAGTAGACTTTTCCTGAGAAATGTGCTCCCTAGTTTCATCATATGATCAGTAAGATGCTTAGTATTCCTTTCTTCTTGATATATGCTTTCTAAAACTCTAGGATAGAAAAGAAGAAAAACTATGACTAGCAAATAGTTGGTTTTATATAAATGGCTGAAGTTTTGATGCTACCCAGTCTCATTTTTGAAGAAAGAGTTTACCATAATATTGTAACATTTTAAGTTTAGGAACAGAGTGAAGATGGTAGTGACGTTTGGGGCCCATCTTGGAAGAAGCTAATAGCAGTTGTAGCTTCTCTCTCTCTGTCATATAGGCTTCCAAGAGGGCTTCCAAGAGGGCCAGCTAATGGCTTTTCTCTGCCTTGCCAATGAGCTTTGAAAACTGAGTGCCACAACAGCTTGACTTCATATGATAGAAGTGGCTTTATTTTAAATATATAAAAGATATTTAAAATTGTGATGGGGTAGTGAGGGCTATTTCTATTTGTTCCATTCACTGTATGTTAAGAAGGCATAGCCCTAATTCTGAATCTCTCTATACCTCTCAAAAATAAAGAATTCTTCTTTTCTGAATATATACTTTACATATGTTTATAATAGAAAATTTGAAACTTACATAAAGGAAAAACTACAAAGGCCTTATAATGTCGTCTGCTACTGTGACCAGCTTATTGTATGTTCTCTTCCGCTCTTTCTTTCTTCCTGTGTATGTGTGTACTTTGAAATATATATATTTAGAAATAAACTTTTTATGATTACAGTTATTTCCATTTTAATCTTAAATCTTAATATAGTTTGAGCATTTCCCATTATTCCACTAAATGTATTTTAAAGTAGTTTTTAATAACATTAAATACATATATATACTGCTTTATAATTTATAATTCATTTAACTAGGCCTATTTGTTACACATTTACATTACATTCACATTTTCAACAATTTAAAGTGTAACATTGACTATCTTCATATCAAAATCTTTATACATATTCCTCTGTCATTTCTTTAGGATGAATTTCTAAAAGTAAAATTTCTGGGTTTATGAGCCTATTCGTTTTCTAAATTTTTGATACATATTGCCTATTTGCCCTCTAGAAAAATTGTACCCATTTATAATCCTACCAGTAACATTTGACACTAGATTTTGACTGAGGGGTTAAAAGTGAAGGTCTAGGGCTGGGAATTTAGCTCAGTGGTTCTGCTGCCTGCCTTGCAAGGGCAAAGACCTAAGTTCAATCCTTGGTACCAAAAAACCCCCCAAAATCCAAAAGTGAAGGTCTAGCATAGAAGTGGTCTTCTTTGTTAAGGTTATTTCTTTGAATCCTGTATCTAAATGAGTTAGAGAATATCAAGTAAGTTTATATGGTGCCACAAAATTTAGCCTAGACCTTAAACCTAATTATTTTCTAAGATGAGAATTCATTTATTTTATTTAATTTATTTTAATTCATTTATTTTCTACTTCCCCAAATTTCAGGGATATATATTTTAATTTGCTAGAGTAAAGCACTAAACAAATCTATAATAGAAACAAAAGCAAAATTCTCAAAACTTTTTCCAAGTCTCTTTCCGGTGCTACAAAAAAGAAGAAAATAAAACACAACAAAAAATCCTCATTCATTTATTCTTCCATTTTGAGGCTATGAGAAAAATGTATTTTTCCTCTCCTAAAATCAAGTAAAATTAAGCTAATTAGGACCCAAGCTCCAAAAATAAGCGGCAAGGGAACAGTTTGACTACCAATTTTCTTTCAATTTAATAATTTGTATACCCTAGTTCTCTCCAGCCCTTACTAGCTACAGCTAGTTGGGTAAAATATCTTATTACATAAAATATGTTTTTGAGGTGCACAAGCACTTTGAATTTTTAACTAATGACAAGTTTAACAAAATGTGATATGGCTTATTTTCAGTCTGGTTTTTTAAAAAAGTAAATAACCCTATTGAACATTTCTTGTCTAAATGATCAATAACTGCATTACAGGTGAATTAACCTGAAATAATTAAGGTAAATGAAAATATCTGTAAATTTACAGTTACAGGGGAGTTAAACATCAGACAACATCAGATTTTAATCATTCTTTATTACCTCTTATCTGTGTTTCTAATAAATACCCTTCATGCTTTATGTTTAGATTAGTCCTGCTGACTACAACTTAGTTTAATTTTCACTTTTTTTTTGTTAAAAATGCCAAAAGCACATTTTGAGGGGTAGGTTAAAATAGAGGCTGACCGAATTCCACAGGGCTGATCTGCAGAAGGTTTTATTGGAGATGGGAACTGCGTTGCTGAGGTTGTCTATCATGTATTGTTTATTTTAAAAAAAGAAAAAATATATAAATGCTAGGAGGCATTGAAAATGTCCACTAACTTTCCTCGACTTGCTTCCCCAAAGGTTCTTTGTTCACATTGCCATTACTGTGTCAATTTGTGTAAAATAAGATTTAATTTGAGAGAATTTATAGAATAGAGGTCTTTGTTAAACCTTACTCTGCTTCTAACTCTTGTGCCCTGCACAATCTCAGCTCTCAAGCCAGAGACCCATTGCATGTGCTAAGAAGCTGGGGCAGAGTATCAGGATAAGTGTTCCCCTCTAGGAATTAAAAGCAAGCAATTGAATGCCTATGAGCAGTGGTTAATTTTAAAAATATTAGCAATTCTGGACAAGCCCCTTTCCTTTCCTGGAAGAATGCTCCAGGCAGGCAGCATTCCCAGGAACATTGGTTCCCAGTTATGTAGAAACTTTCTGGGAGACAAAGTTGCCTCAGGGGTCTTGGCTGTGCTTTTGATTTGTGGATGATTATTATGTATGGAATTTTAGTTTTTCCTAGAACGGCTTTCAGGGATCTGTCTGCCTGGTATTTGAAGCTGCTGTTCAAACTCTTAGCTGCTTTATTTTTCTCAATTGTAAAATGGGTACACATATTTTCTATGTTGGGAAGTGTTGAGGACCACATTGATTGCAATGTGGTATATGAAGTGCTGATACTAATGGCTAGCCCATGAAAGCTTGGCTGTACATGTTTTCCTTTCTACTTTTCTTCCCTGAAAATCTTAGCCTTATATGTAATTTATTTGTAATTTCTTGTATGAAGCATATAAGAACAATTCAACAAAGATATTTATACTAGTAATCTACTGAATTTCTTCCTGAACTCAATTACCTAGAATATTGACATAAAAGCAGTTGATTTTCTAATTGTCTATGGTATTTGAGTTTGAGTGTTTGAATTTGATTGTATTTTTAAAGAAATGGACAGTTGTCTGGAATATGGTGAGTGGGAATATCTATGTTTTGGTGCAGGAATGGAGAAGGAATACTTCTTTTATCAAATAGTTTGGGTATAGAATTGATCTATTCTCTGGAATTATTAAACCAAATCCTCCTCCCATTTCTTGTTTTCCTCTCAAAGGATACATTCCCCTGCCTCCCCAGTATTGGGAACTTGGACAACATTAACAGAACTCCTGAAGAGAGGGATTCTGTGGGGGTGGAATCTAGGCTCTGTGTAGGTATACAGCATTATGGGCACTGGAGAGGTGTTAATAAATACCTCTTCTTATTGTTGAGAGAAAGTGAGGTCAATTTGTGTGTGAAATGCGATGATCAGTCAAAGGACCTTGTACCTAAACAGGGTGTGTTTTAAAGTGTAGAAGAGGAATCAGGGTATTGAGTAAAATGATATCACTTTTTCATAGCAAAGTCTTTTCCTCTTCATTTTTAAGAACTGTCAGCCCCCCCACCCCCAAATTGCAAGCTCCCTATGTCCTTGTCACACCTGCTTGGCAGTCCTTCCCATGCATTTCTGTGCACACAATAAGGTTTCAATAGATCTTGTTGATTAAAACAAAAATTTTGGAAGCAGAGTTACAGAAGGAGTGAACGGAAGACTGTGGAGAGGGAGGAAGAGAAGCAGTCAAGGTAGAGAGAGAATTAAATATAGAAACTGCCTGGGGAGCCAGAAAACACCAAGGTTGGCGAGCAACTACAATTTATGTTCTCCTGAGAATAGGTTAAAAAAAAACTGGACAGAAGAGAATTTTTAATCTGAAGAGTTAATTAACCAACTTAGAAGATCTTCAAAATGTCCCTCTCATTAGAGTTGTAATTTTGAGACTTTAAATAGTGGAAGTTACTCTAATTTGTCCTATGAATCTGTTTAAATTTAATTTGATTGATAGTGGAGATTTAAGAAGGGAAATACAATATACTGTAGTTTATAAGTTCTTGAAGTGTTTTTACTCCTAAACACCCTTGTCTTAATATGAAGGGGAAAAAAAGCAGCATATGGGAAATGACCTCTGGTTTCAGTGGATATGCTGATTTCCTTATGTTTTAAAAGTTGAATCAGGTGGCAAAAGTGAACAAGAAAACCCCAACAACACAATGTGAGCAGTCTAGAATATCACAAACAATAATACAGCATGGCCCAGTGCAAAGAATGCCTCCACAGTGTAATGGTTGCCTACTGCTGGAGGAAGACAAACAGAAGTATCCGTGGCAATCACAATGCAAGAATCACTTAATAACAATTAATAAACATAGATTCTTTTTAGTCAAGTGACCAATATTATTTCACAGCTAATTGTTGAAGGTAGAGCCTATGACCTTTGTCCTGAATTCTAATAATTGACTGAAGTTTTACATTAAGTCAGAATATAATTGAGAAGAAAATTAGTGTTTCTTTGAGGGGAGTGCAGAGTAATACCACTAATTGCATGTATGAAAGCATTCCCGATGTTGTATTTTCCTGTTCTCTTTTGATTTATAAAATTAAAACCACAGTAATTTTCTGCTATCTGAAAGAGGGAAAATGCACCAGTGAAATGTATTCAGCTAACTTAAAATGTCAAAGCTGTTGGCCATCTTTTTATGTCTGGTAATGACAAACTGTCAATTTCACTGCATTATTCAGAAATTTACTAGCAACTTGTTGCAGATATCAGAGGAGACAAATCTTTTATGATATATGTAGTCTGAAGGAAGAAGCAGTCTAGCAGATTTTTCGTTTTGTATTTCTTTCAGTTTACTATTTGAAACAACTTACTATTTAAGATGGCCACTTTTTTCTTAATAAGAAGATGATTAAGAACATATTAAATTAACCTCAGTAAAATAAGAAACTATTAGTGTTTTATGAATTATTTTTAGATACCTAGGGATTTCTTTTTCCAGACACAGTAATGTCAAGTAAAAGAATTGAGCTGATCTTTCATGAAAAAAATGTTTATTCACAAATATATAGACATCTGTACATCTCAGTGGAACTTTGAAGGGTTAAGTCTGTGTGTTGTAATATTACAGGAAGTGTTTTTCTGCTCTATCTAGTACCTCCACTGTGTTATGTATTCAATATGTAGTGTCATCATAAAACATTTGCACCTGCGTTAGCCCTCATTGTCTCCAGGTACAAGCTGAAAAATAAGAAAAAGCCAAGCTGGAGAAATGAATATTTCTGCTAATAGTAAGTCGGTATTTTTCCTTCACTCCATGAACATTCTTGATTTCAGACGCAAACTGCACAACCCAGGGCACTAGGGTTGGAATCCAATGTTTATTCAAAAAAGCACCCTGAGGCAGTTAGGGGGAAAAAGCAACATGTATGGAAAAAGGCAGCTGAGAACCTAAGCTGTTCTAGGGACAGCAGCCCCGACTGTATTTACTAACATTTGTTTCCTGGCAGCCTCTGGGAGAAATGGAAATAATTCGAAGGGACCCGAAAGGATGGGGTTTGGTGGCTTGCTCTCCTTATATGAGCACAGCAAACTGCAGTAACATTTCTGAAGCTGGTAGTCCCGTACTGGCATTGCTACGGGGACCGCCAGTTTCTGGTGGAGGAGTTTGTTTATACCTTAACAAATCCAGGCTACTTTGTTGATTAAACAAGCAAAAAATGCCTCATTCGCTGCTTTCCAACACTCCCCCAATTAGAAACTATCTCATAAAAACCCATCATGTGATAAGCTCTTGCCTTAGTCCCCAAGTGAACCAGGGTCCACTTGCAGATTTCCCAGTCCTTAGGGAATACACATTTTAGCTAAGAGTCTAGTTACTCTGTCACGAAACAGGGAGCTTTGCCACTTGCTTGGTTTGGAAGAAAAATAAATTAAAAAAAGATTGCAGGGGATTTTGGTTATTATATGGCCAGGGCTCCGTTTAGCGTCTGTGGCATTCAGAGCTGGCTTTAATCACAGCATGACACTTGAAGGCTCCAAAAGTCCAAGTGTTTCCTTTCTTTCTTCTTTCCTTTTTTTTTTTTTTTTTTTTTTTTTTTCTTTTTCCTTTGGCGTTACTTCACTGAGGCAGAGGGCTGCCTCTGAGTGACGTCACGAGTTTGAGCAGCTAGCTGCACCGGAGAAGGGAGGCTGGGTGAGTGACGGCCCAGCCTACTTTTTAATAGCTTTGTCATGTGACTGGGGACTGTAGTAAGACAGGTGCCTTTAGTTCACTCTCAGTAAGCTGGTTGCCTGCATGAGTGTGCGCTCTGTGTCACTGGATTGGAGTTGAAAAAGCTTGACTGGCGTCATTCAAGAGCTGGATGGCGTGGGACATGTGCAGCCAGGACTCTGTATGGAGTGAGATCGAGGTGAGCTGAGGCTGGGTTCGGCACTGCAGCCGGGACCGGAGCTTCCCTCAGATGCGATCATTCCTGGGAGAGGGGGATGGGCTAGCGCAGGAGGCAGGAAAGTAGCCGGCTGGAGCTGTGGGAAGGGGGATCTCAATCTTATCTTATCTCCCTAAGTTTGCTATTTTAAGGTAGTCCTGAGATGCCTTGAGCAAATCAAAGCGTAGCTGCTGTCATCAGTATCTGTTGCAGTTAGAAACTCTTTCCATGTGCCTTTGGCTCTGTTTCTACTCATATGCAATATTTATGCTCTAAGATATTGATATGAATCAGAAGCTGAAGTTTTTCCAATGGTGCTTAGTGGCCTGGTTGGAAAAATGCCATTTCTATTTATAAGAAAATGAAGTAAAAAATATTAAAACGGATGTGTTCAAATATACTCCGTTTTGATCCTAGTTGGGACCCCCCCCCCCCCCCCCGTTGGTCAGACAGAACTTACAAAATCCTGAATAATCCTACCGGGCTATTTTAGATTGCTTTTCCCACAGAACACAAAGCAAAGATGCTGCTTCCTTTAAAACTCTTGTATGTACGTGGTTGAAAGCTTTGGCCAGTGAATTAGGAAAAATAAATAAATAGATAAATAAATAAAAAGACTTCTAGTGCAAGGTTTCCGTGTTCGTCGGTGGCAGGGAAGCCAATGGTTAAATCTCCCTGTACCACGGAGAGCTGCCTGAAGCGGTAGGAAGAATAGAGTTTAGGCAGGACGGTGTGTGGAGCTGCTCGCTGCTTGTGTAAAAATAGACGGTAATACATCAATTCCACAGTCTCTGCTGGCTACAATTCATACAGAAGGGGGAAAAAACCCGTAAGCGGTTTCCTCGTAATCTCTGGAGTCTCTCTCGGGGAGAAAGGACCTGGGCGTGTTTGCATTCAGCACAATGGAATGTGCTCCGAAAGTTTGGGCAACTTGGGAAACAAGCGAAACTTTCTGTGGACTCCGCTGAGATGGAGCCGACTTGGATTGCAGAGGATCCGAGCTGCTAACAATGAATGTAGCGAAGGACTTCGAGCGTTTCCTCCGGGTAGCTGGGGGCACGTAGGGTAAGGGGGAGGATCCAGTGCCACACGTGATTTGATTAAATAAGATGTCCATGCGGTGCAACGATACACATCTAAAGTGAAAATAATTTGGCCCAGGCCGTTCGCGAGTGCATTTTTCGTATCTAGCCAGGCATACCCTGGATTCTTAACTCTTTGCTGTGTTTGCAAATGTAGGCTCTGTTTGCCGTCCCCCTGCCTTAGCAGACGGTATTTTCGGGTTGTAATTGTCCTTATCTTGTGATTTCTTGGTAAGGAGTTGCAGATACGGATAATTCACATGTCCTGTAGCTATTAAGCTTCAGGGTTCTGAGTGGCTTCAAAGTCCTAACTGAGTAGCTGGAGTGTCCTGTGGTTGGTTGCCTGGCTGGCACTGTGGGGCTCAGCTGCTGTAGTTTCATTTTTCCATCATGTATAATTCCTGATGCTGGTAGTTGATTGAGGAACCAGATCATATGGAAATCAGGAAGATTTACTTTAATCATCAGAATTGCCGAAGTTGTGTTCAAATAAGTATCAGAGCCATTTTGAACAGTGGCCTTTTAAATTTCTTTTCTTGAGGAGGAGAGGTCTTGGGCTCATTGTCCAGCCGTGGATTGAGTCTAAGGTCAGCTGGGACTGGCCAGCCGCTGCTTCTCTGTGAGCAGCCAGCTGCCAGCAGCTGTGCCTTCATGGCTGCAGCTTGGGGAATCACCTCCGCCAGACTGAAATATTACGAGCAGCAGGTAGCGGAGGCAGCTTTCATTTTTTGAATCATTAATGTTTGCTGTCATCCTAAAACGTATTATGCTCTTTTGCACATAATGACAGGACAGCACAGTGGTTAATAAAGGCCTCTATCACCAGAGCTTCTGAGAATCCCGGTGTTTCACAGTTTAATGAAGGTGATGTACAATAAGGTTACTAAGATTGATAGAGACAATCGACATGACATACATTCCACAGAGACTGTCATCCTTACTGCCCCTCTCTCCCGTTCCCTTCCCTCTGTTCCCACTAATTTTTTTTAAGAAGTTGAGATTTTTTTTCATTAATATAATTAATGTGGCCGAGTCCACTCTTTTGTCTCTCTCTTTAAAATTTACCATCAATGGCACCAAAACCTCCAAAAGGTTAATGGAGAATTATACTTAATTATAATGATTCATTATCATCAGTGCAGTTAAGCTAATTTATTGTCTGCTCCTTAACTAAGAGAAAAGTCTGTTGGGGTGAAATAACATACAATAATTAGCCTTCTGTGTTTAGTGACTGCTTTATCCTCTTAAATCTTATTATAAAATTAAGACTACAGTTGTGGCATTGCTGTCATAGTTGCAAAGAGGCAGTAGAATGTGTCTCTGTAATTGCAATAAAACACACCTGTTACAGATGTATAGAGAAACTGTAAATATCAGCATGTCAGATGAGGACAGTTACAGGGGTTAGACTGTGATGTCTGGCATTGTCCAAAAGCCAAATATAAATTAGTAACAGGAACACTTACTACTACTAATGTGTTTTAGATTAGCAGAATAATGCTACATTCAGGAGCACTGACTTTATTAGCATGTTGACACTGGAAAGAGTACAGACACTTTTTTGAACCATAATGTAAAACCAAAAGTTAGAGAGAGACAAAGACAGTGGGAGAAAGAGAAACAGGGGTACATATACGACAACAAGAATAGAACAATTTGATCGGGGCTTTTCAACATTTTTCAAAAGTTGCTTACAAATACATATTTTCAGAAGGTGAAAGGGTTTTGAACAGGTCATGCCTGTAGAGGGGAGTTAAAGAGATGCTGTCTACCAGCCTCCCTGTCAGTCAGTCTGACCCTTTGGGGTTCTAAAACATGGTCCCTGTGCACTGCAAAAGAACATAAGCCAGAGGTAGGCAGCCTATGTTTTCTAGCTTGGATTTCTTTTTTAATGCTGTTTTTTGTTTGTTTGTTTGTTTATGATGTTTTAAAAGGACTGCCCTGCCATCCCTGCCAGTGAACTTCCAGTGTTTTTTTGAATGGTTGATAAAGTTCTTGCCTTGTCTCTGAATTGATTGTGTTGGATAAAAGTTAATACTCTGCGTGGTGCTTGGGGAACAAGAGGTGTGGGTGAGAATGGAATCCGTGACACCCATAACACAACTTGAACATTGGACCAGGACAAGAGCTACTCTTCAGCCAAACCTCCACTTAGAAACCTGGTCTAGTGTACTATTCTGTAGCTTTGAGGTTACTCAGATAATAAAAAGGAAAGGCTAATAAAATAATCAGAAAGATGCAATTGAGAAGATAACCCTTTCTCTGGATTGCCTTGTGCCTACTTCCATGGAATCTTTCGGGCAAGGTGGTCTCAGGAAAGAACTGCAGTGATCTGCAGGCTCCTCCCCCTCTCCTCTCACTGACTGCTGACTCCGTTACCCAGTACCTACTTCTCAGCATGTGGCTTATGATCACACTGCAGCATATGACCTGTGTAATGTAGCCTGCCAGGGATGACAGGGGTGCTAGAGGAAAAAAAAAAAATCTGCATAAAACTTATTTTATTAAAGATCTAAATGTCAAGGAAGCTCTTCAACTTCATGCCCAACAGCTGCCTGGATGTGAATAGCATCTCTCCTGACCTTAGAAAGGAGAGGCATGAGGACCCACAGCTGAGCGTGAGACCCTCGATTTAGACAGTTTGGCTTGCAGGTGGATGTGATTCTTATGGCTCTGACATCATCAGATGCCACAGTGGGAGTTTCTGCAGGGCTCCTTATAGTATGCAGACTGGAATCAACAGCTAGATAGTCAGTTCAAGTTTTGGAGACCACCTGATTCATAAGGGGGTCTGCTGTACTGGAGAGCAATGGGGTGGGACAATTAAAAGAATATGTACTTCATGTCATGATGAGCTGCCAACACCCAAGGATATTTTAAATCTCTCAATATACTGAAATCATTTTGTCACTCTAAACAAAATTAATAATTCTGAATTCAGTTGAAGTATTATTTAAAGTTTCCCTAAATAATGATCAAGATGTAATTGTGGTGTCCTATTGTGGTTTCTCTTTTCCAGGTTCCAAGTGATCCTGACCACACACACACACACACACACACACACACACACACACACGAAAAACTTGCAAATTACTCATAGTGACTATAAAGGCCACATGTGTAAAAATACTAATTTTTGTTCTCATCTCAAGGAATTTGCTTTTGACCTGTTAAGGATGCAGTCCAGAAACTCATAAAAAGTCAAATGAGAGTAAACAATTTAAATAATTCAAGAGAAGCATACATGAATCAAAGGATTTGCATCATTAGTTGCTAAATGAATTATATGGATTATAATGCTTAAAAGGAGTATAAATGGAGAAAGTTTCCTAGTTCAGTTCTTGCATTTATTTTTCATTCAGTTGTTGTTTATTGAGTGCCTATTGTGTGTAATGTCATTTCCAAGGTAAAATAAAGCTCTGGTCCTTCTCCCAAAGGTATTATATGCTAAGGATGGAGTTAAATTTTGTGAATAGGTAAACATAAGATTATTTGAAACTTGCAAAGTACCGCCTATCTAAGAGGTACAAACAAATTCTGTTGATTTCTAACTGGGAGAATCAGAGCAGGCTTCCTGGATGTATGGAACTTACCATAGCTTAGGCAGTAGAATTGTGGATGGAACAAATCAGTCAAAGTGTCCTTTGGGAACCAAGTGAGAAAAGAATTTAGGGTGTTTTCCCTGGTGATTAAAGCCCCATAGGACAGCGTTGGTGGTGTTGCTGAATTAACCAGGCTTAATTCCCATCACACACTATTGCAGTTTAATAAATTCCTGCAGTTAATGAAAGCCTTTTTCTCCTTTTCTGCCTCTTGCAGTGTGCTGCTTTGGTTGGTGAAGACCAGCCCCTTTGCCCAGATCTTCCTGAACTTGATCTTTCTGAACTAGATGTGAACGACTTGGATACAGACAGCTTTCTGGGTGGACTGAAGTGGTGCAGTGACCAATCAGAAATAATATCCAACCAGTACAACAATGAGCCTTCAAACATATTTGAGGTAAGGACTTCCTGTGGAAAAATTAATTTCTCATTGACCTTGGCTTGGGCCAGACTAACATGGTAATAGGCCTGAAGACATAATGGGTTCTTTCTGCTGTCATTGAAAGATTTTTCATCACATAGACTTTCTGCTTTATGGAAAAACAATATTTGGAAAACAAACAAGGGTATTTTTTTTTTTTTTGAGAATTAAGGGGCTATGAGCTGACGACAGAGTGCATTAAACTGTGTTGAAATACAACAGGTTGTGAAAGAGTAACAAAGAAGAACAAATGCCTAAACCTATTTATTCCTATTTCCCACAGAAAGAGACTTAGCAGTAAACACTGCCTAATATAAATTAATATTAAAATAAGGTATTGCTTTTTAACCAAGGGGTTAGATGTCTAGCTTTATTTCTTTCATCAAGTAAGTGAGCAGTTCTGATTACTGCTATTATATTTTTGGTTCATACTCCTAATTTCTTTGTAGGGTGGAAACTTCTAGGCTCAACAAATCTAATATATACTTATAAATTAGTCAAAATTCATTTACCTTTCAACAGTGAAAATTACCTCCCAGACTCCAGACTCTTATTATAAGCCTACCCTATAATAAAGAATGTTAATCTACTCCTGTTAAAGTGTTACTTAGAGAAAACAGGCTCTTTCTTACAAGATCAGCATTCATTTACTTGGAACTAAATCGTTTCATATAGTGACAAACATTCAATGAGTACTCCAGCAAGTGAATTGAATAAAAATTGCCAAATGAAGTAGTTTTGAAAATCACAACCATCAGCCCCACCACCATCATCTTACCTTTCCTGAGCACCTACTGTGTGCCAGCCCCTATTAACCTGTTACTCATCTGTGAGAACATTTATTGGTTGTTGCCAGTATTATTATTTTTAAATCCTGACTCTTCTTTTTTTTGGTACTGGTATTATTTTTTTTAAATCCTGACTCTTTTTTTTTTTTTTGGTACTGGGGATCGAACTTGGGACCTTACACTTGCGCAGCAGGCAGCGGAACCACTGAGCTAAATCCCCGGCCCTAAATCCTGGCTCTTAAGGAAGCCAAGATTATAATAATAATTGAGTTTCCCCACCATTCAGTACATGGAAGGCACTGAATCAATGTTGAATAATAAAGGAAAGATGACTATGACTATATTGATGACAACAATAATAATAACAACAATGACCAACATTTGGGCGGGGGGCTTCTGATTTCTGTATGTCATCATAAGCATTTCATAAAACAATCTATTGTATAGATACTATTATTATCATCATCATCTCCACTTTACAAATACAGATGACACTAAATCTCAGAGAGAGTGATTTTCCCCGCATCACATGGTTGACAAAGACCTGCATTTTAATTCTAAATTTATCTGACACCAAAGTCTGTATCATTGATAAAATAGAGAAACAATGAATTTGGGTGAGAGCTATCCTTTACAAAGTTGTATCAGTCTGCTTCTCTGTTCCCTATATGTATTTTAAAATAGAACAGAATCTTTCAGTGTTGGTTGACATGGAGGTATGCATAGCTGGTGAACCCCAAGGAGCTGTAGGTTCTTCTCATTGCTCATATTTTATAATATGTCTGGGGCATCAAGTGGTTCTCAAAAGAATGTTTAAAGCAGGGGGGTTGGACTGGGGCTCTAGAAGAAGGTGAAGGAAACACCAAAGGCTTGTGGTTAGTTCAACTTTCCCAGGCTTCTCAACCGGGTCTTAGAAAGTTCATGTGAGGACTTGGCTGGTTAGAACTGGTAAATTGAACATTCCTCATTCAGTACACTTGTCAGGTTACAGGCCCATTCTAAGTCATGCAGCATTAAATAAACAGCACTTTACAAAGCGTCCATCTCTATAGACCGTCTTATCTAATCATCTGCTTTTCCACATCAGGTGAATGCCATGCATTTTGTACATGGTGGTTTCAGAATAACTAAAAGGTGAGGGAGGTAACAAGGCAGCCAATGCTTCCTTGGTGGGCTGGTTTCAAAAAGGATGAGTTTCTCCATGACCTTGTGTCTCCATATTTTGCACTGTGCTATCTGGATGGGGTACTTCCCATTTACATCACCAGGAGACTTGGCTCAGCCCCTAGTCAGTTATCTATATATAGATGCTTAATCTATGCAATGACACTTGTTTTGTTTCCCTAAATAACTTTTTACCACTGATAGAATTGTTTTTCAATGTTCTAAAATACAAGGTTCATTTAATTTAATCTCTCATTTGGTTATTTTAAAACAATGATTCTCAACCAAAGGTGATTTACCCCTCAGGGGACATTAGGGTGTCTGGAGGTGTGTTTGCTTGTTATGCCTCCAGGCAAGGCAAGGTGGAGACTAGGGGCTGTGCTGATATCCTGCCATGCACTGGGCAGCTCACCGCCACAAAGAACTATCTGATTTCAAGTGACTGCTGAGTTTGAAAAACTCTTGCTTGTTTGGGCTTTTTAATGGCCACTAAAATTCCCCTTTATGAAGTTCAAAAGATGAATTGGTCAGATTGCTGAGACAAAACATCGTGAGCGTCTGAATATAAAGGCTGAGAGGCCATATAAAATTATTGAGAAGCCAGGGGCCTCAGGACTAACACATTAGCTATTCTCTTAGTGACAGAGTAAGAGCGACTGTTTAGATAAGGTCCCCAAACCAGCTTTCTCTGATGTCACAGGACCCATTCTTCTCTGTCTAGGCAAAGGGTAAGGTCATATGTGGCAATACTGTTCCAAACAGCAGCAGTGTCCTGAGCATTTGCATAGTGTGATGACACCTCTACTCTTTGCCCTCTAGTGTTTAAATCAGACATCTCTTCTATAATGGGAAAGGAAAGTGTGTTTTGAGCACAAATGAAATTCTAAAATTGGGTCTTCCCTGGCAAAGAAAGTCCATATGCAATGAAATAACCTTCGAATGGCCACAGCTTTGTGTTGTCTCTACCAAAGCAGCACTTCACAGGAGTCATTTCCCAGGGCCACCCTATCACATGGACTTTTCACCTGTGGTCACCTTCTCCTGATTCTCAAAGCCCTGTCTCATCACATTTGAGAATGCCTTGCACTTGAGCAAGCTAAACAGTCACGGCTCTGCCTTCGCTGACCTCCCCGTAATAAGCATTATCTACCTCTGGTTGCTCCGAGTGAAATAAGGCACCGGGCAGTTAAACACTTTTTCCTGACTCAAGTGGCACCTTGAGGACACTGCAGGAAGCAGGCCATGGGATTTCTGAATTCTAATCAAAGCAGAGAGTGAGATTTATGGAGACATAATGATATAGAACATAAGAGCACTGGAAGTACTATATAGAAGTCTCTTCCTTTTGCTTCTTACATACATTTGAATCTAAGCTTAATTTTTATTCGACTCCACAATATAAAATAAATAATAATAATAAAAACAAGGAAGTCAGATGTCACAATTTGGGGAATTTTGAGTGGGGTGAATCTGTGCTGACATGCAGTTGTACATGTTGGTTGAGTAACTGGACACACAAACAACCTCTACTTGCACAACCTGTGTTTGGATGTGTGAATGCAGGTGACCACATATAATTCAGAAACCGCTTTGAAAAACACAGCACAAGACCAATAGGTGCAGCCTCTGGTGAATCTGACCCATGTATAAGGAAAACAGGATACTGTCCCTGAACTGGCTGGTGGCAAGATTTATGTTTCAGAATATTGCAACATAACTTCCTTCCCCCTGTTTCCTTTGTGCATTGTGTGAAGGAGGAGAATAAAGAACTGCTTTTAGAACACGGCCATGTGTAAAGATGGGTGGCGTGGGGTTCTTTTAAATAGCACACAGGCCTTTCTGGGTCACTGCAGGCCACCTTGTCCCTGCTTTATTTAACACCTGTTTAAATGCTTTCATGATACAATGAAACAGGCATCTTTCACTCATTCACCTGGTACTTCTGAATGTAGCTGCTTGGGGCAGTCACAGATGAGAAAATACCTGTGTCATTACTCACAACGTGCCCTGCAACTCATCTTTGCTAATGGGGAAGGGACTCATAGCTATCACTAGCATTCGTGGTTGGTAATTACTGGAGCTCTCAGCAAGGTCTGAAACTGGGAACTTCTGCAGGAGAAGGAGGAGGAGCCGTGGCTCCATGCTATCTGTGTATATGGCAACCTGCTACATGCCAAGCAGGAAATGAATGGCGAAAGTTTCCAAGAGCACTCAATCACTATTGGGAATACAGATGATTGTACTCTCTTCTCTTGGCTCTCAGTTATGTTCTAAATTTTTAAAGAATGAGCATATAGTACATACCTATCAAATAAACTGAATGTAACCAATCTTGGCATTCAGCAGACCATGAATATTTTGAAAGTAGAGAATTTGTCTATCTTATTCATTGGAGTTTTTCTAGACATTTGCTTAGGAAATAGTATATAGTAACTACAAGCACAAAAGAGGTCTGCTTTCTAAAACAATTTAGATATAGTTTGGGAGGTATAGGGAAGAAATATGAAACAAGTAGCAAACAATGCAAGACTGTGTGTATACATATATGCAAGTATATATATGTATTTATATTAGTAATTGGAAAATAGTGTATGCATGTATGTGTGTATACATATGTGTGTACACACCTAGGGTTATACATATCACGGATACTAGCAATTGACAAATACTGCAAGAGGTTGTTTGCATTTATAACCATGTATGTGGATTCCTAGCTAAGAAGGGAAAGAGCAATAATAAATTCACGCATGCTGGGAAGAGAATAGCATTGAGAGTTTTATAGTGTATAGAGGCCAGAGCTTGGTTTATTCAAAATCAAATACATATGCATGAGAACACAAGCATAAGGGAGGTACATTTTGGTTTGTTTCTATGGTAGATGTGAAGTTATGTTTGGCCAGGAGAGCCCAGTTGGAACTATTTAGAGTTTCCATGGCATATATTAGTGCATCTTTGAAGATGTTTAGCAGGAGAGAAATGCAATGGAGGTGGTGCTTAGGAGTAATGATACCGACAGATTTAAGGGGTATAGGTCCATAAGAAGTAGGAGAAGCCAGAGAGGAGGCCTGGTTGTATTCCAAAGCTGGTCTGGTACAGGGGCAACAGAGGGAAGAGGTGGTAGCAGAGGGGATGGCCTCCAGGGAGCAGACTCCAAACACCCTAGAGGAAAATTCCATCAGCCCTGATAAGTGTGAGCTAGTATCCCGGGAGGTGGCAAGGAATGCTAACTCCAGTGTGTTCCAAAGAGGATCGGAACTTCATGAATACCTTTCCTGGTGACATGTTTGCTCACTTTTAGGAGCTGAAGTATTTCCTTAGACTTGTGAGACATTTCACACAGGGGCTCTCTATCTCCCTGCTGCCTCAGGGCCAGCACATATTTAACCCAGTGCACAAATTAGGTGCCTGTTTTTCCTCACTTGTCTCCTTGGAGGAAATTCTGTAGCCTTCCATGGTAATGAATTCCTCCTTCTAACTGGCCCTGTGGTGGGACAGAGTTTTCTATGAATGGCAAACCTCTTGGAATTTGAACAAAACAAACAGAAAAAAAAATGCATATAAAAACAACCTCACCTTAATCATCCAGAGAATAAATTCTCCTTTGTTATGTGAAAAGAATGAATTAATTTACAATAAGCACTTTTTAAAGATTTCTGGGATTTCCAATTTGCAATCAATAAATGTTTGTCATTTAAATTAAATTTACAGAATTTACAGCCTGCAACCAGATTTTTGCCACACTTGGTAATGGCCCTTATGGAGAACACAGACTTCAAGTAAGAAAATAATAGCCATTTAAGTGGGGAGATAATTGGCTGTAACATAAGAACATTGAAGAATGTTGAAGCTCATGGAGACTTATGGAGTATTTAAAAAATTTATGTTGTACTTATCTTTGCATTTGTAGTCTACCACAAAATTCCAAATTCTGCGTATAAATCAGGTGTTCATCTTGGAGACTCACAAATCAGAAAGCAACAATCTGATCCAGTCTGGGTGTTGTTTTATTTTCCACTTCTACTGTCGGCTTATCTTGCAGAGAAGCTAACTAGGATTGTTCCTGTGTGTGTGTGTGTGTGTGTGTGTGTGTGTGTGTGTGTGTTTTCATCTATACACCTCAGGTAAGCACTGCTTTAAACTTCTTGAGTTGATAACATCTGGCTTATCTTGGGAACATCTGGTTTATCACCCTGTTTCCTCACTACCATTATGCTGACCACTGGAAAAATATGCCTCAGGAGTTCTGACCCACAGGGCTGCATCTATTGGCACCAACCCCTTCTAATAAATAGCAAGTCACAGGATGCAGGTTACATTGCCATGGTTCACCAGCACTAACTTTCCTAGTGGTAACTTTTGTTGATGGGTTATATTACAGCAGATGTGGTTGGCTGCTGTTTTTCATGGGACTCAATTCAGATCTCATCTTCTACAATCTGGAAAATGATAATCTATATTTTCATAAGTTAAAATTACTTTAAAAAGGAGTATTTTGTGGGAGTGTTTTTTAGGAGGAAGGGGTAGAGACCAAAAATATCATTTCAAATGCTTTGAGCACTCCAAGAAGTGGGTGAGCTATTTTATAGGCGTGTCTTAGGCTTTTCCAACCTCCTAGGCTCTCCTGGAGGTCATTTACATAAGTAGAAATTCCTCTCTCTGGATATCTCGGAGGTCAAGAAAGTGGAGACCCAAATTGGAGAAATCTTGGAGTAGAATCCGGAAGAAAATGGCTCATTGCCTCTTAAGTTTACTGCAAAGAGATTACTTTAGCTTATAGCAATCAAGGTTCACTCAGAATGCTGCAGTGGCCATGGTCTATTTGTACGGCAGTGGTGTGTGGTGTGTAGTCACTATATATATGTGCTGTCTTTATTTCTCCATGTTCCTCCATCCATGTGTGTGTCGTGGAAGCAGGGCCCAAGAGTTGGCTGACTTTAGAATGAACACACAAAGCAGATAAAAAGATGAACATTAAAGACCACGTTGTTAAACTGAGAGCCAGATTGTTCCTCCTCCGCTCTCTATCTCAGACTTCACGTTTTTAACAAGGTTAATTTGTCCCTATAATTATGTGCCTATTCTCTCAGCAATGAAAACTTTTATTGTGGGTTTTATAAAATGAATTGCCCATGATATGAAACAATTTTGTAAGGACCATTTTTATCTTCTTCCTTAACCTCTCAGGTTACTTTTAAGACTGTGAGCTCCAAGGTACAGTTTGAAAGCAAAGCAGGATACTGAGTTTTCCTGGAGGCTGCCAAAGATGCTGATATAAGTAGCTAGGATAAGAGCGAGGGAAAAATAGAGAGAGATCCAGAGTGAAAAACACATGCTTACTCTCGGCAAGGGCAAAAGTTTTCAAAGACAAGTGGCTCCTTATCTCTTAAGCCATTTATCCTGAAATGATGACAGGAGATACTTTTATGCCTTTTCTTTTCTAAAGTGGTAGAGGAATTTGTACAGCTTTAAACACTGATATTTTGTGGTCCTGCCCATCTCCATTACTACTGCAAGTTATTCACTCAAGGTTTGCAGCCAAATGGATTAATGAATTACCAGGTCTTAGGGAAAGTGACTTGGCTTGACTTTTATACAACTACCTAACTACCTTATTACCCTCCTGGCCACCCCCCAGTCTTGTGATTGGTGTTAATAGGGTCTAGAAATCAGTCTCCTACAGAATTTCTCCCCAGAAGCAGCTTCTTTGCGAATCCTCCTACTTTTTATTATCTCCCAAACTTCTACTCAGAGACAGAGGGTTAAGCAGGTATCATCAGGCTAATAAGACAGGGATGAGAGGAGGAGGAGACTCAGGAACCACATCCCCGGTGGCCAATGCCCTTTGCTGTGCCAGATCAGCATGATTTACCCGAGCCCCTCTTTGACTGAGCCGAGTCAGGAGCAAGTTCCCCAGTGTTCCTCACGCAAGATGTATAACTGAAGCTCTGAACTTTGAAGGAATGCCTCAGAGCTATTTACAAAGTGCTAGTGCTTAGTGAATACTAAATTACATTTAGGAAATAGTCTATGGCTACCAGTTTTACTTCATTTTTATTCTTGACACAGACACCTAAATCAGAGAACGGTAACATCTCAGAGATTATGGGAGCAGTTTGGGTACGTTCCAGCACCATAATAGGATCAGAATTTTAAGGCCTTTTGTATTATTACCAATAGTCACTTAGTTTCTACTGCAGTGTACTTTGTAGGGAATTACAGCTTTTACTAAAAAGATTAAAATGCTATTATGCAAATGATTGCAATATGTTATTATGTTTACAAATTAACATCCATGGCTCAACACACAAATTAACTAACTATTCTATCTGTGTTATTAAGGACTTAATAAAGTAACTGTTAATAAAAATGGGTAGCTTGGAACACTTAATAGGAAACAATTGTGATTTAACATACAGAACTGGAGCATTGTGCTTAATGTTCTAGGTGATATAATGGTAAAATAAAGTTGAGGAAAGCCATAGAAGAAGCAGAATTGTGTGAATAGCAGAGCTGCTTGCTTGAGACGCTGATGAACTTAAACTTAATAGCTTCAGGTCACAATGTACAGTGGGCAGCATATCAATAAATCTAAGCAAAGCACACAAAACATCTTCTATTAATAAATAGTTCATTGAAATGATAATTGCCCACCATTACATGTTTGATATGTTCCATACTCACAGAGAATACTCTCATTATTCTAAAATGGAGCTCAGAGCAAATTTTGCTGTGGTGAACAGGATTTAGCTGCAGAATATCGCTGGATGATAAAAGAGGGGAAGGCTAGCTTTAGACTGAGATGGCTTCACAAACAGGCTGCAAATTTCTATTCCTGGCTGTTCATGAGAGATCATAAAAGCAAAGAGATAAGAGCTGCCAGGGTCCCTGAGAAATGAATGTATGCAATTATGTTATCTGGTGGGTTGGATTTGCTAGACAGACAGACAGCACCTTCTCTTTAACCCAACAGGAAAAGCAGAAAGTGATGCAGACTTTGGAGAGCAAACTGTGTTGAACCGGGAGGAAAGTTCCAAAGCACTACAATTAAAATGTTCCAAAAAACATTTAAATTCTTCAAGATTCTTTGTTAGGACTCAAGACAAGGGTTATTATCTAGTGTTAAGCAGACTAACAAAACAAACCAGAATGACTATAAAAAAGATTTACTATAAACAAAAGAATGACTATAGAACGCCACAGAAGCCTTAATTCATATTTCATATACTTTGATTTGTTTTTCTTACTTATATATAGAAAAATCGAAGTCTTTGATGTCAGTAAACAATTACCTGTTTAGGTATACCTCCGAGGCCTGCTAACTTGAGCTTCTTGGCAGGAATATCTGAGTGTACTTGGGAAATGTACAAGCAAGGGAATGATCACAAAGTTGGTCAAGGTTTGTGCCCTTGCATACAATACAAGCAATTTATTTTGTTCCAAATAACACCTTTGTTGTTGGGAAACTACTTATGCAAATTTTTGATATCTAGCTTTAGCAAGGTGCCTGGTTCCTTCATTTCCTTCCACATTTGGATAAATTGTGTTGTTCTTCACTATTCCAAATTTGTCCTTGTGGAAGAGAACACTTGCAAATTGGTCGAAACTTGCTAAGAGCAAGAAAGGGAGGGGAGAAGGAAAGGGAAGGAAAAAACCTGACCAAAGAACAGTTGCTGTGACAGCTTATGATTTGATGGTTTGTGGCCTTGTCCTGTTCCCAGCCACCTGATCAAGAAAGTAGTACAATCCTGTTATGCAGGCATTCTGGAAATCTTGCCAACGTTCACCTGACATGACCAAGGTTTAAAGTCCTTGCTGTAACTTTATGAAGTAGAGTGGAAATACATGTGTGTGTGTGTGTGTGTGTGTGTGTGTGTATGTGCATTTACACCCACGTTCCTTTTTTTAAAAGGAAAAAAAAAAGGATCCTTGCCATAGAAGGGTGGTAAAATAATTAGTCCAGTAGACAAATGTCTTGGCCCATGTTTAAACAGAGCTTTAAGGACTCTGTGTTCCCAACGCTCACATATCTAAATACAAACCAGTGTCAGCTGCCATGCAGACCAAAATGTAATAGCCTTCTTTCACATAGGTCATCGTCAATCCATTTTGGTCACAGTCGCACTGCACATCTGTTTCTGTGAGCTGCAGCTTCTTAAGGTGGCATTTGGACTTCATAAGAGCACAAACAACCAAGCTATAAATTGCCACTGGCGGAGTTATTTTGAATAAGTGTATAGTGTTTCATATTTATAATGGCGAGGCTTCATAATATTCACAGTGAATATATAACACCGATCAGTTCAACAAGCATGAAATTGTATGTTGTCAACTTGTCACATAAATAGAGTCATATTCTGCCTTGCGATAATGTTGCAATAGCGTTTTTTCCCCCAGAATTGTCGAGAGGGTCACAAAAAAGTGGGGAGGTAGCACTTGCTGTGGGTAGATAAACAGTCTGGGCTATTGTAAAGTTGATATTCCTGTCTATGACTTCCTTCCTTCGCCCCCTCTCAGGCACCACTTTTTCTTGGGTGAATGCTAATTGGTTAATTAGATGTGTTTTTTCTGTCATCCAGTGGCATCATTTTAAGCCACTTCTCGGATCCTTCTGTTGGGTTGTGTGAGAGTAAGTAGTTTTTTTCTTTTTAATTCTCCTTTACAACAATTTTCTTTTCTATTCTTGTAGTGCAAATCCTTGCTAATTGTCATGAAATTCCCTAACTATATCTGGCAAGCTTTCTCCATGGCTCTGCCCCCCCAGTTAACTCTTAATTCATTATGAGAGCATTAGGAAATAGTGACAGCCGGACACTTTGCTCAAACTTTCCTGAGATATAAAACTTAGAGACAGACAGAAAAGAAATTATCAGACCAGATTTGCCATTTACTGAAACGGGAAAAGAAGAATACAATGTACTCACCAAGCTCGAAAACAGCTCAGAGACCAGTTTCCACAGGGGGCTGATATGCATACAGGCATGAGTAGAAACTGATGCAAGTAATTTTTTTCCCTTTTGAGAAATTCGTAGATGTGTCCACCTCTGCCCGCCCTTCTTCAAATGGCCTGGAGAAAAGAAGGCATTGCAACCTGGGTCTGCAATCATTTTGATTTACCTGGTTAAGTTGCTAACTTCAAGACCTCAGGGCAGAGCTTTAGCTCTTCTAAAGCACTATGCAGATATTACTGAGGATTATTACAAGCACTGTTCTTTACATCTCATATCAAGTGGAATATGGGTGCTCACATTTTCTCATAGGAGAAACAGTTCCCCGCCTGAGCTCTTGGTTTCTGTTGCTTTGCACATTTGCACATTTCCTTGTGCTTATGGATTTAAAAAAATCATCTATTCTCTCACTGCTTTATTTACCCACTTAGCAAAACATTAATTACTATCAACCATGAACATGCCTAGCTACTTGGCAATTTCTGGGGACACAATGGTTAACAGCAGATGCAGTCCCTGGATCCACGAAGCTCATGGCTACTGATGAAGACAGGTCTTTAAAATCAAGGGAGATAAGCTCTCTGATAGAAGAAGCAATTCAAGGACTTCTCCATCTGCCTATTATCCTGGTCATCATTAACAAATAAATTCTGCTCTTCTTACACTTGTTATCTTCAGTTCTCTTTGAAGTGGAATCTTACTGGAGAACCTTTCTCCTAGCTAGAGAGATCCCTTCTCCCAATCACAGACATGGGGCCCAATGATTCCAAGGCTATGGCACAGAATATCTGGGAAGAAAATGGTAGACCTGGGATTTATATGTCCTATACATAGTGCATTGAGCAAAACAAGCATTCACTCATTGGAATTACTGAGGGAAAGCAAGAGGAAGTCAGAATGTGGGCCGAAAGTTCTTTAACTGGTGTGCAGGGCTTATGTGGCCACAATGCTGCACTCCTGGCAACATGTGTGGCTCTTCAATGGATGAGAACTGTGTTGTCCCATTTTAAGTACACTGACCTTTCTCTCTGAGAATGATATGACAATCCAGCTGGAAGGGCTTACACGCTGTTGGGCTACAAGTGACACCCTGTTATATGTGGCTTTTCTCCTTTGCACCCTTTTTCTGGATCTGATAGCTCATTGACTTCCAGGGTGAGGATATCCAGGGGCTTTCTAGTCCCCCAGAAGAACCCTGACAAGAAGAATTCTACTCAGCTCTTTCTTCTCTCACAGTAATCAAGCATTATGCCCCTAGTGGGGCCCCTATGCAATTAGATCCCTTTCAAATACCCCTAATACTCTAACCTAAAGCTCTTTTCCTTAGTCCTTTCAGAGAAGTGTGTTTCTACAATAGAATGGCTCCTACCTAAGGGAAAACTGCCTCTGTTATAGGAATGCCTTTGGTTTTTCCATGGGCTCTTGGCCCGAGGATATTAACTTCCCTGGGTGTCATCTCATCTGCTCAGATGTGAAGTTGGAGCTTCTGTGTTCCGGGCATAGCTCTTCGCCAACTCAGATTCTGTCCAGAAATGTTCTCATGTCAGGACTCTCTTGTGTCTTGCCAGCCCATGCTTAGCAGGGACACCCTGCTCTCTTCAGGCCTGCGTATCTCCATCTGGATTTTTCTTTTAGGTAGTGCTGCCTGATAAGCAGGCTCATCTCCCATTCTCACTGGAGAAGAATCTGGCAAATGCCTGGAAATGGGAATCCTGTGTGGCTGTAAGAATAAATGGCTTCTTTCCCCTGCGGGTCCCCAATTCCAAGGCTCTGCATGCAGCAGATTTGAGAGTTACATTAGGTCACAATGCCACTGTCTAGCTCCTTTAATCCTATCACCCACAATCCCAGCAATGTAGCTGAGGTGGCTGCCCCTGTCCTAAAGGTATTTGTGTCAATTTCTCCTGGGACAGATCTAGTCCGGACTGCTTTACAGCATTTGTTCAAACTGAAAATTTTGACAAAGATATTCTGTCCACACACAGCCAAAGAATTTTCTGTGTTTAGATGCATTTGGAGGTAACGAAATGTTGCCTGGTCTTGGCAGATAACTGAATCTGTGAATCCACCTAGTGCACACCCTGCCCTGTTTAATTTGTCTTTGAATGGCAAATGTGTTTCTTCTCTGAGTCAGCAGAAGGGATGATACCCTCTAACAGGACTGTGTGACCTCCCTGTTACTTTTGTGATACAGAAAAACAAAATATGGATCCCACTTTTTCTCCTTTAGTTACCAGTTCATTTTTATTTCCGGTTACATGTTCCATGGTTGAAAGAAAAGATGTATGCATATTTTACTTAATCATAGTGGCCATTTTTATAATTCATATGAGAAGACCTCATTTCTTTGGCCATTATCAACTTAGCACTATTAATTTTCTGAAACAGAGCAGGGAAACAACCCACTTTGTAAAAATGGTTTTGAGAAGCCATGCTACATTTAGAAAAATTCCCTTGTATTTAATGCATTTTATTCTCAGATAAGTCTGTAGTTCTCATTTAGCATTTCCTTCCTTTTATTTAACTATTAATTTAAATGAATCTAGTTATCTCCTTTTTGAGCATGTAGAACATGAGAATAATTGATTTAAAAAGTTTACAAGGCAGTAAAGACAAAATTACAGAGAAACTTAAGAAATGACCGAAAGATAAGACTAAAACCTATGAAAATTCAACCAAAACTCAAAATAGGACTCTCTGGGGCCATTTAGTTTGAGGGCAAATAGCTCTATGCTTCTCAATAGGTTCCTACAGTTATTTTGCAATAGTGCATAATGCTATGAAAATCAAATTCCGTAATTTTTAAAATGGGAAAACTATGTAAATGATTTTGAAATATTTTCATTAAAATGCTTTAATAAAAAGTTTGATGCTTAAGCAAATCAGCTTCTTTGATTTATCTGTACAAGTGCCTATGTGGGTTAATGCCTGATGATGTGAGAGATAAATGAGGCCTTTATGCAAACACATATACATGGTGTTAGTTCTAAAAGACTTTCATAGAGCCTTGATATTACCCTATGTTTCCCACATAGCTATCAGTGGTAAATAAGAGAACGCTCCATGAAACGCTGAGTTCCACCTTACAATCTGTTAGAAGACTTCCTCCCTTAAAAACTACAACTGAACTGTTAAAATTGCCTGCAACAGAGACTACTGACTTTTTCCTCTTGTCAATTGTAACACTCTTTTGGTACAAGGAGATTGGGGAAGACAGATATAGCTCAGAAGAGTTATCATTAAGCAATTCCCTGCATTCCCTTAGAGTGATTTGCCTTTAGGTACTGCCCCACTGCTTTCCATCTTTATCCTATGCAGCCCTCAGATAAACCACCACCTGAGCAAGGCATAATCTCTTGTCTACATCTATCTGGGGCATGCTAAATTAAAGTATCTGCACCAAGAGTAATTCCTCCCCTTTTCTTTCCCCATTTTGTGTGGAGACTTGTAAATAAATCACCAACCTTAGTGCTTGCAAAGCAATCATCACAATATGCTACTTGGTTTTGCATAAAATATTTCAATTAATGCACAAGATGGAATTTCCTAAGTCTAATTTCTGTCTAGAAATTCAGGGAAGCCTCTAGCTTTGTATTTTATAACAAACTCTTCTGCCCGGCACTGGCACCTTTGCACCTGGAAGTAGACAGCTTGAATTTCTCTATATGGACCCTGAGCCTTGGTTAGGCCATGAGATCTCATTAATATTCAAACTTTGGTAATTTCAAAGAGTGCTGTCCTCCCTGACCACTGCAATCAGTCCAGCTCCCCTGGCAATTTCTCATGCTTATCCTTTGTACGAAGGCATTTGTGTCTCTCTTCATGTCCCTTCTAGGAGTCATTCTTCCCCTTGTTCAATTTTTCCCTTTCTCTTTATGGCTGTCATAATAGCCCCTGATGCAGTCCTGCAGCCATGACCCTGTCCATCGCTCACCTGCGAGCTATTCTCGAACCACTCGATGGTCCCTGAGTGACCAGATTAATTGTGCCAGCACTGGGCCTTTTGGCCCGACCTTTCATCCAGTGGCATAAAAGCTGCTTTCGGGCTGTGTGCAAGGCAAGTTGCCCTGCCATCGCTGTGCCCTCCATGGAGCCAAGCAGCAGAAAGGAGAGCATCAATGCAAATTAAGTGCAGAGACAGGAATGGAAGAAAGTGTGCAGCCGGCTTATCAGAAATTAAATCAGCCTTCCTTTGAGTGCCATTGGAAAGAAGTCTTAAGGAGGGGGAATCCAAAGGAAATTTTCCATGGACACCATTTCCATAAACGGCCTTGTAACAATGTGCTATTTTAAAGATGGGTTGTTGTGGTCTCTCGTTAGTTGGAGCCTTTAGCAGGCACAGGATTAACTATCAAGTCCCTAAATTTAGGAAGGTATCTGTGGCCCTCTTTGGCACACAGTGAATTGTTTTAGTCACGTGTGCAAAGGTGTGTATTTTGGCTTCGTTAAAGGTTTGAATTGAGGTACAGCTGAATGGATAGGAGCTTTTAACTATATCCCTGAAGCTATGTTATAAACCACAGGAGGGAAAGCTGGCTTCCACAGTGCCCAGCCCATGGGGACTTTCTCTGCTTCTCATTAATGGCTGAGATTACAGTATTCCACCAAATTCAGAAAGAGAGAGAATAAAGTGACCTTCCCAGCCATTCTGACCAATCAGGCTAAAAATAAGACATGTCAAAGATCTGAGAACATGCTCTCCACAAGGTGGCTTATAAACAGAGCCAACAGTGGCAGCAGTACATTGTGTATCTGCCAGGGTGGCTGTGAACTTACCTTCTAACTCACCAAGCAGTCTTGCTGTTCAGATGATGACATACGGGTGTTTTCGTTGGCGGTTGGGAGACATGCAGCTGTGTTAAGTCAATGTGTGCATATAAAGGTACTGCTAAGGACACAGAGCATTCTCTCCTCTCCCCTACAGCAAAGGAAAATTTCTCATACTTGATGAAGAGCTGAACAACAGGTACCTTTCTGGGGTTCCAGAGCATCCCAGTTCTGTGTGAGGCTCCAACTATTACCTGGGAATTCATAAAAAGGAAGACCACAGATTTCCAACAAATTGCTCCCAACACTGTGCTTGGTCTATTGTGACCTGCTCAATAGCTTCAGACTTTAAGTTTTTGCAAATATTTTGTTATCATTATAGTTTTCTCATCAACAGTCGCCATGAGAAGAATTTGCTCTTGTGGACCAGTGATTGTAGGATTGCACCTGTGCACTGGACCATGATTATACAGCAGTTACCTAATTTCTTGGAAGAATCAAGCATAGTATAGTAAGAGATGCTAGGATAGGGAGGATGACTAATTCTTCAGGCATTTGGGATTTCTCTAAGTTGAAAATGATTTTGGCCTTGCTTTCTTTTATGGGCTGTGATCATGAGAACCAGGGTACAAAACTAGCACCTTATTTTCTCTCGCCTTATTTTTCTGGTTTCTCTAGTACAATTGAATTCACAGTCGTCTTTACTATTTTAGCAAGGGCCTTGGGATACTCTTTTAGAGGGCAACAGTCTTCCCATTTTAGAACTTTAGGAAGAATTAGACATTAAAATTCAGTGTGTTCTTATGCGGGATGTTCTAGTACAGAAACTGATTTCACTCATGCTTAAAATGGAACCCTTTATCAACTGTTTAAAGACTAGAACCACATTGGGCACTGATGTTTGTGTTCATGATACAAAGATAAGTTATGTACAGTATATCTAAGACCCAGGGTTCCCTTTTCAGGAGCTACTTGTCTAGTGAAGAAGATAGATGTAAACAAGGAGTCTAAGACAAAGGGATGAGTTCTGCAGCCAGGGTGGACATAAAGGGCCATGAAGCCACCAGTGAAAGAGTAAATGTGTTTGCCAGAGAAGGGGAAAGAGAGGGAAAATGATCATTGTTGGTATATTTTTTTACTTGTAAACTGCACTTGCCACCTATTTGGAGGCAGACAAGAAAAAGGGTACACATAGTAGGTCTTAATCATACATTGTAGTGATTTTGCCTTCCAACAAGTCCAGGCTATATCATGCTTGGCAATTCAGCAGCTCATTAGATTTCAACAAAAGCAGCACAGCTAAATAAGAAGGATTCCTTAGTCAAACGCCCCTGGACAGTATCTCTGAGAGCAAATGTGACAAATAGAATCAGAAATGAGTTAAATAGTCAGCTACAGCAAGCCAAACTGAAAAAAAAAAAGCCTTCAAATGACCAAAAATGGAAACATATTACAGTTATCTGCATTCACAGTACAGAGCAAGTTTGGTCATATTTAAGATAATTCTCTAGTGCCTGCTATTTTTAGCCCAAGGGTAAGCTCCTCTAAGAGTCTTTCTGTATCGCATCCCTTTAACCTGGCCTAACAAACTAAGCCAATAAGCTGTCTGATTTTCCTTGTCCATCCGGGAGGAAGAGAGATAGCTAAAACAAACCATTTGTGGGGAAAATGTTCAGCCTATCTTGTATTAAGAGCTTTTTTCATATAGATTTTTAAAACATCCCAATATTAAGTGTTGCCTGTCAGAGACCAAAATGTCAAACTTTGCTGTTTTGAAATTGTAGGCTCATGGTTATAAAAAGAGGATTTTATAGGCCTAGTCTAATGGAAATAAACATTACTCCATTACCTTCAGTAAAACCAAATCTTTACCGTCCAAGCTATCATTATTAATGTCTATGAGAAGAAAGAAACGTTGCCAGGGGTTTATTTATTTATTTATTTGGCAAAGAAAGGCCGGCAAGCTGTACCATAGCAAATGAAAGTTTTTTTAAAGCTTTTTCCTTGGTGACTTTCCAGTGTGTAATTTAAAAGCAGAAAGCAAAGAAAATGCAGTTTTAAAAGACTAGGCTGGCTGTTCCTCATATCTTTCTTTCTTACATATTAACAAGTCTATGAGAGTATTGTTCTGTCAATTCTATATAGTGTTTACAAACAACCTGATTGGTTCTTTAGTGTTCACCTCTTTCATCTTTGTGTGTGTGTGTGTGTGTGTGTGTGTGTGCGCGCGCATGTGTCTGTCTGTACAGGAATAGGTGCAGGCTGAGATTAAACAATATAATCACATCTGTGGCTTACAACACTTAACAATGTATTAGCTTCCATTCGATTCTTCCACCTTACTGCTGTCATCAAAGTTGAAGATCATTCCCAGGTTTATCAGGCTACCCCAATTTGGAAGACTGCAAATGCCAGTTTACCAGTGGGGTAGGTTTTAGCCACACATACTGCTGGTGAGATAATCAATCTTCAGCTATTTCTTGAGCTCCTATGACCTGGAAAGTGTTAGACGAGGTGTAGTGGGAGGAAGAAATGTGTCTAACATGGCCTCAGTCCTTGAGCAGACTTGCTCCTGAACTGTAGAAATGAGACGCCTGTGCCCATAGAAGGGTGGTCAAGGAAGTTTAGAACATTTATAGACATCCACCCATGTCCCAGACACCATGCCTAGGTCTCCCCTCTTCCAGAGTCTCATTCAACCTGAATGACTAGCCTTCTCATAAAACATTTTATTGGGGCCTTGCTAAGTGCCAGAAACTACCCTTGGTTATGCATGGTTTCTGTCTTTCCACAGATTAGGAATTTAGAAGTTAGTATTTAACCAGAACTCAAATTTCCTGGTTCCCACCACTTCTCCTCAGTGTCAGGGAGATGAAATTGGTATTTTCTGTCTGGAAGCCTCAGAAACACTGGCCAGCCACACAGCTATCATGGAGGGTGGATGTGCTTCATTGAGATGCCCTGATGACTGTTCAGCGATCACATAATGCCTATTTGTGAGAGAACCAGTGGGCTCTGGCCACTCATTGGTCTGCAGTTGTGCCTCCTGCCAGGGGGAGTCTGGTGCTTTGCAGGCTGTGCCTGATCTTTAGTCCCCTTTAAGTCTGGCTGTTAATCTTTAGTACAAGGCTGACACTGCAATGCAGGGCACACTAGGTTGCCTAACTTTTGTTTGTGTGCTTCTAGGGATCAGAAGCCACTTTGCTGTTTTTCTCCCAAACCCCAAGCTTCAGGTCACTATGCCTGTCTCTCTGTCCTTTGTTCTCCATGTGGAATCTGTGATGAACTCTCCCTTCTTGTTTGGTGAATGTCCAAAATCCTCTTCTACCATTTGCTTTGAGTCTTCACTGACTCGTACGCATTTAGGAGATCATAGCCTCCTGCCTCCTCTGTCAGTGTTATCCTCCGCTAACACTGAAGGCATCATGTCACATACATATCAGACTTGGTGACAAATCAACTGTTGTTTTGCAGCTTCTGTTGGGTGCCTATAACTCCAGTACACACTAATGAAATATGTGGATTTTGGAGATTATCTTCCTTATGGGATGCACAGATGCATGAGGAGACAAGACTTCCCCATGTGACACAATCTGGCAATGGAAGAAATGTGGATAGTCAGAGCCCTGACCCAGGGACCATATGAACATAAGATTTAATGAGCTAACTCCTGCCTCCAGCGTCCATTAGAAACAATTGTCCTGGGCTGGGGATTTAGCTCGGTGGTTTCGCCGCCTGCAGTGCAATCACCAAGGACCCAAGTTCAATCCCCAGTACCAAAAAAAAAAAAAAAGAAACAATTGTCCCATGAGGAAGCATGTGGCCATTTGTGAGGTTTTAGCAGACTCCTCAGAGGCTTAGAGATGGGCAGGGACCCATGAAACCTGGGGTAGAAAAGGAAGGCAGCCTGGTGGAGGTTGCCTTTGAATGGATCTTCTAGATGGAAAGAGATTTCCATCAGCAGAGGGGATATGTGAGTATTTCAGACATCAGCTTTTATTTCACTATTACCTTAGCCCATACTTATCACCTTCTATGTGCAGGAATATATGTTATGCATTAGAATAAAGAGGGGATGGAATAGTGGCGATGGTATGAACAAAGCCATGATGACAAGGAAAGCTCAAGAGAGGATTAAAAAATAAGACTAATCTAATTGGACAGAAGAGAAATTAGAAAGTAAATGGGATCTTAGGATGGCATAGAATTAATGTAAGGAGAGATTTCATGTAGTACACTCAAAGAGAAAGAGAGAAACTGAGGCCCAGGGATGTTAAGTGAGTTGCTTATAGAATGTCAACATTAAATCAGTGCAAGCAGGGAGGAGCCATTATATGGTTTGGTAGAGACCACGGACTCTTGTCTGCAGGCACCATGAAGGAAAGGTTGGTTCTTTCTGGCAGAGATGGAAGACAGGAGCTCACTGATGATGCTATTGTGGTTTCCAAGCCTGAGGTGATGGGGCTTGAATTAGGACAGCTATGGTGACAATGAAAGGAAGTGATGGATGTAGGAGACTTTGCGAAGAAAGAATTAATGAAGATTTTTATCATTGAAAAAGACAGGTTTGATGCTGTGGTGAGAGAAAAAAAAGAGTAAAATTGGCTGTGGTTTCAAGCATGGGTGATTTGGAGAACTAGAATTCAGTGGAAAAAATAAGAGAATCGGGGGCAGGATACGTATGGTCCAGTGAAGGAGAGAAGGTTCCAGAAGGTAACATGTGGATGGTCAGGCATGTAGACTGGCTACCACTGAGGCAAAATATCATGGGAACCTAGCTCTGCAGGTGTCACTGGCAGAGGCATCTTAAAGGAGCTGTTGCTTTGGCAGATGTACTGGAAGAGAGGCATCAGGGCTCTCCTCTGTCCCACACTCTAACGCTATTCCACTTTTGCTATGGGGTCAATAATTTACCAAGTTTCTTCTTGTCCATAGTAACAGTAGCTTTGAGGGGTAATTTTGTGGGCCAGGCAGTGGGAATAAACATGTTCAAACAATGTTTAATGTAAAATGAAAACATTAGTTCTGTCAAGTTTAATTTGATAATTAAAAAACACTCATCTGATTCTCATAATCACCATAATGGCTTGATGGTGTCACCTCATTTAGCAGTTTGGAAAGCGAGGCTGAGCGAAGTAACCTGCCCAGGTTCAAGTCACAGAGCAGTAAGTGGAAGAACTCAGCTCGCCTAGCTCCGCAGTGTAAGGTCCTGCTCGCTCCCTATACTGCCTCTTAGTTAATACCACTATGGCAAACTGCCGAGCATCTCATGCCCTCCCACTTGCAGCCTTTTTCAAATTTTCCAAATCCCTAGAATTATTTCTGTTTTCTTATTTTCAAGCCTCCTGAATTTTAAAATCACAGAAACCTCTCGAATTCAGGAAATGCTCCTAATTAATTCCACCTCTACCTAAACAGACAGAAGAACCACCTGATCTAGTCCAAAGAGAAGCAGTGCGATTTAGTGGAGAGATCAGCATGATCCACCCTGCTCCGGACTAGCTGGCAGATGAGAACTGGCGCCCTGCTCTTCATAGATCTGTAGACATTTTTGTTTGCAGAAGAGCACAGTTAAAAGTATATATTGAAATTGGGAGGCTAGAAACTGTTAGTCTTTCTCCTCCACTGTTAACGCTCTTGATAGGTTTTGACCAACTGAGATCTTTGTTGGTGCTTGCTTGAAAAGAGGCAACTACAAAGTATTGATAATGCCTCCTAAACATAGTTTTAATGTCCCTTATTGGACTCTTGGGTGTATCTTTGTGAGCTAGATTTGGTAGAATATGTCTGTAAGGAAGTCTACTGAATTTAATGGATAGAACAACTCTTTTAAAATGTAACTTAAAATATACATATTCCCCTAAGTTCTTACAATGCCTCCAAATTTTTACAAATTATGTTTATCCCTGACTATTTCCCCTTTCCTTACTGGTCACGAAATCATTTTGTATTAGTTGGCTGTGCATTTTTTAAAATATTTTGTTTTCCTTTGCTTCTGTGTAAAAGATTGAAACTATGCCCTATTTATTTTTTTTCTTATATATAAACCTTGCCTAGAAGCGGAGTCCAGTTAAAACGTTATAAGACTCCATGTTATTTCTCAGCTAAGTTATAAGCCAAGGTAATGAGTTTTACTTCTTTTTTGTTTCTGTATTCTCCTAATGATTCCTAAGATTCAGATTCAAACTTATGTATACCTTCTTTCCCCCAAAATAAGACCTAGCTGGCAAATGGATGGATGGATGGATGGATGGATGGATGATGGTTAAATTGTGACACTCTAAACCATGCTGAAAATATTTTATGGGAGAGAAAATATTACCTAGGTAATAAAATCCCTTGAGTAGCTTGCTGGGCTGGGTCTGGTGACTGTATCCAAATCTTCAACTAGATCAGTAATTCCATTTCAGCTAGTTCATTCTTTGGTTCAAATAATACAGGTTTTTTGCATCACTGTTTAAGATAAAGTGGTGCCCATTTGGCATTTCTGGTTATGTTTACAAAACAGTGTTTTATTGCTGTCTAAACATGAGAGGGCTGATAGCCACTCCCACCGCAGCACATTGAGAAAGGGCCCTTCTGTGTCTTTGCCCTTAGTTTGAAATATGTTGTCCTTAGAGGTCATGGTGTTCTGGTTTGGGTAACAAACTATTGATCAGGGTATTATGGTAACAGCTGCACTACTGATTGGATGAAGACAAATACCCAAGAATGCACCTGGCAATACCTGGCATTATTGTTTTTCCTGGGAGCCTGGTCATCCCACAGTGCTTTTGTAGGAATGACCAGGAGGCAAATATTGTCCAGTCTTATTAGGCATAATATAAGTCCATGCTACCTAATTCCTCCATTAACCATTATTTGTATTCTGGCCTTTATTTCTCCCATTATCCATCTTCTTTCTCTTTCCTTCCATCTCCTTGCCTTGACTTTTTGAAGTTTTTCCATTATTCCCCATTTCTTCTCTTTTGTTTTTGCTGAAATATTCATATTTTCATTTATTTTTTGAAGGATTATAAGGTAATGATATTGTTTGTAATGGCCCCATTTTTGAGTTTAATAGTGCTCACTCTGATGTCATAAGACTTTTATTTATTCATTCATTCATTTACAGTGTTAGAGATTTAACCCAAGGCTTTCACACTGAGCTACATCTTCAGCCTTTTTTATATTTTCAATTTAAGTCAAAGTCTCTGTGTCACTAAATTGCTGAGGCTGACTTGAGCTTGCAGTCCTCCTTCCTCAGCCTCTCAGACTGCAGGGATTACAGATGTGCTCCACCCCATCCAACAGAATTTATTTCTTTAAAAATGTTTACTATGTATATTTAAATTGTACAGCATCACATTTTAATGTACATAGTGAAATGGTTATAATAGTCAAGCAAATCAACATATTTGTTACTTTTCCTAGTACTTTGTTGTAATAGAAGCACCTAAAATGTACTCTGAGAACAACTAAGTACCCAATATTATTAACTATAGACTTTATGTGGTCTGTTAGATCTCTAGATTTCTTCTAGAACATAACTGCATGTTCTTGTTCTTTGATCTACTTCTCCCCAGTTTTACACACACACACACACACACACACACACACAAACACACACAGAAGGGACCATTGCTCTACCCAGTGCTGTCTTTAATTGTCTAACACCAAAGGTGTTAGTCAGGTCAGCAGTATTCTGGAATTTTCTTTGCTATTTGAATTTTTCCCACTGACTGAGCTCTCTCCCTAGGTGTTCTATTATAAATAATTGAGTTTTTGTTAATGTTTCTTTTTATAATCTGCTAATTGCCTTCCTTTTTCATTGAACATACTTTTTCTCTTTTCTTTGGTAGAAGAACCTAAAGGTACCTTTCTTTTGCACTTTAAGCATTTAAGTAAGCTAGAGCTAAGTGGACAAGCCAAAGATGATGTCTGCCGTGGCTCCCATGGCTTCTCCATCTGATTGTACTAACACTGTCACTAAGCTAAACACTTGTTCTTGGCCTCACTTGGGATTGGCATTTCAGGCAAGACCTCCTTTCTCCACTTAACAGAGGCAACTCAAGAAAGAATGGCTTCTGAAATTATGCTTGAGTGTCACTTTTTCCCTGAGAATTCCTCAGAGTTGATAATTCATTTGAATAGTGTACTGGTATAGTATAGTATAGTACTATCTTACTTTATATTTATAAATACTTTCATTTCTATAAGTTTATATATTATCAAAATTTATTTTTAGATTTCATTTATCTCATAAACTACAAATTAAATTTATACCTTAATATATACTGATATAATTATATTTAGATTAATTTATATGTATATTTCAACTCACAGAGCCATTCCATTCAAAGCTCACTTATTCGGTCTTCCTACAAGTCAATATTTTCCCATCTGAAGTTGAATCTCAGAGTTAAGAGACTTGGCAGTCCACACACTAGCAATGGCTAAGGTGGGATTTGACTCTCAATTTGTTTTTCTAAACATTAAACAGACTCCCACTTTCAGTATATTATCTGGACATGGCATTTCCCATACGTGTGAAGGATGACCTTAAACTTTCAGAAACCCTATCAAGGCCATATCTCTACTCACAAAGAGGAAGCCAGGACTGGGAGGGGATTGCCCAAGGTCCCTGGGGTCTGCATCTCTCCCTTCTTTGTATCCCAACAACCCAAAGGCACTGTAGGAAGATGGTCAGGAGATTAGACTCTGGAGTTACAAAAGGCCTGCTTTTCAAATCCTCCCTCAGCCATTTGCTTGAGATGGGACCATGGATGCATTTATTCATTTATAAAATAGTGTCTGCTCCATAGATTCATTTATTCATTCAGCAAGATGTTAGTGATCCCCTACCATGTGTGAATGTCTCCTAGGTACAGAGTAGTGACTAGGGGGGTTCAAATTCCTACCCCCATGGAACCCATGTTGTTAGGTCAAAATGAGATACTGCATTGAAAGAGCTTTCACAATACCTGCAAGAGAGAGGACCTATAATACGTGGCTCTTTAAAAAAATGAATACAGACTCTCTAAACACTTAGACATGATGATACTTTCTTCCATAAATGCATCCACAAAGATAATGTGATATTAACAAAACCTTTACTTTTTCAGGAGCCATTTTCTTCCATGGAAGCCACTCAGTATTTATCTATAGTAGTTAGGATTTACAGTTTGGAGTTCCTTGATTGTAAACAACAAAATCAAAATAACAATAACAACAACAACAACAACAACAATAATAAAAGAATCGATGTTAGTTTCCTCAAGCAGAAGGGCAGAAGGGTACTTGTGGTGGATGAAATTGGTGAGAGGGTGTTGAATTTGGCTTGACAAAGAAAACACCTGGACCCTGCAAACTGAACTGCGAGATGATTCTGGTCAGGATTCAAATGTCACAGGTTTCCTCTGGGTTCTGTGCCAGCCCTTGGGAAGCAAGGAGAAAGTTAAGCTTCTGTCCACTGATTCTCAGTGTGCATTAAGGGAGAAGGAAAAATTCAGTAAAAGGAAATGTGATTCTATTACAAACAGGTAAACAAGAAATAATCCATGATCCTATGGGCTCTTAAAGCTGGATGGGAGATTTTGTAAGCACCAAAGTCTTGAGATTAAGGAAAGAAATGGGGGTTCTTTTTCCCAGCTAAACAGTGGGAATTCTACCACCCAGTGGTTGTCCTTGAAATTCCATGAAGTGAAATTAGTGCTTAGATTTTAATTACATTTTGCCTTCAAAATATAATTATGTGAATATATATATTTATCTGTACATATATATATATATATATATATATATAAATATCTGCAGGCATGTGCCTTATGGAATTCCATCCCTGAGACTGTTTGTCACAGATAGACACTTCTTCTTCCCTTCCTCTCGTGGCCTGTGCATCACTTGGGCACTTGTCACTATGCATTCGCTCCCATTTGTATTGTAACACAGTTCCAGAAACACTTACAAAGCATCAGTGATGGCATCTTTTGTAAGTCCGGTAGTGTGTTGGCTTTGGGAATATGGAGGGACATGTTACATCACATTCTATATGGACACAAACTTGCTGTCCCTGAGAAATCATTCATGTGTTTCTGCCAAGAGACATTAGCGGTTCCATTTTTTAAGTTCTCACATAATATACATAGAAATAATATAAAGAAAGTGCATAGTTCAATGCTTGCACTTAATTGGTAGTCAATAAATGGTAATTTGTGGGAACATGCACCACCTTGCACTTCCTGGATAGTTCTGTAAAACCCCAAGTGTCCTTGAGACCCAAACTGCATGAGAATTCTAGTTAAGATTCAGCATTAGGGAGAGAGAGAGAGAGAGAGAGAGGTATTCCATGCCAGCAGAGGGAGGGGTCTGTTTTGTGTGCCACTGAGACTCACACCCACCACAGTTCTTGGCACATGGTAGGCACCTAAGAAATACTGGTTGGAGAAATAACCAAACTGGGAAGCTCCAGACAGGCCACAGGGAAATGACTAAGCTACTTGCTTGAGTGGCTATCATTAATGCATGATTTTCAAAAGCGATCCTAAAGGGGCGATATGTTTGATCTCTGTCATGCAATGTAACCTTTGGAGGGAAGACAAGCAGCCACAGTGTGACTCCTCAGAGTGCCCTGCAGCTTTGAGCACAGCTCCTGCCTCTCTCTCCTGTGGCTGATGAGCAACAAGGAGCACAGGCATTTGTATGTGCAAGGGAACCACATTTAGACAACGATGTTTGCCATGACTAATGAGTCCTGGTAAACAGAAACCGGGAAGCAGGAAGTGTGGCCTGCACTACAGAAAATACCAGCACAGACAGTCTTTGCTCAGAACATTGGCTACGAGAGTTGAGTTAGCATTTGGCATTTTCAACACCGGCTGTTTGATTTTCTTTACCGTTGTGGCAGCACATTCTGGAAAGGCAGTAAGCTCTAATATATTTGTTGTGTGAGCTCTGTGGGGTAGAGGCAGGGGATATAAATGTTTTGTTTTCTATTATAACTGTGGTGACAAGTTTCCAAATATCATATTTACTTTTGGCTCAGGACGGGAGAACCTGGTAGTAGTAAATGTCAGATGGTTCCCATAATATAACACTAGTGTAATTGTTCATTTTTTGTTGACTATTTAATGAATATCTGCTATATGACAGGTCTGGTGACAGCTTTGGTTTTTCTGGGTGCAAAGTACATTATTTTGCTCTAATGAAGCACATCCTTTTATGCACCTCTTTGCATGCATCATTCCTTATTGACAACTACATTTTCTTTCCTATATCACTTCTTCCAAACCACTATTCCCGAGTACCCTAAAACAGCTTAGGTGCCTCTGCTGTGCTCCCTGAAGCAGCTGTACTTTCCTCATGATTTCTCAGTCTGCCTGTTCCTTCGTTTTTCTTCTTCTCCCACTGGGTAGGAAACTATTGAAGGGTCTGGGCTGTGATTTTCACTATTTCCATTACTTAATTCAGTGTCTGAAGCGTAATATATGCTTATTAGATATATGTTGAATGAATACAGAACAAGGCCTTAAATAAATCTGAAAGTTCTTTTGTAGAATATTATGCAAAGTATAAAACCAGATATTTTTCTGAGCATGCAAAGTACTTGGTTGATCCAAAGGAGCCACAATTTAACTCAAAAATTCTCACATATTTTGCCCAGTGATTTTTGAATTTCTAGCATTTTCCAGGTTACCAACAATTTGCAAGCAAAGATGAGTATTTTAAAAATAGTATTAATATTAGAAAACTTCTTGAGTGCCAAAATGTAGGCAACACAATGAGGAGTAAGAACTGGGTGGCTGGAAAGATCCCTGAAAGAGGCTGGTGAAATATTTTAACCTATTTTGTTTTGAAGAAAAACCCTATCCTTTACCTCCTTCTCCTTTTTTTTTCTTCACATGTGTTCATTCATTTGGGAATTATCCAATGTCTGATTATTCCAACCGTCATATTCAAAAATTGGAATACAAAAATAAATGGCAAACACTCCCCAGGAAATACATGTTGCTAAACAGTTTTTAAAGGTTAACTTTGCCATTTAGCTAAACAGTTTAGTACAATGATTATATTCGGCAAAAGGGACAAAAAGCACCTTTATTTATGCATGTTTATCCTTCTTTCAAGCTACGTTTCTTTGCTAAATGTGAGGAAATGTTTGATGTTTAGGCCTCTAGGTCAGGTTAGCCATAGTTATGGGAAGTGGACTAGGAAAATTTTTACAAATTTCTTATATCTCATATAGGTTCACCGTCAAGTTTTGTGAGAATCTAAACACACTTATGATACGCCTTGAGTCCCCAGGTCAGAGGGAAAACCTGGATGCCCCACTACACCCAAAAGTGAGAAGTCCTTTTAGAAATAGTTTCTGAAAGGACTTCTATGACCAAAATAATATAACTGTGCTAAAAATCCTGTGGCATGATAAGAAACCCCTTGCCTAGAGGATTCTCAGCCACATTATTTAAAACTCAAAATGATTCTCCCTTCTCAGAACTAACCCTCAGTATCTGAATGTCTTCTCTGATACTTGTGATATACACATGGCCTTATGGAGTCAGTTACAGTTTTGACTGTTCCTGTCTGACTTCCTTGACTACATTATAAACTCTTTGAGGATAATAAAACTAACATTGATGAGAGTGAAAATTTATCGAAGGCTCTTTTGTGCCAAGTCGTATTCTAAGCACTTACATATTTTAATTCATTTGTGCTCTTTGCAGCAAGCTGTGAGTCAGGTCTTTCATCATTGTCTTCACTTTGGGTTGGAAACGGAGTCTGAGAAGACAGGTAGCTTCCCTCAGGCATGATTTGTAGCTGTGGTGCAGTAAGGTTCCGGCCAAGCAGTCTGACTGCAGACCCCAGACCCTTAGCTACTTGTTACATAACTTCTCTAGAACTCACATGGTTTACCACATGGTGATTTGCACATGGAGGGTGCTCCAAAAATATGAAAGCATTGATTTATCACACTATGTTCTAAATGTTTTCATAATTTTATCAAATTTCTACCTCTCTTTCTAGGTAGAAGATATAAGGCAATTACTATCTTAATATTTTTGGTGAGAGGCTAAATGGAGAGCAGGGATTATTTCAGGTACAACAGAGAATTTCAGGCCAAATCTTTCCTCATTTTCATCACACAAATTCATAGTGGCTGCATGTTCATCAGGTTCAGACACAGAGACATGTCTGGCTCCAAATTTGAGATTCATCAATTATATTTTCCTATCTCAAATGTATCTCATTTACCTGAGGCAATGTGGAATACATGACCTAGGAAATCTTTCTTTTCACCTGTTTAACAAATCCAAATTCCTTGGCTGCTTGTAATAGAGCATATAAAATACAATAACCCTGGAGTAAATACTTTCTTAATTCTTAGCTTTTTGCACCATCTTTCTGTTTTGCATATTTGTCACTTTCCTTGCTGTAAAACATGATTGAAACGATGCTTTTCACTAAAAAAAGATCCTCTTTCTATTTTTACCTTTTATCAAGCTATAAACCTTTAAATATTTTAAAATTGTGATTGTCTTTGCTTTCTCTAAGGGAACCTTTCTAATATAGACAACCAGTATCTTAAATGGTTAATTTTATCCTAAATTTTTAATTTTAAAAAATTCTTTCAAATACCTTATACAAAAAGGAAAGCTTATAAAAGATTTCTCATAGCTCCAGAATCAAATCAGCCAGTAATTTTGATTGTAGTTATTTCACACAGACCATCTTGTTAGCCAGCAGATACAGTGCTTGTAAATTCCTTGAGAACTGTGACAATCTAGTTGGAAGCTGAAGTAACTGGTGCACACTTATGTACATACACACATGCGCATATGATTGTCAGGTTATGGATCTTTCCATATCTATTTCACCCTCTAGATAAAGGCTGATTGAAATGTGTTTGTGGGGACTGGGTTGTAGTTTAGTGTTAGAGACCTGCTTAGACCACAGGGGGGCCCGTGTCTAATCCCCAGCACCAAAAAAATGTGTCATGAAAAAATTTTTTTAAATAGTCTTTATATGATAAGTATAAAACATGGCATCATGTGCTAACACTTTAGTAGAGTCAGGTTGGTGTACTTAATCAATATCACATGGCACAGAAGAAATCAAAGCAGATCTTACAACCCAAGACTATGAAAGAAAAAAGAAAAAGAGGAAGTATTTTATATCAAAGATGTCAAAATGAAGAGACAGGAAAATGGGGAAAGGATCTGAAAAGGGAAATGAGAATAGAGCGTAAGACTAGTGCTGGGAGTGAGCATGCAGGATTTCACGCAAGTGACGTGGCTGGGGGGACGGGGCGGGGCACGACAGACAATGGATGCCAGTGGTCACTAAAGCTCAGTGCTAGTGCTTTGAAGACAGAGAAGTCAGTGGAGCCCTAGAGTGGGCAACCTCTGCTAGAAGGGTCAGCTGCTCTTCACATCCCATCCATCCAGATCTTCAAGTTAATTTCTAAAAAGCAAAAGTTTCAGATGAAATGTTTAGCTCAACACACATTATTAACTAATCAGATGACATTTTACAATGTTTTATAGGCAAAAACCATGTCGGTTAAATCTAACCAGTAGGCTAGGCTACTTTCGACTCAAAGACTTCGAGCTTGCAACCTGGGGAACAGTGATTGGAATGAAAGAAACGTCTAAGTCTTCATTTAAATTGTGGCGCCATGCCTCTGTAGCTGAGATAAACTGTAATTCAACAAAACTTTTCTGCCCTGCATGATGGGGCTAAGTACTAGAGAAAATGTGCTGAGTTGATGGAGAAAACTAGAACCTTGCTACTCAGCTCATTGTTGTAGACCAGTGTCTTGAGCATCTCCTAGGAGCTGGCTTGGAGACTTACCTCAGCCTGCACCCAGTCTTCTGATGCAGAAACTGCATTTTAACATCTTCACGTGATTGTGCACATTAATATTTGAAGAGCACCCAACTTAATGTACTTAATGTTCTTGGATTTAAATAGCCCCTTTATAACAAAGCATGGAGCAGAAGTTTGTAAAGGTAGCAAAATTTCAGGGAATCTTTATGGTTACCAGTGGAACATGAAATGAGAAAAGGTCCACTCTTGCTGATGCTTGAACAGAGCAGTTAATTTGGTAATGTTGAGACATTTAATAATGCATTCACAGTATTAAGTTCTTTACAAGAACTTGGTGAGCCAAGTACAAGACTCAACCCGGGTAATGCATTTATTTGGTAATCAGTAAATTACCTTATATAGTCAGTAAGTTGTTTAATTCTGGACAACTGTTAAGATCATTTGCTTTCACGTGTTTTTTTCAATATTGTGCTCAGCCTCAAGTATAAATTGAATAGAGTGACCTTTTGGTACTCTATGAAATTGACTGCATTTCCTAAGATTCTGTGGTTTCACTTACCATAAATTTTTGATATTGGGTCCACAGCCATTACATTGGCCCCAGCATAATGATATCTTGTCATTGTTTTTGATAACACAGTCAGCAGCAGTACAATGTGTTGTTACTAATATGTATGAGAGCGTGCGTGTGTGCATGCATGCGTGTGTGTGTGTGTGTGTGTGTGTGTGTGTTTCCAATCAGAGAGAGGTTCATGATGTCAGGTACACAAACAATATGCTGTTTACCTAAATCAAATCTAATCATTGAGTGGATTGCAAATTTTGAGTAATTTTTGGCCCAATGATGGAAATTGTGTTCTAGGTTGCTCGCTGGATCTTGAATTTGTGAGATGGATAAGTCAATTAGCGGTTCTTCAGTTTATTAGCAACTTAATTGTCAGAATGTAATGAAACTTCTGAACTGCAACAACTCATTAGAAGCAATGAAACATGTGACTTTTTTCTAGAAAACTTTTCAGTGAGCTGTTTGTCCCCCAAAGAGATCTTGAAAATAAAATTAACAATTAGGTTTAAATTTATACCTGCAAAAGTATAAGGACTTTAAATTCTGCCACAGGAAAAATGCTTGGAAAATGTTGGGGGTCCTTTAGAAGAAAGAAACTTGGGTTCAAATTCCCACTGTGCCACAGATTACCTAACCGTCATCTTCTTGAGTTACTTCTTTTCTTCAAGCCTCAGTCTCCTCTCCTGTAAAATGGTGATATAATAGTCATTTCAGAAGAATTATTATGCAGGTAAAAGGAAATAGTGCTTAAGGATGTCCCTAGCACATAGCAAGTTTAGTCATGACTGCTGTTGTGACTTTTTTTGTCAGCCTAGATGTTTTTCTTCTCTTGCTTTTATCTTGAAATGAGTTCTATTTAATTTTTTAAGACTAAAGGTAGACTCATTAAAAAGCGTGTAGCCTGTCATATTATTTACTTGTCAGGAGGTTGTATCTTTGTATCTTGCTGTAATGCTTGTGCTTTGTATATATTGATGGTTTCTGCCAAATCAGGAATTCACTTTTTAGTTCCCTAGTAGATTAGGGTTATTTTTATTTGGCCTTTATGGCAATTATTACTGATGACTGTCGCAGGAGCTCAAAGGGAAATCTTGTTTTCCTTATAATGCTTTATTATAGCTACAGGTCCCAAAGAAAGTCTGAGCAATGTTTAGGAATAAAGAGCTTTTGAAGAGTTGTGAGTGGTGATTAAAACTTTAATTCATATTTCAAAGACAGTAATTATTTTCTGAAGTTCACAGCCCAAAAGAACAGTATAATATGAAAAGAGTATTTCATTTCCAGCTAAAAATGAGAATAACATTATGGGTTTTTCTATTCACCTCTAATTCCAGTTTTTGATTTTCATTTTCCTTTTTCTGCATATTTTTACTTTTTAGCCTATCTCTACCTTCATTTGCTATGTAAGTAATTATATTACTCTGTAGACCAGTGAATATGGGTTAGCTACGATGCTGTAAACTTCATGCGGATAGGGAGATACCTGAGATTCCTGCTAACCAAGAATATTTTCTAAATCTACAAATGAGTAATTATGGCCTCTTTTCTTTTTTCTTTTATTGAGACAAAATATCTGTGTATATTTATGGGCACAGTATGATAGTTCAATACATGTACACAATATATAATGATAAATCATTTCTTCAGTATAATAAAGAATTTAATAAAACGTCTACTATGCTTACCAAAGAGACTTTTTTCACTAGTCTTATTTTTAAATTAGATAAACTGTTTCTTCCTCTATCCTCAAATGCAGTAAATTTTCATATATAACCCCTGTTTATATTTCCTATAACTCAGTGGATCTTGGATTTTTTAAAAATGATATTTAGTCCTAGTTCAGCTATTCCAAGTTGAAGGCAGTATCTGCAAGCCTTTAACCGGATATACTATACCCAATTCATAAAGACTGGGATAGAGATCATCTTAGGTAATAGATTGATTTCTTAAGTCATATAGTTTCCTGGGGTTACTTTTTAAGTTTTACTCTTGTATTGTCACTGTAACATTTTGAAAATTATTTTAATAAGGAACATCATTACCAAAATAGCAGGAAATATTTATATGGCATTTTATAGTGTTTTATGCCCAATATCTCACTTAATTAACACAATGTAATGAAACATCTATCTCCACTTTTACAGTTGATAATGCTGAGACTGAAGGTCCAAAATGCCTTCACAAAAGACATAGGCCTGTATGTGATAAAATTAAATCTCAAATCCTATTCTTCTAGGGCAAAAATTATTCACAGTGCACATAATACTGATAGGAAGAGCAGAAAAATGAGATGCACTGGATTAATTTTTCAGGAATATTTCATATGGTTCCAGGAACAAATTGAGTGACACTTGATGCTATAATGACATTGAAATATTTTGCTATTAATCGCTAAAGCCTGACGTTTTCATGCGGTGCCTGGCAGTGAAGGGATCTACTCCAAGGCCATCCCAATGTGATAGCATCAAATCCCTCAACCCTGGTGTTATTCCAACCCTATGACCGTTGATTTCACCTGGGCCATAAGGACTCTGGACTAGTGAGTGGGAGAGCTTCATAGTGTCTCCTCTGCTTCTGTGGCTTTGCGGTAAAGTCTCAGACAAACACCGATATTGATTTTTACAAGTTGTCATAGTCTACTTTGCTGTTGTGAAGTGCTGTGAGAAATACATTTAAGTATTCAGCTATATAAGTATAGAAAAATTCAGTGAATATTTTTGAATGGTTTTTTCTGAAAAGCATGATTCTGAGTACTACATTTTAATATAATTCTTGTTATTTTGTTTTTCTTACATCTAATAATTAAGATAGCCATGCTACCTTCTTACAGATGAGAAAATTAAGACTCAAGGAAGGTTAATCCAAAGCCAGGTCCATAAGGTTGAGTCAACCTGGACTGACTTTGGTTAAATATTTAATCACACTTTAGATTTTCTCTGACCCCTCTTCTCCCATGCTAGAAACACAAGCATACAGCTTGAACTTTATTTTAATGTTTTAAATTTGTAAGTACAAACATGATACTTATTGAAAGATTAGAAGGCAAAGTGATTTAACTTAAAGTCTTCTGAAGTTTCATTTCTCGAACATGTTGACATTTATTTTTTCAAATGTTTCTTAGTATACATACCCAGATCATGGTATGTATATTTGCTTACTTCCTGATTGACTTAATAATATTGAATGGGCATGATTCATTTTAAGAAATACTTACCTAGATCATCATCTTCATTGATGTAAAACATTTCAACATACGCATTCCCCTGGATATCTGTTTATTCTTACATACGTGCTTGCATGGCCTGCCTGGCCTATGACCGAAGGCAACGCTAGTGTGGTCTGTGATGGCATTTTTAATAAAGGGATTAGTGTGATGTTGGTGTCCATGGTAAGGAGGCTCTTACTTGTGTGTGTTCCTGTCACACCAAAGAGTGCTGCTATTCAGTGGACTTCTAAGTACTAAAGTAAGGTCTGGGTAGATAATTGAGGGGAACTGGATCTCAGGAGATGAAGCATCCACATTTCATGGAACAAGTGAGGGAGTGTGGGCATCTCAAAGTGGGTCAGCTGGTCCTTACTGCTGGGCCAGCCTTCTCTGCTTCAACTGAGAAATAGATCAGAGCATATGTTTTCACCTTTCCTCAAAGATGCCTTCTCAGTCCTGACATCCCACCTGAGGAGCTTTTAAAAATATCAATTCCAATCTCCAAAGATTCTGTCCAAGCGTAAACACTTTTTTCACTGCACACATGATTCTATTATGTACCCAATGTTGAGAGTTACTGCTTTGTAGGCATCTTTCCTTTTTTAAATAAAAGATAGTCAACAGGAAACTTCTTTGAGTCAAATTTTTGTACTACTAATTATGTTTTCAATAGCTTTAAAGATTTAAGTGTTGCTAAGTTATCTCAGTATGAAATCTTTTCTAAGAAAGATTTCACATTCACATTCTGCTTTAGTAAATAAACATGATTTTTTAAATGTTTGGCTTTCTTAACTACAAGTAGAGTTCTTATTGCTTTATTTGTTCATTTATTCCTCGCAGTTGTTTTTTAGGTTTAGAGGTAATTTATTTTGTCAGCCATCTCTCTTCCTCTGCTAGAATAAGCTCTCTGAGGGCAAGAAATCTTTAATTATTTTGTTCACTGCTCTATCTCCAGTGTCAAGAATGCCTGGTTTAGAGTAAGTACTCAATAAATATTTCTTAATATTTTTGACACTCATTTTGATGCATGGATCCTGATTCCTATTCCCAAGAAATTTAGGATCTATTGGAAAACATGTATTTAAAAATTGATAATTACAGTCCACTATTTACTTAGAACTTAATATAGCAGAATTTTACATTTACAATATTTTAAACTATGCTGAAGTTTATAGAAAGGAAATGGCAAGTGCAAGAGAAAAATACTTCGCTATTATTTTCTTTTATTCTCCTGGGAAGCAACGTGGTATATTAGCAAACTAAAGCTCATTGACCCAGAACAAACGCACACTTACATCAGCAAATGACAGACTTTGAAAAGCCTGTTTAACCCTTTGGGTGTCTGCTTTCTCATTTCCAATATCATATCACTAGATAAGTTGACTCTTTGTAGCTATAATTATTCAGATTTTCCATGTCACTACATCCTGTCATTATGTGAGCCATTAAATGGCAAGTCATTAAATCATTTGTTTTCTTCTTTTGTTGTTCTGTAATTCTGAAATTTTTGTCCAGATTGATTTGTCCCTGTCTTGTATTCCCTGTCCTGTTACAGGGGTCTGTACTTTTTAAATCCCGTTGTCAAACTCACGTTTAAAAAATGCCCCCTTTGGTGTTATCAGCCACTTTGTCCAATCTGTTGTCACATGGTCTTTTACTTTGCATGTTTACCACATGTGCATACAGATCAGTGTTCATCATGAATGAGTTTGCCTTCAGAACTGATCTGGTGTAGAATAAAGATTTTTCATGAAAGGTGCACTCGGTCTGGCATTAGAAGAAGCTCAGTTTCTAATTCCCAGGAGATTGCAAACTTACTTTGATGCTTAGGGAGCCTAAATGCATATAGAAGTCGTAGATGGAAAGTCAGTGTGAAAATGAACCCTTTGCATTGCATTTATTCAGCAAGTAGCTATTGACAACCCATCGCTCTGTGCAGAACACTTTAGTGGACATGAAAGTGGCTCAAGGAATCTGAGGTCCAACCTCAGGCTCTAAGTGGCTCCTGCTCTCCTGGAGAAGGGCCAGGGAAGGCACAGAGGATTACCAGAAAGAACACTTGGATTTCCTTTACCCTACATGGCTCCACTGAGAGGATAGCCTTGCCTCTGAAGAGCTCCCAACCACCTTGAGATAATGTTCTTATTCTGGTGCTACTGCCAGCATATTGCAGTAATCAGAGCACTCGACATTGCCTGTGTCTCAGTATACCCTACCTGCAATACCATACAGAGCCAGGTGCCAAAGATCCGCAGCTGCACAATTTTACACATATCTCCTGGTGCTAAGTCTTTATGAACAAATAGCATTGACCTTTATGATGATGCTTTCTAAGCACTTCTTTTAGGCAGAAAATGTATTATCATGTAGAGAATTTATTAGTTGTAATAGGAAAGTATTAAACCTTGCTTACATAGTCAGTTTAAAAAATACTGCTTATATTTAATAGAGTCTGCTAATTTGCTACAATAAAGCCTGTGCATTACTTACAGGGGCTTTATTTCTGTAGTTCTGTTGCTGATGTTCCAACAGATTAGTGCTCATCTGTAGGGTTGCTGAAATGTTTTGACTATGCCCCCTTCCTATGTATACCTAAATGTAAACTATGAAAAATTAATTTCATACTAATTGCAAGTTTCTATATAACCTTTAAATTTGCTTTTACTCTTTTTTCTACTAAGGACATTACTTTTTCAGCTCTTATGGCTTGCTGCTTCAAATGTCATCTCTCTATAAACAGACACACAGATACACAGACATACACACATATGCATATTTGAAGTTATTAATGGACCTTAAGTATGTATTTTGTATTCTGTCTGCATATATAGATGTGTATTACACATACATGATATAATATCTATCTATGTAACCTATACATGCATCTATGTGTTCTATCCATTCACCTATCTATATTTGGCAACAGCTGATTTGCCTATTGTCTGCCATCGTCTCTTAGTCAGAATAAAATATGTTTTGAGAGAACAGATCTTTGCATAGAGTAGGCACTAAGATATATGTAATCAATAATATATACATTTGTTTGTAAGAATGCATGGAAATATAAGTCTGCATGCTTGTGCACAAATAAAGGGTGTGTAAAATATAGATATCACAATTGGATATAGTATGGATGTCAGATTATCACTCCCTGTATCAACCTTGCAAGTAACTGGTTGACGCTTGTCTTGATACAAACTGTATGGATTTCTGAGCATTCATAGTTAATAGTTTTGATTTCACACTTATAATTTCCATACTGTGTAAGTATATCATGTAGAATATTTTTCTTTTTCTCCTTAATTTGCTCATATTCTATCCCTACCTTTCCCTATCAACATTAAGTTTTACCTCCATTATAAAATCTTTGTCAATAAATCCATTATTTTGATTCACTTATTTTGAAATAAATTTAGTGCATGAAGATAATGAACATAGTTCCTCAGTCTCTACCACACACTGTAAGAGTTTCATGGATTAGCTCAGCTGACTCTCAAAATAACAGTATAATGTATGTGTTGTAACACATTTCTTAGCTATGAAGCCTGAGATTCAGAGATATTAAGTGACTTGCTGAAGGTCACATACTCTGTAAGTGATGGGCTCAGGTTTCAAAATCAGGCAATTTAATTTCTTTTTTAAATCATTTTTAGTTTTATTGATGCAATTTAGATTTACATAATGATCACATTCATCATAGGGAATTTGTACCTTTACATGATGCATCTTGATTCCTTTTTCTCCCATTGCCCTCCCTCCCCTCCCTTTAAGCCTTCTTCCCCTTCCTTATTTACAAAAGCCCCGTTTCCATTTTTTCCTTCTTTTCTCATTTTTTTCCTTAGGCAATTTAATTTCAAAGTCTATATTTTCCTTCATTTCCTCTTTCATAAGAATACAAAGATATTATAAGGCCTCGATACTCTAGGATGGATAATGGGGGATGGATATTAACAAAATATATTATACACATTGAACCCACCTAAAAATGTGACACTAGGGAGAAGAGTGAGGCAAGAGAGTTAACTGGGGGATGAAAATGACCAAAGTATGATGTGTACATGTACAGATCTTCCAAAATAGCACTGAGCAGGAAATTCTATAACCAATAAAAAAGTGGAAAAAAATCCTTAGGAAGTGTAGTGCATTAGTCTGTTTTCCATTGCTGTAATAAAATACCTGAGGCTGGATATAAAGAAATGAGTTTAATTTAGCTCACAATTCTGAAGGTTCAGGGCATGGTACCAACCTTTGTACTAGGCTGTAGGGAGGAATTCCTGGGCTGAATCACATGGTAGATGGCATCACGATAGTAGTGTGTGTGAAAGGGAGAAAGTACATTGTAAGACAGAAATCCACAGTGATTCAGGAGTTAGGCTCGCACTTTTATAGCTACCATCTCACAAGAACTAAACAGGATCCCATGAAATCACTCTTACTCCCTCCTGAGGGCCCACCCCCAATGACCTACAGACTTCTACTAGGCCTCATCTCTTAAAGATCCCACATCCTCTTAACATTGTCATACTGGGGAGCAAGCTTCCCGCACATGGACCCTAGAGGAACAAAACACACCCAGACCATAGCATCTAGAAATGTTTAGGAACTCTGTTAAAGAACATAGAGGAAAGCTAATCAGAATCATGCTGTAAGGATAATCTTTAAGAACATAATCACATTAATAGAAGGTATTGTGAATAGGAACTCACATAGAATAAATAAAAATATTAATTTCCATGAAGAATTGTGTATGTGCCTGTGTGTGTGTGTGTGTTATTAGATGAATCTGGCATTATAAGTCTAGAATTGTATGTTCCAACTTGATTTATACACACTCAGCAGCCACAAAACAGCAAATCACTCAAACTTGGTTGATTAGCAGAGTCACTTGGGCTGCAAATCAGAATTGCAGAATCCTGGATTGTTCCTCTAGGGCAGTCATTCTCATGTAAGAGCAGTTTGCCTCTAGGGGATGTTTGGCAATACCTGGAGACATTTTCAACTGTCGTAACTGTGGCAGTACTACTGGCATCTAATGTGTAGAGACCAGGGATACTGTTAATCACCCTAAAATGCACAGGACTTCCCCCACAACAAAGAATCATCTAGCTCAAACTGTCAACAGTGCTGTACTCAAGAAGCTATGGCTTGGTGATTTTGGTTTAGTGGTTCTTAATGGGGCACAGAGATGTGCATTTCCATCTAGGGACAAAAGTTGTTCTGACAGAGGATTTCAAAGCTTGAAGATATAAATATGAACTGGATTTGTTGAAAATACTTTGTAGAAGAGAATATGCTTAAAGTAGGCCTTGAGGTGGGTATAGTATATGAATAAATGAAGGAAAGGGTATGAATATTCTAATAGATCCAGTCACACCCACGGGAACCAAAGATAGCCTATGAAGTAACATGGGCCAGCAATAAATTATGAAGAATTTCAAACAACCACCTCTACATGGAAGATATACTCTGCTGCATGGAATAAGACTTCATCTTCCCGGTTAATTTGTGTCTGTTGATGTAACTGATATGTCTTCTTTACTCACATTGCCTGGTCTAATTTGAAGACAGATTGAAATAAGCTGTGATTACTCTTATTTTGTTCTAATAATCTCTTCCATAAAATTTTAATACATAAAGAAAGGGAGTGAAAGCATTATTTTATCAGATCTATCTGGTTTGATATCAAACTCTGCTTCTCATTAGCCACAGGATTTGCGGTATTAATTGCATTAATGGATAGTTTAAATGAAATAATGAATATCTATGAATTAACTCAGCATCAGGCACATATGAGGGGAAATCAAAATATACCTTATTCATCATATCTGACACTGTGTCATTTTTGGCTTGTCCCAAAGTCAAAATGATGATGGACGGTAAATGTTTTGAACCTATTCAGGACATTGAAATAGTCATAATCCACCTAAATACAGTGGACCCTCAAGTCACAATTGGCCTGACATATGAACAACTTGGGCTAATTAGGTTAATGGAAAATTCATCTGTCTCTTGTTATCTATAGTGTATACCCAGGTAAACATCCAGATCTCAGCTGTTTTGACTTACAACCAACTTGAGTTACAACCAGCCCTCAGGAACTGATTGGTTTCATAAGTCAATGGTCCACTGTATGCTTGCACAAGAGGATTTCCAGAACTGGTTCAGAAAGTGGCAACAAGGGGAGGATAAGTGTATTCGATTCAAGGAGGAGTAACTTGAGGGGATTACAGGCAGTGTGTCTTTTATTTAATAAATATTTTTAAATTTAAATGGTCACTATAAATTTTGATCTCATGTCATCAGGAACACTCAGTAAAATTACACTGTTATCACACTGTTATTTTTAAAGTTAAAATAACATTTACCTGAGAGAATTATGACATTATTTAAATGAACAGAAATAAATTAAAGTTTGGGTTTGAGACAATCATCAGTATGTTATGATCAATCTTAATAACTGGTTATTTCATAACTTGTTTTGACCAAAGAGGATTGAGAAAATCCTTTTTTATAGAAGTGAGTAGCTGTAAATGGTAAAGGTAAATTATAGATCTTAAACTTCTCACTCTCACTTTTTAAGATTTTTCCCCTAAATTTAACACAAAATGATTCTGTTGTGTTGGTTTGTGCAGTAGTGATCTCCACTCTGTTCATGATAAAATAAACAACACATTTGAGTGAGCATGTTGCTTTGCAAAAATAGTTATGTTGGTATTTAAATACAATTATATGGACACTCAAAATCTGTAGAACAATATTCACAATCAATTCTTCCAGCAACTGTACTAATGGTATTCATGCCCGAGGTTCCATAGAACAGTTTTAAAACTCATGGTTAGGATTAAAATGTATTCCTTGCTTGCAGATGAGTGTGCTCAGTGGCGAAGCGGCTCATCCTGGTCTTGATCAAGTGCATCAATTGCTTTCCCTTGATTAGTGAGCTGAGGCTCCTGCATGGGTAGATAGTAAATTTATCTGGTGTGATTTTATCTTCACAAAACCTCCTTGGCTCTTCCAAGATGGCGCAAATTGCCTGCTTGATGATGTTTTCCAATATCCTCCCAAGCAACAGAATCGGAGTGGATTAATCTCTGCCTTTACAAGACCCACCCAAATCCCACACAAAAGATGAGTGTTACAGTTACTTTTATATTTTCAGAGCCCAAGGGATAATTTCAGAATTAGAATTCAGAATCCCACTAAGAATGTATTGGCTGCTTGCCTGGCCTATTAACTGGCATATGTGAAATGAATGCCAGCTAAGTTTAACTCATAGTCTAAAATAAACATTGCTAAAAGCATAAATATGCTGGGGTAAGTGGAGGTGGGAATCAGAGAAAACAACGAAAGAAAAATAAAAGGTACATTATATTCTTTGGACATTTTAGTTGTTTTTCATTTTAGATAAGCATCTACTATTATGCCAAGTATCCTTTTTGTTTTTTGTTTTGTTTTCCAGTGCTAGAGATCAAATCCAGGGCCTCACACATGTATGCTACGCAACCCCTCTACAACTGAGCTACAGCCTCAGCCCTGCAATTAAGTATCTGAACAATAAGCAAACAGGTCAAAGAGAGTTTTCATTTATGATAATCTATGAACAAGAGAAATCGCTATACCATATACAGCGCTATAGAAAATAAGTGCCAAGAAAAAAAATAAATTAGGGAAAGTAGACAGGATGTGTCCAGAGTGTAGGGAAGGTCTCACTGAGAAGGTGATATTCAGTATTTGAAATCATCGGGGAATGGAGAGGAATCCCTGCGATCATCTGGCAGAAGACAGAAGACCCTTTGGGCAGAAGGAGAAAGGTCTTGGAGAAGGAGGATGCCGAACATTTTAATCCACCAGTGAGAAGGTCAGAGAGGTTGGAAAGGACTTTAGCAGGTGAATGGATAGTGACAGGGATGGATGCTGTCACAGTGGAGGGCAGCCATACACTGGAGGTAGCCAGATAGCTCCAGTTAAACTCTGAGTAGTCGATTGACTCTCAAAAGTGTACAATTTGGTGAAACACTATGTGGGCTACTTGGTCACTCTTACGATTTTGGCTTTTACTCTTAGAGATATAAGAATCCATGGCGGCAAAGTCAGAGGAGGAACAAGACACAGCTTAAGATCATCAATTCATTTAGTTTTCTGTGTTGAGATTGGAGTGTGATTTGAGCATGCAAGAAGCAAGTTTCTTACACTTGAGGATGAATGGAATGCCTTGCTGGCTTTTCTCAGGTCTATTAAATCTCCGGTTCAGGGGCACAACTCAGTGACTTCCTCTTCCCCCTGTTAGAAATAGACAAATAATCTTTTTGCTTCCCCAATAGCTCATCTTGCCTATAAAAACCAGGATTATTTAGGCCTTTCTATTGAACATCTATTTATACTTTGGTTCATAAACCCTCTCCAGATAATAAATTTCATATATTCAGTACATGTTTATTAACTCATGAATGTGTGATGTAAGCTAATAAGTAAGCATGGAGTCTAACTACAGGTGTGAAAATAAATTTTATGCCTACCTAAATAGGAGCATACACATTCCTTGGAATTAAATGGATTCCCACAGGTCTAAACATAGGTGTAGAAAATTCTTCAGTTTTGCTTATATTTTGTTTCCACATGATTTTTATTTTATCTTTGCAGGACTTATCCTCAGTTGTTGATCATTGCCTTCTTAAGTTACAATGGATTACTGGGAGGAAGAATTCATGTACTGACTATATAATTTTGTGTAGTTAGCTAAAATTGAGTTGTGAGAGTAGGCTCCAAGAACTAATATATATATATATATATATATATATATATATATGTATGCACATATTCTGCTTTAAATATATGTACTTGATATATAAACTTGTGGATTCTAGGGGGAGGTATGTATAGACACGTAGTATACATACACAATATTGTAAGTAGTCTGCGTGTCCATGACAAGGTAGCCAGATGGTGAATTAAAATTTGTATTCTTTCTATTAGACCCTAAACTCTAGCAACTTTAGCATCCAACAAGACTCATAGCAATAAGGAAACTCTCAGGTCATTTGCCAGAAATGAATAGACACAAAAGTATTTTATAATGTGTGATGTGAAGTAAAGTTGTCTTTATTATGGTAATTACTTTCTGTTACACACACATGCTTAAGATTTCTTAATTCATTTTAAAAATTTTACTTTCAAGTGCCCATCCCTTCATCGAAGCGCCATATTCCACATGCTACACATACGGATTAGTGGATTACTTTAGGGACTCCTCCTATTGAATGGGGTGGGAGCTGGGAACCTTCAATGTCGGGACACCAGCCACATTTAGTTCAGTGTGTAAGAAGGTAGGTAGACACATAGTGACCACACTTGCATGTAGAAAAGCAAGAAAAACCATCATGGATTATAGACAATATAAACAGAGAGAGAAAGAAAGTTATTTTAAAATGGTGTTCAAAATATTTAACAGCTTCTTTTACAAAGGCTCAGACCACTCAGGGTGGAAATGTGCAATAAACAATCAGGGATCTAATGTCTGTCCTGATTTTATTAGTTTAATAACAAAAAGCTAAAGGCCTCAAATTCTATTTCAGTGGTTTGTTCTGGGTTGTTATCTTTTAATTTCATTTCAAAAAAGCCTCTTAGGTTTTCATTTTGATTTCTGCTTCCTGTGAATTTTTGAATCAAATGTACACAATTAAATGCAAAATTTATGCATGCAAACACTTTTTTCAATTTGTACATGAAACATAGGAGGAAGTCCAGAACTTTATGTATAGAGATTCAGGAAAGGAGCACCTATGATCAATCATATTCCTTATTTGAACCTCTAAGTTTATCATAAAAGTTGCTTCTCCATTTAGTTATTTGAACTCCTGGTGGGGACCAGTGAAACAAATAATCCAAAATAGTGGATAATCCAAAAAATGTCATTTATATTTGGCTTTGGAATATACTACCAGATGTTGCTCTAGCAGATTTCCCTTCCTAATTAGGTCTCACTTAAAGTAGAAGTTAATTTTGTCTTCATTAGCTGTTTCCAAATCAGCAGGATGGGGCAAGGAGGAATCCCAGAGCATGCTGGGTATTTTGGGGGAGCTGGCCCTCAGCTCAGAGTTGGTGGTAGATCATGCTCAAAGAATGAAGTTCAAAAGTGGGTAATCAAGATGATGGGCATATACACTGAAAATATTTATGAACACGGTCTTGAAGTGTTCTCAGGCTTTGTCAACTCTTTTTTTTATCCTATTAATAATGAGTAGGAAAAAATTCCATAAATGAATTAGGCAAAAATATCATGACACTTTTTACAGAAAAAGTAGAGGCTAAGTGATTTCTTACACCGATTGATCGCTTGGTAAACAGTATATAAGAAATTGAAACTGATTAATGAATGATAAGAAGACCCCTCTGTTTCCTTCTTATTGATGATTTGAATAATGAGGAAACAAGAATTCTCCTGGCCTAATTCGCATTAAGAGAGCTAAGATAATGAAGCTGTGATTAAATGGCTATTAAACTATTTTTATCAAACAGAGATCAAGCAAGGGTGAGAATCTGGGGATGCAGAGTGTAATTGCAATTCTACAAGATGAAAAACCTTACTATCATAAGCAGGACATGGTCCTTCCATAATAGCCTGCATTTAGAAGTCTGTGGGATACCACATGCAGTCTTCACTCTGTGGTTCTCCCTTTGGGTGTCTCTTAGCATCCTGTTAGAGTCCCTCTTCTCCTTGAGTTAGTGGATTTATTCACTCTCTGGAGTGTGCAATTGGGTGAGCTAACAGTACTATCTTCTCCACTTCATTGAACCAGTTGGAAGATCTTTTTGTCAGCAGCTCACAAAGAAGGAAAGGCCCAGATACCATATACCTGGTCCAGAATTTTAATATGGAGGTGACCCTGAGCATGGGAAGGGGCACACTCTACCTGTGCCATTTGAAATGTCAGACTTAGTTCAGGCTACATAGGGACACAGCAATCCCAAAGGGCAGTGACAGCCTCCAAATGAATTGTTCTAAAGTATCTTTTATTAAAAATGTGGCATAGCTTAGAAATTTGGGGTTGTTGGTACAAATGCCTGTATATTATCTCTTCCTGGAAATTCTTTACACCTGGAATGAGGTTTTATAGATGTGTCTTCTTTCCTTGTGGAGACACCATGGAGAGTGAAGTTTTTCGGGCACCCAGACCTTTATTTGGGTCACAAAAATAGCAGCAGAATCCCATTATCTTGTGAGGACCCAATGTTATTACCCCCCCACCACCACCACCACCACTATAGGAAATGTTGCTTGGTAGGGAAGCAGCTCCACTGTGGAAATGCCTGTAAGCCAGTCTTCTTTTACCTTCTCCCACATCCAAGACAGAACCTAGTTTGTGTAGATCTCTACAGAGTTGGATCTTTCTTTCTTCTCTTTACTCTAAACCTCTCAGCTTTGCTTTCGTTTCTCTCTTCCTTTATTTTTAACTATAGATGGACATAAGAAATGTATTCTTGTAAAACAGTAATTCCAACAATTAAAGAACAGCACCTGAGCCCAGTCTTTGAAAGGTTATCTTGCAATGTCATTTTACTGACTAATAATGTGTTTCCATACCTTGTCACTTGTGAACAGATATGTGTTCATAGGCCAGTGTACTTCATCTGCAGCAACTTTGATTTATTTGCTTTATAAATTGGGACGGAAGCAATAATGGAAAGTGACATTAATTGTTTAACAGAGTCCTCTTTGTCACATCCATTGCCTTTTGTGGGGCGTGTGATTGTTGAAACTCATATGAAACTAATTGAAATTGCTACAGTAAGGGGCAGTGTCCACTCAACTTTACATGTATAAATATTTGTTGAGCTTTGATGCAAAAGTGTCATCGGTAAACATCAAGCTTTCTTCCCAAACTTCCATGATTAAAGAAAACACAAATACTTCAAATAATAGCATATTTTTCTTCCATAATTCAAGAAGAACTTTACTAAAATCAGTGATTTTTAACACCTTTCTGAGTTATTCACATAAAGGATGATAATAAAAAATATTTTAATAAATAATCATTTTAAGTGGACACTGTAATAGTGAATACAGTTCTACCGATACATGCTGGTTGAATGCTGTCTCTCCCTGCACACATATTCCAATGCACATGCACATAAACACGCACACATAAACATGCACACACTGTACCAATTTCCTATCCCACAAATACTTCCCTCCCATTGTGGTTCCAGTAGAAAGGAGAATTAAAGTGGTTGGTGGTTTAATCAGATCTTGTAAATTAATTATGACATTATCAAGCTCCAATATTTCTGCCCTTGTATTTGGTATATATTCACTCAGGCTTATTAAAGAAATTGGAGAAAACTAGTGTTTAAGTGTTCTTTTTCATTTTGACTTGATTGGAATTATCTTAGTTTGTTGACACAAGGGATAGAGCTAAGGCACTATTGTATTATGTGATTTAAAGCAAATAGCAGCTTATACTATTGCTGGAAAGCCAAACACAAAATTTAAATCAGGGTAAACAAAATTACTCATTTATTGGTAAACATTCATAAGTATTTTTCTTGAACTGTTTTTGAACCTCAGCGAGAGAAACTTTTTTGAAAAATGAGTTACCTGGAAAAATGTTCAACTTACTGGAAGTATGTATATGTGTTCATGTGTAGGTATTTGAGATCTTTTCAAAGATTATTTTATTGATGAATATAATGATACTCATCGTAAGGCAAATCTCATGATTTTGAGGTGATTTAAAATATATATACATTTCATTTAAACAAAATTTTATTCACAAGAGATTAATAACCTGAATTGTGTTTTTGGCATGCCGGGGAACTAAAGAGGGGGTGACTGGAATTTTTGGATGCCAGATTATGACCCTGAGCATAAAATAAGAGAAACTCTTTTTACTCTTGTTATTAGGATTCCATGGATAGGGTTCAGAAGAATTGAAGCTTGGAGGTATTCAATAGGCTTTTGTTACTGAATTGTGCTGTTTAGAATTTAATGAATTAGTCTGTGTGCAGAAGTAAATGCGCCATTTTGAAATGAACAACTCCCACTTCGGGTTAGGATTCACCTCTGTGTTAGTCTACACCTTCATCCCATCGTCAGGCCACGTGTACCCCATCTAGTTGACTCAGGATCTCATATTAGAGGCAATAGGGAGATACATTATGCAAATGCAAAAAATGCCAGTCCACTGGCAGTCAGTACAAATGGCCCTTCTTGGCCTCTTGAATCACAAAGAAAAAGAAGTCTATAGTTTTATTCCTGCATAGAGACTGATCAGTAATGAGGGAAACAATTTTTGTGTGAAAGTAGAATGTATACGTGATAAAGCCCTGCCTAATTTCTCTAGTAATACAATTTGATTTTCTGATTAGCTGTCTTATTCTGTGATTCTTGTAATTTTGTCAGGTCAATTAACTGGAGTTCAGTGCTAGAGAGACAGGCAGTGTGGGCACTGCTGGATTCATTAGATGTCAGCAGCTTAGGTGCATTTTGTAATAGAATCTGTGTGGGATAATTTAGCCCATATTGTTAATGTCATAATATACAGAATTTAAAAAAGGAATTTGGAAGCAGGTCAATTTGGGCAAATAATGCGAAATGCTAAAAAGAAAAAGAAAGCGATCTGAACAGTATGCATTGTTGGCAATATATGCAGATCAATGAATTACTCAGCAAGTAATCATTGACTATCTTTCTATACCGTGTGCCAAACACTGGCCCTGACTGTCTGGGTACGTAAGCATTAGTTTGGGAGTCTTTGAGTGTTTTTGTAGAGTACTGAAAATAGTATTATCTTTTATAATGAATTGTTTACAGGTTCTTTCTACCAGGAGGTTCTTGGAGGGATACAGTTTTGTTTTATATCTTTTAATATCACCAACCTTTGATGATATTAGCATGGAGCAAGTTCCAGAGTTTCTGAAAAATTGTTAGTCAAACTAAAGAATTCAAGAGAAGTAGCAGTTTTGTTGTGAAAGGTCCAGATTTTAGGTTTTGGATATGAAGGAGGTATTATAAAGTAGAGATATCCAATGGGCAAATATAGAGATTTATAACTAAGGTTGAAAGAGGTGTCAGGGAAAGAAATAAATGATGTTGGAGTGTTCAATAATGAGATTATAATTGAATTCACGAAAGTCTTCAGATTCTCTTAAGTTTCTGGTGTTGTTCCATTGGAAGTTTATCTAAACTTTTTAGGGCGTATGCTGTGCAGGAGATCTAAACACTGTATATCAAGAGTAAGTAGAAGTTCATTAAGATTCCTGCAAGTCCTGAGAGTCTCTAAATCTCCTCTTTTAGTTAGAGAAAGAAGAGATGCACATATGAAAAATGACAGTGAAGAAGACGGAATCATATATAGCAATAGTAACCACTGACTTAACACTTTGCTAAATTTTAGAACTCAGCAATCTGACATTGGCACAAGAGAGTTATTCATTAATTGTGTGACTCAGACCCAGAGTGAAATAGGAGTTTGAGGAAGACACTATCTTGGGATCCTGGTGTGGGCATTTAAGATTTCACATACAATTTATTCACTGGCTTAGACATGGTCAGCCTATGCTGATTAATAGTGTTAGCTAACTCTGGGAGTCAACTCACTTCTATTTTTTTTTCTGTTTTTGCAGAAGATAGATGAAGAAAATGAGGCAAACTTGCTAGCTGTCCTCACAGAGACACTGGACAGTCTCCCTGTGGACGAAGACGGATTGCCCTCATTTGACGCACTGACAGATGGAGACGTGACTACTGACAACGAGGCCAGTCCTTCCTCCATGCCTGACGGCACCCCTCCACCTCAGGAGGCAGAAGAGCCATCTCTAGTAAGAACCCTTCCTACTGTTTAGCGGGAAATGGAGTTGCCTCTGGCTACCCGCTGCATGGGTATGACGTAGTAAGAATAAGGTTCGGAGTTTTAATTCAGACTGATGCCAAACCTTTTGCCCAAGAACACTCAGAGTTGCAAATCCTGTGATTCTTTGCATAGAAATATTATAAATATAAAAATAGAATTCGGTGTTACCTCATGTTGAAAGCTATCTTTTGTTGTTTATGTGTGGTACTTTTTATTTCTTGATATTACTTCTGTTCATGGTGAAAATTTAGAAAAAGTAGACAACTAGAAAGAAAAGACTAAAAATTCACCTGTGATTTTAAAAAACATCGAATATAAAATGATCGAAGTTTCCTTTTTATTTAGAATAGATCATGAATATGAGGGTGAAATTTTAGCTATATACATAATTTTTAGTGGTTGAACAGAATAAAATTTTATTGTAAGGAAATATTGTAATTTATTAAATAATTCTTATGTTTGGATAGGTGGGGGTTTTTTCCTCCTGTTTCTCACTATCAGAACTTGTATAATAATTGACATGTTTGCATTTTTATCTTATGCATACAATTCTATAAATAGAATCGATAGATATAGGAATATGTAAAATTTTAAGACTTTGGATCCATGGATCTACATTTCTTATGACGATTGAAAAATAATAGCACATTTGCCACCTAAATTACTTAAACTTATGGTAGGCAATGAAGAGTGAAGTTCCTTCTCAACACAGTGCTTGGCCAGAATTCTATTAGTTCTAAGACACAGTTTACCTTCTCATCTATGGCAACCATTTGTCAGTCACCATAAATCTGATGTAGGAGCGTGCTGTATAAATTATAGAATCCCTTTATCCGGACTTTAATAATGTGCTTTGACATGCCATTTGGAGGTTGTTTCTCTCATATCTCTAAGCTTTTAAATGTTAAAAAAAAAATACCACATAGATATACAGAGAACTTAATCGTATTCTTTTGTATT